>NW_006288615.1:14112152-14128313 GCF_000327345.1 Myotis davidii | reverse complement strand
AGGGAAAGGAATCCACAGGAAGTAGTTTTTCATATTTAGTGAACCTAAGAGCCACTGGAACTTAATGAGCATTCAGATCCCAAGGTTCTGGCCCCGAGATTCTGATTTCTTAAATGTAAAAAGCAGGGGTGATCCCTTAAACTAAAACAGTTTGGATAGTTTCAAGATATCATTTAATAGTATTTTATTTTAAGTAAAGGGACAGTAAAGTAACTATCTCACCAAAGTCTCTTTATATTACAGAGTGTCTATTCGATTGCTTTTTAAAAATAAACACAGCAATATCAAGCTGGTGTATTAAAGGCTACCACCCATGATTTTCACGAGCTGCTAACATTGGGGTGGGGCTCAGCAGCCTGAGTTTTTAACAGGCCTTCAGGTGACTGTGACGCAGGTGGTCTGCAGACTTCACCTTGGGAACCCCGCCCAAGGAGTCAGAAGGCTCACAGGAAGCAAGTCTGCTTAGTGACAGCCGGATGACTCACAATCCAGCTCTGCTCTGGCCCCTGCCTCTGTGCTCCAGGAAATGGGCTGAGTCTCACCCCTCAGCTGCAGGTTTTGCCTCCGCTTGTTGCTTCTGAGTCTCGGTAGGGTGGCCACTCCAGGCGTCTGTACCGTCAACTGGGTGGGCCCCTGCCTTGGCTCCCAGTGGAGTCAGTGGTCACCTGTGTGCAGGGAGAGGGAGAGACTCAATGTGCTCCAGTGTGGAAAGAACTGGACTCAAAGTGAGGACGTTTAGTGCTTTGAGTTTTATGTGTGAACTCTGCCACTCCTTCACCACGGGAGGGGTTGAAGGATTGGTGATAAAAAGGAGGAAAAACAGAAAACCTGTGCTCCCAGCCTCCACTCCTGACTCACTTGATTCATGCTCTGCCTCCCAACATAATTCCGCTAAACCAGCTGTTCTCAACCTGTGGGTCGCGACCCCTTTGGCAGTAGAATGACCCTTTCACAGGGGTCGCCTAAGACCATCCTGCATATCAGATATTTACATTACAATTCATAACAGTAGCAACATTACAGTTATGAAGTAGCAACGAAAATAATGTTATGGTTGGGTCACAACACGAGGAACTGTATTTAAAGGGCCAGAAGGTTGAGAACCACTGCTCTAAACCCTTTTCTAGTTGTTCTGGCACGAGTTAGGAAGCAGTGGGCCAGGGGCCCTGTGCCCATCTCATGAGCTTCACTGCCATCTTGCAGTGTGACCTTGAAGGACTTACTTAACCTCTCTGGGTTCAGTTTCCTCATCCAGAAAAAGTAGTTGAAATAATAATCTCTACACTCCTTCTCTAACACTCTAGATTACTTTAATATATTCAGGGCACTTTCTAAAGAACTTGCTAACTTTTCCATGAGAGACAAAATAAAAGGTCACTATTTAGAGCAAGTGCAATTTGTACTAGACATAAGAAGAATCTCCTAACAGTAAATAGACGAATGGGTTTGGTCTTTGTATTAGATTGCAAGGGCTGCCTTAACAAAGTACCACAGACCAGGTAGTTTAAAAAACAGAAAAATTTTTTTTCTTGTAATTCACATCTAGAAGTCTGAGATCAAAGTATTAGCAGTGTTGGTTTCTTCTGATGCCTTTCTCCTTGGCTTGTAGATGGCCATCTTCTACTATATCTTCACATGGTCTTCCCTCTCTGTGTGTCTGGGTCCTAATCTCCTTTTCCTATAAGAACACTACTCATAAAAGATTAGGTCCCACTCCACTAACCTCATTTTAACTTAATTGCCTTTCTGAAGACTCTGTCTCCAAATACAGCCATCTTGTAGATACTGGGGTTAGGACTTCAGCCTATGAATTTTTGGGAGACTATTCAGCCCATAACAGTCACAAGGCAGGAACTTTTAGGAGTATGGAGAACATCTGGTACCTCAGCTGGCATGGGCAAAGAGGAGGATTAGATAGATTCTTGAAGACCTTGTCAATTCTAGGGATTTGTGATATTGTGTAAAGATCCTCAAACACAACACCTCGCCACCAGGAATGTGAAGAAAGAAGGAGTGCAAAAAACAAAGCAGGAAAATCAAATAAAACAACAAATGATTGGTACTTCAGAGAGAGCAAAGATGGAAAAGATCTTCGAAGCATTCACATTTGGGGCAGTTTCATTGCATCATCAGGAGAGACGTACTTTATCACACAGCCATTATTGTTTGATCTGTGCCTGTGGGTTAACTTTTAGAGAGAATAGGAGACTATTTCACATAAATTCCACTTTTGGCAAATGCAAAAACAGGATTCTGCTGAGGACAGGAAAAATTCATGATGCAATTCCACATATCCTCATGGGTGCCTTTTCATGGCTAAGAAGCGGGGGGAGAAAAATTCTTTTGCAACATCACTATGAAAGAACACTTTACAGATTACTCTTCCTGATTGTTTGGACAGTAAAAGCAAGTAATGAGTCTCTCACCACATATCTCTGGTTTTATTGCCGCAATAACCTATCTGTCTCTTTAGGTACGTTCTCAGCAGCATAGAGTGCTGGCAGGAGAATGAGTGCTTGGGTTCTGTGCTCAGGGCTTTATCCAGGCCATTCCTACCTATAGCTTGCCGGTTCACTGATGACCACCACCTTTGTTTTTCCATTGGAAAGGGTTGTACATCCCCCTACTGGGGATGGAACCCAAAACCTGGGCATGTGCCCTGACTGGAGATCAAACCGTGATGTCCTGGTTCATGGGTTGATGCACAACCACCAAGTCACACCAGCTGGGCACCAGTGCAAAGCTTGATGTCACTGTAATTAGTCGTGACCTCTGATGTCAAACCTGTACACTGATATGTATTTATTTAAGCAAAACCTTGCCTGAGCCTCTGGGTCCCCTAAGACTGGTTCAGGGGTCTCTTGGTTTTTGTATCATCCAGTCAGTAATCTTCCATCAGAGTGATCATTGTTATATTTGCCTGTTTTCTCATCTATGGATACCCAACAACTGGGGGGCAAGGACTCTAACTTGTTTCTGTTGCATTCCCAGTGCCTAGTGAAAGGCCGGGCACATGAGAGGGCACATTTGTTGAATTAAAGAAAACTCTGTATAAAAGTTCCTATGCCAAGTTTTTCAAGCCCAACCTCTGAGATAAGTGGGTGGCCTGGTAGACATACTGGAGATAGAGTAGGAATCTGAAGACAATTTATTTTCCCAGAGTTTTAATATTGAATTAATTAAATTAGGGAAATCCAGAGAGTTGATTTTCTTTGTTTATTTGTTGTTGTTTTTTTGTAAAACAATCAGGCAGACAAATTATATATAGTTGATAATTAAATTTCCAACACAATATTAAAACTTACCAATGGTGAACCAGCAATGCAATGTAATATCGCAAAAGCACTCTGATCTAGGAATTAGCATAATTGAGTTCTGATTAAGTAAAGAGCTATGTTATTTGGGGCAAATTATTTGCTATCTCTGAGATCCTGTCCTTGTCTCTAAATGATTCTATTTGACACTTAACATGGGGAATGGCCAAGGCCTTTTCAATGCTGAAATCCTGTCTCTGAGGCCTCCTAATTCTATGTGATATGACTCAATCTTTCCCAAAGTGTGTGCTATGGAATGTGGGTCACTGGAGGGATGCAACATGACTTTAAGTGTACCTGAATGAATATTTTTAATTTTAATAATTTATGAAATCATTGAATGGGCAGGATACCATAAGGTACAATCAGGAAATAGTACTGTTTTTAATTCCCTATTGCCTTCCTACTTTGTCAGGCCTCCACCCTGCTGCTGGGTGATATTCTAGACCAGTTTCATGCTCATGTATTAAAAATTCCAGTCAAATGATAATCCAAATTTCAATCTTTCATCCAATTCAGAGTTTTCACCCTCCACCATCTGCTCCTTGATCCAGAAGGAAAACAGTAGAAAAGGGAACAATATTTTACTTTGCTCCTCTTGATGTATGGATTCCAATTCACAGTATTGCTTTTGGCTCTCCCAGAATCAAGGCCTGGAGGAAGGGTGGATTAGAAGAAAACAGAAAGACTGGCTGTCTTGGCGCTGTGGTAAGCTTGTGGTCAGTGCCTTCCTATGACAGAGGCCCAAGCTGGCTCTCTCTGGGGGTGTTTTATAGGAGATGCTTCCACCACCCCACAAAAGACCACAGTGCAATGAGGTGATGGACTCTCTTTCCAACTTTGTATGACACCGCCATTATTCCTATCTTTTGGCAGTTTATCCCTTTCTTCTGCTGGGGTGCAGCATCCTTTCAAGATGGCATAACCCCACTACTTTCTGGAGCATCACCCTGTGGCTCACAGAAGCTCCCACACCTTGCTCTGTCTGTCATGGATAGCAGTGCAGGTGCTCCACTTGGCCCTCTCTCCTTGTGCCGCTGTCCAGGGCAGCACCTGTAGGGCATGGCTATAGGGTTAAGCCTCAGACTGACCTGTTGGCAAAGCCACAAACAAGTCCCAGCTTAGAGGGCACAGCCCTCTTAGCATAATTAGGCTTGATCTTATGACGCTCCCTAGATCTTATCTGGGAAGCTAATGGACTGAGGGAGGTGCAGCAAGTGCTACCAAAACAAGTGAAACTCACAAGAACAGTGTAACTATGGCGACCACTACCTTGTTTACCTCTGGCTATAAAATAAAGCCTCAGCTTCTCTCTGGATCTCTCTCTGTGGCCTCAGCCAGGGTCAGGAAGATCCACCTAGTCCCAGCTTATTCTCTCTGTCCGTCATTTCTTCATCCGTCACCGCCCTCACTCAGGCTTTCGAACCCTTGGCTGAGCTGGCTCCGCACAGCATCTGCCAACCTCTTGCCCTCTGACTTCTTCATGTCTCCAAACTCCAGGGAACACAATTTGGGGGTCTCCTAAGAAGTCACTGATACTACTAATACTTTGGAGCTATCAAAGGCTTCCATCTGCCGAGGGAGTAAGAGGCCAGCCTCCATGTCTCTATGTATCATTAATCTCTCTGAGTGGGTTTCTTGAGGCCCCCTTGCTTTATTTCAAGGTTGAGGTGGAAGAGCTCACAAGAAAGGCAGGAAGACACCATAGTACTCTCTACTTTAATGAGGTATCCTCATCCTGAAGGGTTTTTGACTATTTATTTATTTATTGTTGAATTTATTGAGGTGTAATTGAGTATATTGTTGAATTTATTGAGGTGTAATAAAAGTATATAGGTTTCAGATGTACAGTTCTCTAATACATCATCTGTATATTGTAGTGCATGCTCACCACCCCAACTTCTCTTGCTTGTCTCAAAGGACCACCTATTAGCACCCTGCTTTAGATTACTGGGGTACGTCTCATCACCTTTTTAAAAACTTTGAAACTTTAGCTAATATTCTGAAGTGGCCAAAAAAGCCCCCTTTCACATCCTGTTATGTATGTATTTTACTGTATTTCAGAAATTGTATAACTTACCAATTGTATGATTTCATACATATTATTGTTTAGGATTAGAATGGATACAAAAAGTAGTAGGAACTTTAAAGAAAAAGAAAATGAATAATAAGATAAGTGACTCATGGGTACAGCAAAAACCCTCATGGCGATATTCTTAGAATGTCGTGTTAAGTGGGAGAATGTAAAGATGCAACAGCACATTCTTCTTCTTTCTGGCCCAACTGTGACCAAAACAATGCTTGTTCCGGACTAAACACCAAACTTTCACTCCATTGTAGCCAACCCAGTACGGGACATTTCCTTCATCAGCCTCAGTCAATCCCTCCAAGTGAGACAATGCTCATTTCTAAGTTATATGAGAGTATTGTGTTTCCTCTATCAGGGTGAGGAGTTACTGTAAAATATAAAGTAAGTGCTAAGTAAGGTGGTCATACACAGAATTATAAATAACTGACCTGTAGTTAGCTAAAAATAGGAGACTGATAAAAGTACCTTTGAAGGTACTTAGTGTAGAGAAAGCAACACATTGAAAACTCCAAGAGAAGATTTAAAAACACGGATTTCCATGAAAAAGAGACTTGGTTAGTAAAAGAGCACTAAATAAGAAGAAAAAATCCCAACTCTGCAACTTGCAGATAGTATGACCTTGGGCAAGTCCCTGAGCTCAGCTTTGTAGAAATAACCCTCAGAACTATACTGGAAATGCACCAGGATCCAGTGAGCTAGTGCGTGTGAAACAGAACAGTCCGCAGAGCCCAGGCCAGAGCTTCATCAGTCGATAGATGCTAGTTAGTCATTAACAAAACCTTTATCAATGTGTAATACACATCCATAAAATGTAACAATGTTAAGGTACAACTTGATGTGTTTTGACAAACATATATAATCATATAACTGACACCACAGTGGTGTTATAGAATACTTCCATCACCCAAACTGTTCCATTGCCATCAATTCCCTCCATACCCCTGTCTTCATTGTTTGTAGAATTTTATCTAAGTGGAATCATGCAGCCTGTAATCTTTTGTGTCTGGCTTCTTCCACTTGGCTTAATACATTCAATATTTATCCATGATATCGCATGTATCATTTCTTTTTTTATTGCTGACTAATATTTTATTATGTGAATACACAGGATTTTGTTTATTCATTGACCAGTTGGTGGACATTTGGCTTGTTTCAAATTTCTGGCTAGTACGGAACAAAGTTACTATAATCATTTGAATATAAGTCTTTGCATGAATATGTTTCCATTTTTTTGGATTAATACCTAGAAGCGGGTTAACTGGGTTGCATAGTAAGTCTGTGTTCAATTTGAAAGAAACTGCTTTCCAAAGTGGCTGTACCATTTTGCATTCCCACTAGTTATGTATGAAGTTTTCAGTTGTTCCACATCCTCGGCAGCATTCATCCTCAGATGAATGATGTTCAACAGGCTTTCAAATGATTATTTGTCATTTGTACATTGTCTTCGGTAAAGAACCTTCTCAAAACTTTTGTCACTTTTTAAAAATGTCTTTTGCCTTATTACTGAGGCGTGTGAGTTATTTTATGTGTCTAGTAAATGCTTTTTATGGATATGTGTTTACAAATATTTCCTCCTGGTCAGTGGCTTGCCAAAGTGGCTTTGAAATACAAACTTTTTTTGTGGTTATCCCAAACAGGATGGGTTCCTTTCTGTATTGAGACTATTAATGCCACCAAGAAGGTATGAAAAGGTTATTTACTCAATAATGAGACTTTCTGGGCAAGCAGGTCCAGAATGGCCTGAGAGAGCAGGGAGAAGAGACTGGTTTTGTTTTTATTGTTAGGGGATGGCCTGTCGCAGGGTTCCTGTGCCCGAGAGCCAGGGCTTGCATGTGTTGAACTTCCTGTTGGCAACAAAGGTGGGAGCACCTGGGCTTTCTTATCAGCTACCCCAGATGTGGGGCAGAAGGAGGAGGGGGAGTGGTGGGGCTTGAAAGCTGTCGGCAGTCAAAATCAACATCAAAACAGAGACAGACGATTATAGTTTACATTTTTAGAAAGAGCAATTTATTATAGTTTTTCTTTTGTGTGTTCTATTTAAGAAATATTTCCTTAACTCCAATATATATATTTTCCCTGTTTTCTCCTAGAAGTTATATAGTTTTAGCTATTACATTTAAGTGTTTGATGGATTTTAAATACATTTTTGTAAGTGCTGTGAGGACCCAGGTCTCCCCCACCCCTCCCATATGATCATTTCTTCCAGAAGCATTTACTAGAAAAGGCTATTTCTTCTAATGAATGACCTTGGCACCTTTATTGAAAATCAATTGCCCATAGATCTGAGGGTCTCCTGCTGGAGTCTGTATCCTATTCTATTGATCTATATATCTATATTTACTCTAATACCAAACCATGTTTAGTACTATAGTTTTATAGTTAGTCTTAAATTGGGATTCATAATTATTCCATATTTGTCCTTCTTTTCAGAATAATTTAACTTTCCAGATCTTCATTTGCTTTTGTATATACATTTAAAAATCAGTTTTGTCAATTTTTACAAAAAGAACCTATTGGGATTTGATTGAAATTGCATTGAGTCAATAGATCAATTTGGGGAGAATTGACATCTTATTAATATCGAGTCTTCTGATAAATGAACATAGTTAATATCTCTACTTCTTTAGGTCCCTTTTTAATTTATTTCAGAGATATTTTGTAATTTTCAGTATACAGGCCACATTGTACTAATTTTCCCCCTAAGATTTTTATATTATCGATGCTATTGTAAATATTTCAGTTTCCAATGATGGAATTTTGTTTCCAGCCAAGATGGAGTAACGGGGACTGGATCTATCGTCTCTACTGAGGATATATAAATAAAAAGCTGAACAAAATACATACATAAAACAATGGTTTTCCAGTCATGGGATATCAGGCAATGGAAGACAGTGATATATGAGTGAGTGGGAAAACGGGGTGAGCCCCGCGATTGCTCAGCTCATCACCTGGAGAGTGTTTCCCTGGCCATAGCAAAGAGGGCAGCGCCTCTGGTGGAGCCCAGCAGCCTCCCTGATGAAGGAGTTCAGAGTTCATGGAGGCCACAGTGGCAAAGTTCGCAGGTCAGAGAACTGGAGAGACTAGAACTGCCGAGAGAGGCTTCTAGAAACCTGCAAAGTCTTCAGCTGAGTATTGACCAGTGCGTGCCGGAGGGGAAACTACCAGAGGTCAGGGAAGGAATCACTCAGAACAGTTTAGAGTGAATAATACCTAGAGCTCATGCAGTTCCAAGAATGGTTTTTGTTCCTCCAGTCAAAGTAGCAGATCCTCATGAAGTTCATGAGCTCGAGGCTGAACGCTGCTTCGGTCCTACCTAACAAAGCTCAACAGCAAAACAAGTTGTTTCCATGTTTTCAATAATGTAAGTGCATCTCAGGACTAAACTCAAGACTATCTGGGAGTACAAAAATATCCAGGACTCAAAATCATCAAATTCACACTGTCTGGCATCCAATAAAAATGACCAGATATACAAAGAAACAGGAAAATGTGACCTGTAATTAGGAGAAAATTCATTCCATTGAAACTGACTCAGATGATAGGATTAGTGAACAAAGACATTAAAAGAGTTCCTATAACTATTCCTATATTCAAGAAACAAGAAAGATGAAACTGTGAAGTGTGACATAAATAACATTTTAAAAAGACCTAAACGGAACTTCTAACGATGAAAACTATGACGTCTGGGTAAAGAAATTTACTAGATGGAATTAATGGCAGCTTGAACACTGAAAAAAAACCTCACAAATTAAAAAATGGTAAACCTGAAGCAATAGAAACTACCCCAAATGAAACTCAGAGATTTAAAAAAATACTGAAAACATAGCATTGGTGAGCTAATAAGTCATAATCAATCCTAATGTAGTAATATAGGTACTCTAAGTAATATAGGTACTCTAAGAGGAGGGAGAGGGGAGCATAAACAATACTTGAAGAAATAGTGGCTGAACAGATTTTCAAGTTTGAGGACTATTATAAACCTACAGATTCAAGAAGCTGAAGGCCTCTACCCCCCAAGCAGCAACATGGATGAGCCCCAAAATAATTCTGAATGAAAGAAGCCAGGCCAAACAAGAACATAGTTTACAATTTCACATATGTAAAAATCTAGAAAAAGCAAACTAATTTATCGTGACAGAAAACAGATGGGGGTGGAGAAGGGGCATGGAGGGGTGAGAAGGAGGGATTAAAAGGGACAAAGACAACTTTTGAGGGTGATGAGTACGTTCATTTTCTTGACTGTGGAAATGGTTTCTTTAATGCATGTATGTGCATATACACTTTAAATACATGCAGTTTATTATATGTCAGTTGTACCTCAACAAAACCAGTTTTTTATTGCTAGTATTAGATAGACATACAATTGATTTTTATATATCAACCCTGTATCCTGCAACTTTGCTAAACTCCCTGGTTCTAATGATTTTTTTTTATTGTTACTATTATAATTTCTGGTGTGATTCAAATCAACAAGATTATCAAAGGTGATATTTAACGCCTGTTTCCGAGCTTTGCACACCATCGAAGCACTCTGTGCGTTATTTTATTATCTGTAATAGAAATACCAGCCTTTTCATTCTCCTGGCTGCCTACACAGAGGGGGTTTCTGTGTAGAAGAGTAAGACCTGCACAAACAGACCGGAGCAATCACGTGAGAACAGTAATGCACACAGGACTCGAAACACCCCAGGGCTGGGTCGCCATCCTTCTCTAACAATTGCAGGAAGCGACTCAGATCCCTTTTCCTTAGACTCGTGTGCCAGTTCCCGTGGTGGGGAAGCCCCTGCATCCTGTCTGCTCAGTATTTGATGCTTGGTGATAACAGTGCTGTGCTCTCCAAGAGCTGGGAACTGCGCAGAACAGAAGTATTTATGGATTCCCTGGAAATGCCTGCTGAAAGCACCCTGGAGCCTTGCTGGAGAGCTTCCCCCACACAAGCATGCTTGCTGCTGCTCAGCTCGTGGGCTGTTGTCAATGCCAGCAGCACGGGGGCGGAGGTGAGGTGGTGGTGGAGGGGGGTGGACACAGGAAGGGTTTTCTACAGAGCCCAGCTCACTTTCCTGGCTTGCTGTCCACAGCTTTCCATGACAGCCCCCTATCCATCCTCTGGCCCTGCCACTGCAGTTCCCGGGTTCTACCTGACAGGAGTTAATGTTAGAATAACAGATTCTATTTATCCTTTCTGAGGAAATAATTAGCCAGTGTTGGTAAGTTTACAGAGGATTCTGCCATCAACAGAGGATTATCCTAGAGAGCAAATAGGATGTGCTGAACTCCACACATTTATATCCCACTGTGTTTTTTTTAGTGCTGGGAGCAAATATGACTGCATATGGACATCACGTTTCTCTTTCATCCTCTCAGGCATTTGATGTACGCTCCAGTGTCTGCTCGCTCTAAGGATGGCAGTGGGACAAGTTGGGCTTCCAGCTATTCCTCAGGGGCCTTGGCTACATTCACATCCCTCCCGTTTCTACAGCTCTCATTCCCCCTCTCATGGAGCTCATCTTTGCTCCAAATGTCTTCTTTAGCAGCACAGGACCTCAGCAGTGGGTGAACTCATTTTCTCCACGTTCAGAAATTATTCAGACTTCAAGGATTTCGGAATTTAAAGGGGATTCTTGGTTTCTGCATCAGGTCACCCATAACACAGTGCAACTTCTGTTTTTAAGTGGGATGAAACCCTTAAGAAACTTACTGAAAGGGCTCAGAAGGTTTTGTGGACATCAAATAGTTTTTAAAGAACAATATTTTGATGGTTTAATTATAAGAAAATAGGAAACATGCAGATTAAATTGACCCTAAAACACACATGGTTTTAAAAATAAAGGGCAGGGAATTCTGGCAGAATACATTTTTTTCCCCCTGAATCTAAAACACATGAACAAAACCTAAAGGCCTGGTGAATTCAGAGAAGAGCCCTTGGACTCATGGGATCTGCCCTGCAGAATCCCCAGGAGACCACAGGCCCCTTGCCTGTGCTCTCACCAACCCCTGTACCTGGGACTCAGTTTGGCTCCTCAGTTTTTGCCTCTGAAAAGGGATAAAGGCACTAATTCCCTCCTCTTGTCAAGGTTTTTTTTTCTTTTCTCCAGTTCTAAATAAAAGTGTGTGCTTTTTGAATTCCTAACACACACAAAGTTTTGTTTCCAAATAGATTATTTTCTTACCTGAAGGACTTTGATGACTTTTACTCTGTTTGGCTTCTTAATTGTCAGAGAGTTGAGAGCCACTCTGAACCGTGTAAGTAATTGAGAAAGCCCAGTGTTTACATTCCTCTGACACTGTGGCTTTTAATCTGTTCTGGCCACAGACACTTTTCATCAGATATTCAGTGGCTTAAAGGGCACCTGTTCCGGAGGAGCCGGCAGGTGTCCCCTCCTCTCCTGAGAACCCTTCTTTCACGTGGCAGACCGTCGGGAGTTCCAGCCGATAAAAAACTTGCTCATGGTGTCTTGCTTTGGTGTGTTTGGGAACTTCCTTGTGTGTGTACTTGTTATTGCCTTTGGAAAATTGTTTGCAGGGGTCTTTGAGACTTGTCATGAAGGCACGTTCCTCTGGAGGGCTTTTGCTTCTGCCTGGCTGTGGGCATTACCAGTTCTCCACCACCCTCAACCAGAGTTTGAGGTCCTCTGGAACATCAGGGAGAACAAATCCAAGTGCAGACCCACCTGAGCATTGGCCGGGGTGGCAATATCTCACAGTTAGCTTTCTTTCTGTATCCCTCTGCACGCCGCCCCCGCCCTTTCCCCCACTTCCCTTCCCTTCTCCACCTGTGGGTGTGGTGGAAGCTAGTTTACTTCTGGTTGCCACATACTCTGGGGCCCATTTAATGTGGGAAGGTTTTTTTCTTAGACTCCCCCTTGATATTGACCTTGAGCCTTGACATTCCCTTCTACTTGAGACCCACAAAAGTTAGCAAATGCCTTCTGGATGCTCAGGTCTAGTTTCCCTTAGATTTTGACTTGGTAGTTCCTTGCAGCCTTGTTAGGTTGTTGATACATTCACGAGGGTTTTATATTTTTTTGCTAATATTTTATAGAATATTTTTAGTTGCTTTCTATAGGAAATGTGGTCTGAAAATACTTATTCCACCATTTCTGTAAATAGAACTTCTCTAGATGTAAAACTGAGGTGAGAGTTTCCAAGCATCTGATTGTCAACTAAATCATATCTCAAGGCAGCACTGCATTAAGTCAGAGCTTCAAAGGTCGAACAAGGAGACCAGTTTCTGCTTCCCCTATACTGGTTGGCAGTGTATGTTCCATCAATTTGCATTATTAAAATACTGTAACAGAGATTTCATGAGTATCCTACTTATCTGAGCTCTATACCAGGTAATACTTATGATGGTATTACATATTATTTATATTCATACAATTATAAGGAATTTGGGATGTGGTCTATTTAAAAGGCTAAATTTAATTGGCCTATCTTTTAGCTTGAGGAAAAAAGCAGTAACACTGAGTTGAGAAAAATAGTATCAAGTCTCCCAGTACAGAATTTCCCCTTTTGCCTGAGTTGGTGTTAAACTGGTTTCCATGCTCTACCTCTGCCATCTAAACAAAGAGGGTCCGCCGAAACCGGTTTGGCTCAGTGCATAGAGCGTCGGCCTGCGGACTGAAGGGTCCTTGGTTCGATTCCGGTGAAGGGCATGTACCTTGGTTGCGGGCACATCCCCAGTGGGGAGTGTGCAGGAGGCAGCTGATCGATGTTTCTCTCTCATCGATGTTTCTGGCTCTCTATCTCTCTCCCTTCCTCTCTGTAAAAAATCAATAAAATATATTTTAAAAAAAACTAAAAAAAAATAAAAAAATAAACAAAGAGGGTCCAACCCAATGTCCAGTGATATGGGCTCAAGCTCAAAGCCAACCACTAAAGCTTCAGAGTCAAAGGGTATTCTCAAGGCAGAAAGCAGGGAGCAGAATGTGGGCTTGTACGGGGCCTTCCTGGAAGCAGAGACTGTGCTTGCAGAGTGATGACTAATGGCCTCAAAGTCAGGAAAATTTGAGCAGAAAACGAATGCTCTTCTACACTGATATTCCGTTTCCGACAATGGGCTTCTCGATGACCCCTGTCTATGCCTGGGGCTTACAGAGCAGTCACAGGGCCTGGCAAGCAAAGAAATGCTTTGTAATAGATGCGCAGTGGGATTTGTATGAATGAGGAAGTAATGGGCGCATGAACAAACGAACAGAATGTCCTTCCAGTTTGGCGGTGTTCCTCCTGCTCTTTCGAGCGTGTTTGTCACCCTTTTGCTTTGTGAAGAGCTTCTTGACTTACCAGAAATAAATGATGCTTTATTCACAATTCATGTCCTAGGGCACAGCCCACAGACTGCTGACATTCAGGCTTCTCAAAGTACGGCTCACAGACCACCTACATCCAGATTACCTGGGGTGTTAGTCAAAACCGCTGACCCCGGGGCCCCATTTCTCAACTACTGAATCAGAATTTCTGGGAATGGGCTCAGGAAGCTGCACTTTTCACATAACCCCAGGTAATTCTATGGTATAAAGGGGTCGGGGAGCATTGTATTATGTGAACATTATCATCACATCAATAAACATTTGTTAAGCAACTCCCATGTTCCTTGCATATTTTAGTTTCTTCTCTGAAGATAATCTGTAGGAAGTCTGTAACCTATTTTCATCTATTGTATCAGGTTGTTTGATGCATTCCGGTGTTGAATGCATCTATTTGCCTTATCATCACAATCTTTATTAAAAATATCCATGCACATATTGTGCCATGATGACGTGTCTATAGAATGAGAAACACAGGCAGAAAGATTTCCTCTGACGGTTAAAACCTGAAAATAGGGTAGCACCACTGAGGACACACAGTGCAGAACTTGAAGAGCTGGAGAGGAAGGGAGTTGTTCCTTTTAGTTTTCTATAGTTTGGAAATTCCTCCTATCTTGAAATAGTAATTTATTTAAGCAAGTTTGTCTTATCTCTGTCCAATATGGCTTCATGTAATAAAATGGAATTTCCTAATTAGCATTCCTTTCATAAATCGACATGGGATGAGTCCATGAGATTTGGCTTGACTAATTCTCTTTGTTCAGGAAAATCCCATGGCTGTAAAAGAAACTGGTTTCATTTTTGTTCTTCAGGAAAAAAGAATTTCTCAAAATAGGTCCATGTTTCTAAAAAGTAAGCTTGCGTACAATTTTTCTTTCTGCCAAGTTCAGGAGCTTTCTAATGCAGGATAAACAGGGTCAGGTGGCACACTGAAGAGAGATTTGAATAGTGAACTGCGTTGCATGTGAGCAGAAAGCCTCCCCATTTCTACATAACATCCTGTGTAAAAGAAATGTGGACTGAAAGCACAATGACTCCGTGCAGTACATCCTTTGTTGCAGACAATAGGGAGGCAATTGATCAGTTGCTTTTTATAAGATGAGGCAAGTCTCAGCTGAATTTCAAACCTCATGTTAACAGCAATAAAAATATAAAGCAGTACTCATCTGCAGACCCTGGCAGAATCCGCATAGCAGCGGATTCACCGTTTCCTTCAGAGAGGCCTTACCATAGACTGGAAATCAGCTGAACTTGTAGGTTTGAGTCCTCGTTCATCATGTATGGTACTGGCCTGCCAAAGTGAACTGTGTTGCTGCACAAACACGAGGTCTCCAGGAAAACAGGGTTCTGACACGGGCACAGCCAGGCTGAGCTGGGGAAGTACTTCAAGAGTGCTTTGTCAAGGAAAAGATGCTGATTCAAAGAAAGGCTGCCAGGAGCCTTGTGAAGAGGAGGATATAGAGACAGGAACCGTCCTGGGCACTTGAGGTTCTATCACCCTTAGATGAGAAGCATGGCAGCTGCCACACATAAAATATAATGTCCTTCAGTTTATCAAGGTGCATTGGTGAACCATTGCCTGGCGTCACCCAGAAGCTAATACCCAGCTCTGAGGAATGTGCTCAATTGTCCACAAAGAAGAAATATCTTTTTAAAAAATTTGGTTGATTCAGTGACCATTTAATAATTGCTCATTGCAATAATGACCAGATGTTCGATTTAGCTTCAGCTTTCCCAGAGGCAAATAGAAGAAAGGTTTATAATCATATCAAATGAAATCTCCAGACCAGTTTATGTGTACTGTACGTTTTAAACAATGAAAGGGACAATCCAAAGCATTTCTTTCAAGATTCAACTGTATGACTTTTATGCATGCGTATGAGCAAAACCAATGGACACAGACAGTAGGGCGGTGAGGGCTTGTGCTTGGGGGAGGGGGTAGCAAGGGAAAGGTAAATGGGGGAAAAAGGAGACTCATGTAATAATTTAAACAACAAAATTTTTTTTAAAAAAAGATTCAACTGTGAAATGGCAAAAGGGGTTAGGAATTGCATATTGCCCGGATGAGCACAGAATGTACACTCAAACCAACCAGGAGTCCATAGGAGATGTGTTCCATGGGTTAGGACTATTCTCTCACTGGAAAACATCTGGTGCTTGGAAAGTTTAAACAAAAAAGTCCACCCACCAGCTGGATTCAGCTGCCTGAGTAATCCTGCCAATTCATCTGCAAAACACACAATCTATCTCACTTTCAAAAAAGGGGGAAGAGGAGAATCCCTCAATGAAGTAAAACAAATCTCACCATAGATTCAAAAAGGCCAAATAGATCTTGACTTTTTCTCCCTCTTATCTTTTTCTCCTGGCCTGTCTTATGTAACCAGGCTGCCCCTGGTTTATGTCTTTGGTATTCTCTTTCATCTAGTGGAATTTGTGTTGTGTCTTAAGAGCT
>NW_006288615.1:14090785-14112142 GCF_000327345.1 Myotis davidii | reverse complement strand
CGAACCGTAAGTAGCATATTAATTAATTATTGGGTTAGTGAAACAAATTGCACATCAGTGTATTTTATAATTATCCTCCAATTAGATTTGGTTTATTGAGTTAGAGAAGAAGGAGAATGGGATTTCTGGTTAGACTAGAGGGAGCAGCATGCAGGGTTATGTTTCAAATTGGGAAATGTTTTGAGCTTTCTTATTAAATGAAATTAAGCAGTATAAGTATGTGCAGCAGCTGGAAGACTATACAGGGAAGGTGTTGCCAAGAATCAGATGCCATGTTCTTTCTTTGCATGATTTCTCCAACTTTTGGAAAATCTGTAGCTCGTGCACAAGGGTAAAATCCTGTCTGGAGAAGATATGCTACAAGAGGAAAGAAAAGGAGTTGACATGTTATTGGCATGGGGTCAATAATGCAAGGGGTCAGGAATTTAGAGTATTTCAGATTGCAGAACACTTCTGGGCCTGGGGTATAAAGGAAGGGAAACAGAAATCACAATGGACATGATGTTCAACATGTCATATGCCACAGAGTTCCCATTCAAGAAAAGAAACATTCCTTGAACATTTGGAAGTATCCCAATCTCCAATTTCTCTTCTCTGTACTTACCATACAAGCTTCTCCCCTCTCCCACTTCTCCTGCTATATGTTTATATGTACACTCCTGAAATACTTACTTGCTTTGGACCCTTTTTATTTATAAGCATTTCTACCCTACACCAGGGACCCTTCCTCATACAAGGACCCTACAACCCTAGATAATCCCCTATACAGGGCTTGCTGATGCCTTATACCATCTGGTCATTGGCTCCTGTCACATGCCACCCTCCCTGTGTTGCCTCCAGGAGCCTCTTCCTCTTTTCTTTGGATCACTTGTAATGCAGCTGAGGCATTTGCTCAGAGCATAGCTCTCTCCCTGCTGGATCCTCCTTCTCCCCTCCACCTTTCCAGATTTCACCTGTCTTCAAGGTTCAGACAAATGCAACCTCTTTCAGGAAGCCACCCCTGCTTTCTCTACCTCCACAGACCATGGTGCTTCTTTCTGAACCATTAGCTTGGCAATTTACTGACTGCCATCATATACATCATTGTCTTATATTGTCACTAACAATTCAAAGCTCTACACTTAGTCTTTCCTACTTGACTGCTAGTCCCTTGAGCGGAAGGGGTTGGGTGCTGTAGGATAGTACCCACTCTGTAATTTGAGCTCAATAAATGATGAATTTGTAAACAACAACAAAAAAAGTTCTGAGAAATATTTTTTCTTTTTTTCTATTAATATTAGCTCTATTAAATTTACTTTGTGAGATGCTTAACTACAACACTAATAAGTTAATAGCATTTAATTGCCATTAAGGAGGATTTAAAACATATGGACTATTTCATTTGTTGGCATAATACTTATATTTTCTCATAAAATGAAATGGAATAATATTACCTTAAAGAAATTACATACTTTACCACATTCTTAAATCCACCTTTCCCTGTTACCTTCTTGCTATCAGAGAATAACTGATAAAGTTGCCATGTGACATAACTAGGAAAGGGAGAGACAAGGATATCACATTGGCTTTATGGTGCCCTCCCCACAAAAAACGTCCCAGGTTTGACCTCTTTCCTTCAACTGATACTCATCCATTGCCTCTGCTCCCCGTTTACAGGTTAGGGCTGGGCAAGAGCCCAGAGTGCTGTTTCATTAAGTCACAGAGCGATTGGAACGTGCAGAGCATATCTAGAGGAAGCTAAGTGGACCCAGCCAAACTAAAATGCATCTTGTTCACCAACCCATCCTCTCTTTTTCCCCTTTTCTCTGGATCAATCCCAGCTCTAATTAAAATGTAATATCCTCCTTATGCGATTCCTCAGAAAAGTTTGTGGAATGACCACATAATATAGAGCAGGTTTTCCAGATGTTCCCCGTCTTGGCGGCTATTCACATACACAGCATTCTCCTCCCTCCCTCACCCCCCAATTTCTCTTCTCTATACTTACCATATGACCTCCTCTTCCCTCCCACTCCTCTGCTATCCTCGATACACTGTGCATAACTTCCTGAGTCTTATTGTTATGCTTTCAGTGTATAAGAACCATTACTGAAGTGCAGCCGGCCAAGAAAAAAGTAATACTTGCCTCTGCAGAGCACTTTAATGCTATTTACAATGGAAAAAACAACTTTGAACTGCTTCCAAAATAACAGGCATTAAAATCACTTCTGTTTGCAGTTGAGATGGATTTTGCAATAACCTTTCCAAACCTGCTTCCTCCGAATGTTTTTCAGTTTGTAGAGTGGCTTTTTCAATGAGAATTGAAAATGGTGCCCACATAAACACTTGACATATGCCTCAAAAGGTAATTTTCCAACATTCAGATAGTCATTGGTGAAATGAGGGTCTGCAGTCACAAGATCTCAGTGAAGATTGTACAAGCATGAAAATATGGTAAAATAATGTCCCAAACTATCTATATATATATAAAGAGCCAGAGGCCGTCACATTTGAAACAACTGAACGGATGACCAAACAGGCTGAGTGGGGCGACAAGGCCAGCAGGGGGGGCAGTTTGGGGTGACCAGGCTGGCATGGGGGGCAGTAAGGGCAACCATGCTGGCGGTGGGAGGCAGTTAGGGGCGACCAGGCCAGCCGGGGGGGTCAGTTTGGGGTGATCAGGCCGGCGGGTTAATGAGGGATGACCAAATGACTGAACAGCTGCGTGGGGCAACCAGGCTGGTAGAGGGGGGGAGTGAGGGGCAACCAGGCTGGCAGGGGCCATAGTTGGCGGCAACCAGGCTGGCAGAGGGACATGGGGGGCAGTAAGGGGCAACCATGCTGGTGGTGGGGGGCAGTTAGGGGTGATCAGGTTGGCAGGTAGAGGCGATTAGGGGTGATCAGGCAGGCACGTAGCTGAGCAGTTAGGAGCCAACGGTCCTGGATTGTGAGAGGGATGTCCTACTGCCGGTAGTTGGACATCACCTGAGGGGTCCCAGATTGAAGATGGTGCAGGCTGGGCTGAGGGGACCCCCCTCCCATGCACGAATTTTGTGCACCAGGCCTCTAGTACATTAATAAAAGCAGCCTCTATGACATAGCCATCAGGTTTGGGCTATGTTTGATAACGTGAGCACTTAGCATAGTTCCCATGAGTTCAATTTTCCATGCCTCTCCACAAACATATTTTCCATAAACCTCATGCCCCTTCAGTCTTTTGATCTGGGTTCATTAAAATGATATGAGGATTTCTCAGTGAGAGGTTGCAAAATGGCATTCTGTAAGCAAAATCCATGTTATTTAAAAAAAAAATCTGGATAGTTTTACAAAATTCATGAATTAGTAACTAATGTTTTACAGTTACAAGATTTCACTTGCAAATTTGAATCCCTGGTTTCTCTTGAGAGATTCTGTTGGTGTAGCATTGTCCTGCTGGCACCAGGTTAATGCCCTCCGCGGGGTGCAGGAGCTGTCTGCTCGCTGGAACTTCTAGTTCTAGGCATTATTTTCCTCCAGCTTACCTGATTCTGAAAAAACTGCCTCCTAGCCCTCCAGAAGTTTCTAATTCATATGTTCTCTCCATGAGTTTAACATTCTGAGTCATAATTTTCATTTCAGGTATTTTACAGACAGAAAGTCAATCAAGAAAGACTATTTTTAAGCCATATCTTTTAGTTCATAATAATAAAAAACCCCACTAAATTCTTCCTCTGGAGTATGTTTCTCATTTGTCCATATTCTTGACACTGGTTTCCCAAGTAAACTGAGATCCATCATGCAGCATAACCTAGTGGTTAAGAGCAAGGACTTTGTAGTCATGTAGACTCCACTACTTTCTAGCTGTGTGGTGTTGAATAAATTGCTCTAAGCTCTTTGTGTCTCAGTTGCCTTATCTCTAAAATGGGAATATTCCATAATCCAGTTATTCTCAACTGTGGTGTGCATCAGAATCACCTGGAGGGCTTGATAAAACCTGGATGGCTGGTCCTGTCTCCAGTGTTTTGGATTTAGTAGGCTTGGGGTTGGGCCTGATAACATGTAACTTTTCTAACAAGTTCCCAGGTAATTCTGCTATTCCAGGAATCACACCTTGAGAACAACTGCTTAACCCATTAGACGAAGATTAAATGTAATAATTGTGTAAAGCACAGGGTTCAGTCAGTTAGTCATTTGATTGAAATAAAGTTATATTTAATTTGTTAGCGGTTCAACATTTAGCTCTTTACAAAACCTCATGAACAATTGAATTTTAATAAGTGGTATAGATTAATGGGGAGTCCAGATATAATTATACTATTTCCTTTTTGAAACCTACATATTTTCATACTGCAAAAGAGAAAATCCACACTTTAACCTTGGTTTGGTCTTAACCTGGATCAGTCTCTTGTTTTACTACTGTAATGGAAGAAATGATAGATTTGCCCAAGGTATTAGGAGGAAAAGTGAGCAAAAAAGGGTCAACTTAGATTGCCACGAATAAGTCACATTTTGTTTTCCTACTTCCCCCTCCAGGCTTGGTGCACTCCCAGAATCTAAACCCATCAAGGGAGGAATAACCTTTGACCTTTATGGAACACAAAGCAATTGGTCCACTGGCCGAGTATCTGCTCCTTCCCCTTTCCCTGCAGTGCCTCAGTGATGATCAAAGAGAAGTGTGGCAGCCTGACATCAGACTCAGGAAGTGTGGGAGTGAGTTCTATGCGGACCTTAATCATTGGACAAGTATTTTCCTTCCTTCTGCCCTCACTCTCTCCCTCTCGCTCTCCCCTTTCTCTCTTTCTTTCCCATATTTGAGCATTAAGTTTCATAGCAATATAGCATATGTTTTACAATACTGACAACTGACACCTATTTAAAAGGGACTCTGGAACTCAATCCAGCTTACCTGATTCTGAAAGCACTGCCTCCTAGCCCTCCAGAAGTTTCTAATGCATGTGTCCTCTCCATGGCAAGCTGAGCGCCATGCAGTCTTTTATGAACAGCTCCAATAAACTCTTGCTCCAGAGACCATTGAGTCAAATATGGCTGTGACTTAGAGCAACCTATGAGGTAGAAGCTCTGATATTTAAATTTAATTCTGCACCACCATTCCGGGGCCTAAATCAGTGTGCAAAAAGGGATCTGTATCCAGTAAAACTACAAGTTAGTCTGGGAAAGACCACATGACTTCCTTTTCCACCTAAATCCTCCAAAATTGTCTCCAGATCTGTTTGACACTGTATCATTTGACATGACTTAGTCCATAAAACTTTACACATTTCCAACGGGCAACAGTAAGACCAGGAAGTGATTGTGGCATAAAACGGGAGAAAAAACTCACCAGACCATCAAATATGGACATTGTCTTCTAGCCAAATGCTCTATTAATGATAAATCAGCAGCCCCACATTAACACCGATGTGATAAAATATCTACTCCATTGATAAGTTCCATTATAGGTGGAATCTGAAATGGCTCAATTACTCCACAAACCACTTCCAAATTCTGAATAATGTTTCATTTGTGATACATAAATAGAAAGCATTTTAGGAACATTTCAATAAATTTCATCTGGAGATTTTTCTTAAGTAGACCCAATTGGGTTGGAAGACTTTATAAAAACAGATTGATTTTTCCTGGTGCTGTTTACAGAGAGGCCAGGAAGGAAGCCGCAAGAAGCACTTTGCTGTTGACATTTTGAAGCTCTTATAGCCTATAACTTATCTTACATGATCAGATGATGAAGAGTATTAAGAGAAGAATGTTGAGGAAATAAAACTAGAGAAACAGGATGTATTTGTATAAAGAACCTGGGAGGGAGAGAAAGAATTCTTCTTTTCATTGCACCATTCATCGCCCCGCCCCCTTTTCTTCCTGCTTCTGAGCCAAGTCAATGAACAGCTCTTTACAACACGTGGAAGCTTAGAATTACATTGCTTTAAAGTGTGAGAGATTCAGTAACCTGGTCTAACAGCCAGCTAGTATCTTTTTCAACTTGAGAACAAGCAACCTGGTAGATCTCTTAAGTTCTCAACAAACTAACCGAAAAAGATCTTCCGTTGGCTATTCAGGCCTCTCCACAGAAAGAAAGAAATGCAGTCCAACAGTGACAGTGGAGGTAGTGGAAAAACACATCCAAATGGCTATTATAACCTAATTCGAGGAGATTTTTCCTGTATCCTGTAATGATATTTAAAGATGTGTTTTGGCTTATGGTGGAATCCAATGTATGTAATGAATCACAGAAGAATAGAATTTTATTATTCTTGGGATTGGGTTGAAGCATCTGTCCTATCATCCACCCCCTTCATTTTGAGACATGCCCAGATCCTCTCTACACTCTCCACCCCAATATTACCTTAAAGCACCCTTCCACAGCAGCCGTGTGTGATGAGTATTCGGTACATCTCCCACAGCATGGCATCTGAGTTTTGGGATAACTTTCTAGACACAGTTCTGGACCTTCCTCATGAAGCAATAGCAGCCTTGCAAGAGTTTTCCCAGAGAAAAAGAAATATGAATTGGACCTCACAATCAACCAGACATAAGCGTGAACAGACCTGTTGTCAAACCAAATCAACATTTCTACTTCTGTTCTGACAACTATAAATTCAGAAGTCATCACCACATAAAGTGCCTCATGTACAAATACTTGAACTCTGACTTCCTTTCAACAGCCTTTATGGTACTGCTTACCATATCAGTTTAATGCACCCCAGTGTTATAATGTCATAAGTGACAATCTCCACTACAATCGTAGCCTTAGTTGCCCAGCCTACCTCCACAACACCTCTGTCACATAACATGTGGCCCTGATGGGTGCACCAGGAACCTCCCCTCAAAGCCCTCAGCTCCCTTAGGCCTTCCTCCTCTATTAGAATAAGGGGGCCTGCAACCCACCCCTGGAAAGTATAAACATGAAAATAAATAACCATCTCTTCTGTTCAGCTGTAAATTATATTTCCTCTGAGGGCAAATGGAGGGGGGAAATAATAAAAACAAGGCCCAGAGACCCAAGTTCATTTGGAATGCTAGGAGTTCTTGGTGAAGATCATTAAAATGTGGTTTGAAATATTTTTGTTTTCTCATCAAGTCACTAGCCCTGTAATTGATGTCATAAAAAATATCTCTGTTCAGTTGCAGTGGGTTTCTTGGGTTCCATCAAGTTATCAATTATTTACATCCCAAGGAAATGAAAGGGAGCTGTAAAGCAAGGTCCTAAAATGCCACCAAGGAGTCTAGGGTGGCCTTGTCAACCTTGTGCCCACGAAAAGGGCCCGGTGCTCTGTTTGGGAAAGTTCATTTCCCCTTCTCTATGTGGGTTTGTTGCTCCTCCTCATAGTCTCATTGAGCTTTTTGTTTGTTCGTATCCTCCACAATTGGAACTCCTAAGGATGAGAGGAAAAACACCAATGCCTCCAGCCTACACAGGCCCTTCCTCTCTGGGTCTCTGGGCCTTTAACTGTTTCCTCCCTCATTCCCCGTAGCAACCAGGGCATTTGTTCCCTTACCAAAGTCCACACAGTCCAGATTTGACAGAACATCTTGCTTGTGAATGGCAGGATTTCATTGGTATGAGGAATTGTCTTTTCCTTCTATTATTTCCTCCTGCTTTAAATTTCCCTGCCCAGACCTTCTTCCCCCTTCATGCAACAGAGTAACTCTAGCAGGACCAGGCATCATACTATTATTACTTGTTTTCGGGGAAAACAGCAGAAAATACTTGGTGGTCAGTTTTAAGACCTGAACTTGGCCATTGTTCTGTTACTGATATATCGAGACGTCTTGGTTAGCATACAGCCTTCACATATCTGGTAAAGAACTCTATGGGTATTGCTGGTAAAATCTGATATGCATCTCTTGCCAACTCATTATTTTCAGGCTTCTTTGGGTTGTACTTTTATAGGCCGTATTGTAACAACTGGAGACAGTTGATGGAATCAGAGTTACTTCTAAACCAGGGGTGGGCAAACTTTTTGACTCGAGGGCCACAATGGGTTCTTAAACTGGACCGGAGGGCCGGAACAAAAGCATGGATGGAGTGTTTGTGTGAACTAATATAAATTCAAAGTAAACATCATTACATAAAAGGGTACGGTCTTTTTTTTCAATAGTTTTATTCATTTCAAATGGGCCGGATCCGGCCCGTGGGCCGTAGTTTGCCCACGGCTGTCTAAACTCTAGAGTGCAGTAAGCTTTAGCATTTCCATCATTCAGAGTGCAGATTCGCTTGTACACAAATCTGTTCCTAATCAGCCCATTTCTCTGATCCACAGAGCATAGATTAGTTTGTTATAAATGAGGTGACAGGTGAATGCCTGAACCTTTTGGAGAGCTGCAGCAGAGTTCTTTCCAGGACTGAGGAGGGCATACATATTATTGTTCCCCATCCAGTCAAAAGGAAGGTTTTGAGGACATAGTGGGACATGCTTGTTAGACAGGACTGCAGCCACAATTCTTTCCTAATACATGTTCTATATTTACTGTTCCCTAGATATTTAAACATTTAAATTGGCATGGGGGTGTGGGGAAATTCTGCCAAATCCGGATCCTGAAAACCTCAGCAACTTGATTAATTTTGGAGCTTTGCAGTCATGTTTGCCAACAGGCATTATGCCATCCAGAATTTCACAACACACTGTAGTAATATAGATAACTAATATTCCTCTCTTCACTTCTTGAAAGAAAAAAAAGAATATTGTTCAGAACATAAGGGAATGTGCTCATTTAATGCTGCTATAAGGAAGGAAAGAGGGACATTTTTGTGAAGTGATTAAAAGCAGCTTATACAATTAGTTGCCTGGGAGGAAGGGCCCAGCGGTCGTTGGGACTTCCGCTCAGTGGTCCAGTTTCCCGTGGGAAGGAGGGGCGGCCTGGCCGAGAGCTCTGTGTTTCCTGTCCAGAGGAAGCAGAAGGGATCCAGAAAAATAGGGAGAGAGGGACGGAGCAGGTAGAGGAAAGAAGCCCTCTCCAGCTTCCCCTGGATCCCAAACCAGGGGCCATACTTGACCGTTCTTTTAATAGAGTGTGGTCCTGTCAAGGACAAATCAAGTGCAGCTTAAAAAAGCCTCTGCACATGATCTCAAAGCTGAAAAAGAATAGGGGTTGCCCATATGGAGAAACCACTCCAAATGTTCTGAAATGTGGGAAGAGAGGACATGCATTTATAAGGAAGAAAATGGGTGCAGGTAGACCAAGTTAACTTGTTTTATTCTTAGCTCTGCGGGATCTTTATTTCCTATTACAGCTCGTGAGGAATGCTCTCATTTATGTCAAGCTTAATGTTTTTCAAAGAGTGTTCACACACAGTGTGTCTGTTGTTCCTCAGGTTGGTGACCTGGCTGGCGTCCTGCTCCCCAGTTTAAGGCTCGGAGGGATAACTGAGTTGCCTGGTGCCATGCCGTGCCAACTCGGAAAGAGCGCCCGGTCCCTTGGCTCCTGGTTATGGCTGCTCCAGAGCACAGCCTCGGTCTTCACAGCCTCCGCTGTCCTCCCCGGCCCAGCAGGACTCAGTGCTGGTCCCTGTTCTCAGTGGCAACTTGGTAAACACTGATTGATGG
Source organism: Myotis davidii (assembly GCF_000327345.1). Classification (NCBI taxonomy): domain Eukaryota; kingdom Metazoa; phylum Chordata; class Mammalia; order Chiroptera; family Vespertilionidae; genus Myotis; species Myotis davidii. The sequence continues at coordinate 14,102,624 of NW_006288615.1, read as the reverse complement.
ATTAATTGGAACAGAGATAATGACTGCTCTCAAGTACCTACAACTAACGTTGTTGTTTTCCTCGGGGATCTGCCCAGCCCAGATGTACCTAGGGTTGGCATTAGGAAAATAATGAACAATATCAGTGGATATTAGTGATTGAGGAAGCAGGCTCTTTTCTTGCTCTAGACGCCACACTGAGATTCACACAATTAGAAGTTTATAGTCAACGGTGGGATGATACAATCCATTAATCTTTCTAACAGTTACACGGTTCCATTTGGACCAGGCTCAGCTCTTATAAAATGCAGACTCATTACACCGACTCAGACGGGAGCTGGCTGAACACATTCAAGGACAGTGCTACCGCGCAAGCATATTTGAAAAACTATTTTGGTTTCTTACCATGAAATGGAAGTTAGGCAAATTCGCCAGAGAGCCAGTCCTGGTCCTTTGCTTGCCTTGTGCTTTGCTCCTCTGTCCTGCTCGCCTTGTCCACTCAGGCTGAGGGTTCAAATACAAAGAGCGGGAGAGCATCTGTAATCATCTGCTCAGAAAATGTGGCCGAGGGATTTCACCAACGTGGATTTGAGATGGGAAGGTCCTGTTTGGGGTAGTGGATAGGCAGTCAGTGTCAATGTGGTTACTCTGAGGATTAATTGGGTAATTTAGCCCCTCAAGTACTCTTTGGAGTTTGAAATATCCAGATGGACATATTAAAGAAAAGAGAACACGGTTTTTAAATCTTTAGACTTAGAATAATGAGGAGAACCCTGTCCCACCTACATCTATTCTATTACAAAGAAGTACTTCTTGGTATTAAGGTCCTTTGAATATAATTTCATTCCTTATACCCGATTTTTTCAATTGAGAAGGTAATTCTGAGAAAGGTAAAATAACTGCCCCCAAAGTCACACAGCTGTGAAGTGAGCAGGTGAGAATAATAATGGAACCCAGGGACTTATTCTTACTAAAGGCCATACTTTGACATTGACCTTGGACTGCTAGGAGATGTCATGCTATAAGCTATTATTAATCATTTCTACCTGGAGATTCAGGGAGAGAAAGGGAATGAAGAGAGCAAAATGGGGAAGTAAGGAGATGGAAAGGACACACTTCACCTACTTTGCCGTTGGCCTAGTAGTATTTGCTACTGGTTAGTCTCTATGATACTGCCCTGTAGTGGTTTCAACGGCTGTGGAGTTCTGATGCTGTGGTACTGGACTGTTCATTTAAAACCACTTTTAGGATCTCTTATATTCTCTTCTTGTGTTTCCATAAACCATAACCACTGGGATCAATATTTCCTATCAATATATTCTGATCATTGAGCACTGAGCTTGGTCTGGAAAGATTGTCCCTGGAATCCCTAACAGTGATGAACTCAGTTCTTCATAATCTGCATGCAGATTGTCCGAGGCCAATTTTTATGGCCAGACTGGTTTCTCCCCACCACACAAACCCTTCTGAGCCAGCAACTCTAATACTCTGTCACTGGGTGCTGAGGGAGGGCACATTAATTTTAATATTGGCTTTGGTCAAACCTCATTAGGAAGGTCAATATACCCCATTAAATAATATGTTTAAAACACTAAGTAAATAACCCTTAGATAATCCATAGTTTTGGATCATCAAGGCTGCTTTTTTTCTTCCAGCATCACAGCTAATTTAAGACTGCAGGGAAGGAGTTTTAAACACATTACTTCTGGCTTCAGCCCAACCTTGTTGCAATGTGATATTTAGAGCTCATGAATCAAGAGACAAGCATGTATGGCCAGGTGTGGTTTGACATAAAATTGTCTGCGAGACAATTGGTCTCTCCGTATGATAAATGGTCAAAAAACTCATTCACTTCTAACGTCTGTGCTTTAAAAGGTAAGGTAAATATACAGAAGGCTTCCTTTTCTTGGCATTTATCTTCTCAAGTGTGGAGGTCTGTTTGATTAATGTCTAGTCATTTAAGGAAAAAGATGTCTTCTTTAAGAAATGATTAGATCATGCATCTGGGGAGTTTTTATGTCCAATTACTTAAATTTAAAAAAAAAAACTCAAAAAAATTTTTGTGTGTGTTATGTCTACTCCAAGAGACCCTCTTACTCCTGAGGAACTCAATGGATGGATGGTGCTGTTTCCTGATGTGGATTCTTCTTTAGCTGGAGTCTCCCTCCATCTGCTGGCAGTGATGGCTTTGAACTCTGACAGTGCCTGGGTACTGAGTACTTGTGGGTAAGGGTCTCATCTGTTGGGCACCCACATACCAACGTATTGTTTCTTCATATTTTCATTTTGAAAATTTGAAAGAAAAATATTTGCTCTGATTTAGAAATCACATTCTATGTTGTTAGCTATCTATAACACCAAGTCTGTTGCTTTCCATTATATTATTATCTAGCCTGGGTTTTGATGTTTGGTGTGTGTGTTGTTGTTGTTTTCCCCTAGTGAACTAACAGTTTTAAACATTATATAAATAGCCCAGTTCCATTTGCTAGTTCCCACCGTTCTTTAAAATCAAGATAGCAGATAAAATAACGTTTGATGGCTAGAGTCTATTATCAGCCTATGACACAAGCCTGGTCTTTGAAAAGGCATAAATCAGATAACACGGTTCCAGTGATGCTCCTCTCTTTTGATTTTTTTAAAGCCTTCTGTCAAGGCTGCCTTTACCTGCATCTTTTGATAATAAGAGAATTAGATCATTGGCGTCATCACAAGATACATCTGGCAGCCGCTTTTCTTCATCATTATCATTACCAGGGGGTTGTGGTGTTGGATTTCTCTCAGTTCCATTTATTTTATGTCGTCTGCATGTTTCTGGATTCTCACAGCCTCTCGGTGTGCGTGCGTGTGGGTGCATGTGCGGGGTGTCAGGAGACAGAGAGGTGGCCCGAGAGACAGAGAGAACTTGAAAAAAGTTGGCAAAGAGGACGGGCAGCAGTGTGCTGAGGCTTCCTCCCTGCTGCAGTCCTATCTGGATTCTGTGTCTAGTAAGCAGCCGACCAGGCCCACGCAGCCACTTCTGCCCTGACAGTTCTTAGCAGAGCACACTGTGCGCCCGTTGGCACTCTTCCTGGTTTTTCCATCCCCTCTCTGCCCATATAACCACCCTCTTTAAGAATCAGAGGTTTTGTGCAACTTAGAAATAGCTCACATTTCTCTCTCTCTCTTTTTAAAATCCTCACCTAATATATTTTTCCAATTGATTTTTAGAGGGAGTGAAAGGGAGGGAGGAGGGGAAGAGAGAGAGAGAGAGAAAGAGAAAAATTGATGTACAGATGGACTGGTTGCCTCCTGCACACACTCTGGGGCCAGGGCTTGAAACAGCAACCAAGGTACATGCCCTTGATCAGGACTCAAACCCACAACCCTGGGTCTGCAGGCTGATGCTCTACCTCTGAGAAAAGCCAGCCAGGGCTCTCTATCTTTCAAGCATCACATTTTAGACTCAGCTGCACAAGAAGAAACACATTCTCTTTGTTTCCATATAAAGCGATCCGTCACTCTTCATCATGTCAAAGGTTCTGCTTTTGTTCAGCAAAGATGAGCAGCAGATCCTGCCCTCACAGAGTCAACAGTTTAGTGATTTTCTCGGTTTAAATGGAAGTCAGCCTAAGAGGGAAGTGACGGGTCAAAGAACACTGGGTGGTCAATGAGAAGGATGTGGACTGGACTCAGGAAAGGACTGTTGCAAGGGTCCAGGTGGTAGGGTGCAGAGAGTAGGAACTACTTGATGTTCTAGTAGAAGTGAGTATATGGGTGCCAACCATTTGTCCCATTCATACATCACTCCCCTCAGGATGCAGCGTGAGCATCTTTATGGCTTTTCTGGGTCATTTGTTACTTTGGCCAGGAGATTGCAGGACTCTGACTCATGGCCCCACCAGAATGTGCACAGTGCAGGAGGGCTATGTATGTAATGTCCTTTAGAAATGGCAGGGGACTGCCATCAAAAGAAAGAGGCTGCCTAAAAGATCTCCTTGTCATTTCCTACTGTGCCTGCGCCTAAATTTAATAGGACTAGTTGGTTATTTTTTTCACACAAGTAATAGATAAATGCTGAAGAAGATGCCAGGAGGAAATAGAATCTTGAAGGAAAGCAAAGGCACAGATTTTCTCAATTCTTGGTGACTTCTTGATGTGACATGTCACATTAATTTAACTCCATTAAGTGTTGATCACCTACTTTATAACTTTAGGCTTGATCCCTGTATAGAAAATATTGTTTCAATTTTTAGAAATTTGCCTGCTGCATTTGCTAGACCTAAAATCGATAGCTGTAGTGTGTTATCAGGGGGAGTGCAGCGGTGGGGGAATTGGGTGCTGTCACAAAATAGGTGGGTAGCGTGGGGCAACTCAATTTTTCTGAGACTCAGTTTTTCCTCATTTGTAAAATTAGCATAACAATGTCTATTTCTGTACTGATGGGAAGCTGAGAGGATTATAAATGAGAATATAAGTGAAATCCCTTACATGTAGTAGATGCTCAGCAAATTGTAGATATTATTGTTGTGTTGTTATAGAAACCTCCTTGCTTTTCTTCCAGCATATCTCAATTATTATGCCCTTAAGCTCTTGTCAACTCCGGAACCTCCTCCATTCAGACAAAAGCAGCCTAAAGAATGAGATAATTCATCATCTCAATAATAACTTGAAATAAATAAAAGAAGTTGGGAGTAGGATGACTGCAAATTAATAAATTCAGCAATTGATTGATGTCATCAAGGCCCCAGGCTCCTTCATTCTGCCGTTCTCAGCATGTTGGCTTTGTTTCGAGGTGTGTCCTTTCCTAGTTACAGCATTGCTGTTCCAGCACCAGCTGTCACGTCCTCACATAGCAGTGTAGTTTTTTTTTGTCAAAAAATAAGATTTTTCCAGAATCCCTGGGCCTGAGGAGACGTTTTCCTCCAGTTCCATTTGGGAGCTGCCCCACCACTCTAAGATCTCCTCTTAGGACTGCTAAGTGATGTGGCTGTCCAAGACCTTACATCTTCCCTCTCTTCTGGGAAAATTGGGAGTGTGTCTGGTGGTAGCACCTGCTTCCGGATGCACTGTCTCTTTCTCTCTCTTAACCTTAACAAGATCATATGCCTAGACCTGCACCAGTCTATGCACAGAGAATACAAGTTAATTGGTGTCTACCTCTGAAATTAGGGTTAGACAAACCACATGTCTAAGAATGGAGAAATCTCCTTTCTTGCAATAGGACACTATTTGATGGGAGATGGGGAGGTTAGTGACTATGCTGGGGAGGCAGCAAATAAATGTCTACTCCACCCCTCCCCCAGTAGCAATCCCTGAATGTAGAGAGTGTAGTAATTAAAGCTCAGTGTACTGCTCTCACTAATGGCCATAGTACATTTAAATGAAATCAACTACATGTATTCTGTGCCACCTGTGCCATGCCATGTGCTTGTTGTGGGGGAGCAATGAAAAAGAAAGGCAAACCCTGTTGGTAAAGCTCAGGCTAATATTATCTCATATAACTAAATGGTCTCTTGGTATTTTTCTTTCCACATGTTATCCCCAGACCTATACTGTATGCATCATGAGGGCAAGAGCCTTGTCTGATTCAGGACATATTTGCTCAGATCCTTTCCTCTACCCCCACAGCACCTGGACCACACACACAGGGGTCACGCACAAGATGGGTAGACTGTTTGATTGGTGGCATTGAATGACTTCCAACGCAGAACACCGCCTGTCCTTTAGTTCTCCTTCCTTTTTTGGTTGGTTTTTGTATTGTGGTAGAGATTGCTAGTGGTCACCAATCTTTAGTTCCCTTTTCCTTTCTGAGCTCATAACTCAACTATTCTTCCTGTCACCCTGGTGCCCAAGTGAAACCATGAGAATGAGTTCTGGTGGGTGGAATGTGGGCAGAAGCTACACTGGCTGCCACCACGGCTAGCCATAAAACCTTCTGTGATCCCTTCCAAGTTCTCCTCTTGCTGGACATGAGATCCTTTGACATCCTAGAAGATAGAAGATCCTCCTGGTGGAAGGGCCCCAGACACTTGTCTCACTGCTTAGAAGAAGTGTCCCCAGAAAAGCTGCTTGGTTAGGGACACTCACACGACTCTGTGTGAATAAGCACCTGAGATTTGTTACACTATGAGCTTCATACGCTGACATTTCTTTTTAAGAGAGCAAGTCTGGTTCTAGTAGTTTTCAAAAGCATCTTTTGATTTATAAGAAAAACTCTTAAAAAACTATGTGAGAAAAGAAAAACTCTAAGAAGTTGCTGTCTTTGAAAAGAAAATACACATGAGCAATGAGCAAAGCACTGATATCATCTTCAGGTATACCATCCAACATTCTGCAGGATGGTCAAAGAGAATATACTCTTCCAGTAATGATTGGGACATTTGCATTACCCTCAATTTGGGGGAGAAATCATTATAAATGGCTCTGTTTGCACATTAGTGAAATCCCTTGGTCCCACTGTGTTCTTGTCATCTAACTGCTCATTTGCAGGTATTCAACATTTCCAATAAGAGTATTCCCTTACCAGATTTTAAGTCATTACTGTTTTTATAATGGATTCATAATTTCTTAATTGTCCTAATGTTCTTTCTTACCTATTCTTGTTAAAATCTGATTAAAATATGAATACTTTCAGCATCCCAAGCATTCTGGAAACAAAATAAAATCCAGGCTCAGGTTCAAATGAAAGCCAGAAGAGGAAGACAGAATGGACAGTTCTAGATTAACCTCAACTGAATCTGACTAGCCCCTGATGCATCCGCATGCCGCTCCGAATGTGGTATTGTTAGAGCCAGTAGTGATCACTTAGTTATCAGCCCTCAGTTATTGATGAGGCAAAGGGTTGCACAGTTCGATAGTGATGAAGGCAGGATTAGCTTGGGCCTAACAGTTTCCATTAAATGAGCTCTGATAAATTAAACCTGTGTATGACAGTGAGCTGTCACTCTCTCCAGGACTGTTCCCCCTCTCAGGTTTCCTCCTCTGCCGCTAACCTAGAGTCCTAGCACAAGGCATCTAAACACCGTGGCTTACTGTGAGGCTGATGCTCAGTGTACTATGGCCTTTAGTGAGAGCAATACACTGAGCTCAGTAATTCTGCCCAACCAATGAGTCCAAACAAACCTTTTGACAATATACTTGTGAAAGTCTCTTTTTATCAGCATCCCCTCCATTTTCTGTTCCTCAGTTCATGAGCTGTTCTTCCTAAAAGTGTCTCTGGACAAAACAAGATGGAAAGAATTCTTCCATTCCCGTCCATCATTGAGATACTTCCCTCTTCCATGGGGAAACATTCTTCTATCAATTAGGAGGGTCATTTCCATCTAGCATACTTTTTTTTTTTTAAGACTTATGAACATCCCTTCCCCTCAGTTCAAGAATATCTAACTCCTGTCTCAGATGATCCGCTAACCAGCTATGTAACATTGAACTAAACTTCTCACCCTTAGGTTCCCATTTGTAAAATTAGGGGTTAATTTAGAATGCCATTATCACTTCTGGTGTGATTAATTAATCACTCATTTTAACAATGTTTGAAAGCCACTGTGGAAAGCCCTGGAAATAAAAAATAAATAAATAAGAAAGAAATATTTCCTGCCTCTGAGACGCTCCCAATCTGGCTTAAAGTCCATGCTTCCTAGACGGGGTGAAGAAAATGGCTGGGTAACCAGTTCCGCTGGGAAACATTGGATCCAGGGACATCTATTGAATCTGTCTGGATTTTTAAGCTTCCTTTGGCACTTTTGTTCTTATAATTATTCTAGATCATCTTCTTGAGACTTGAATTACCTTTTCTATAAATCCTCATTCAAGGATAGTTTATTGATGAGAGAAAGAGAGAGAGTGCGCACGAGAGAGAGAGAGAGAGAGAAACATTAATGTGAGAGGGAAACATCAATTGGTTGCTTTCCATTCACACCCTGATTGGGGATTGAACCCACAAACCTAGGCATATGCCCTAACTAGGAATCAAACCCACAACCTTTACGGTGAATGGGATGATGCTTCAACCAACTGAGCCACCCACTCAGGGCAAACATTTTTTTCTTTATCTTTCATCTATTTCTCATTCTCCTTTCCAGTTTTCTTCTCTGGGGACCATCAATATTTAAGAATTAAGTTTTAGATTCTCTACACAGGTTACTCTTTGATGCCCTTATCCTGGCCTCCAATCTTACCTACACAGAAATTGTTCTTAATTGCACAAGTGTATGTGTATTTACTATACTAAAGTTCCTCTTATATTTTTACTTTACCCAGTAGTTTTATTAATGTTGTCATAAAATTGTACCCAATTGCCCTAGCCAGTTTTTCTCAGTGGGTAGAACATTGGCCCTCAGACTGAAGAGTCCCAGATTTGATTCTGGTCAAGGGTGAATACCTGGGTTGTAGTCTGGATCCCTGGGCTCCATGGAGGTACATGAGGGAGGCAACCAATCAATGTGTCTCTCTCACATTGATGTTTCTCTTTCCACTGATGCTCCCTTCCACTTTCTCTAAAATATCCTAAGGTGAAGATTAATAAAAAAAGCAAAAATTTTTGCCCAACTGATCAAAGGAAAGTAGTTCCTTCTCTCTGCTTCTATTCCACTTTAAAATTCTAGATACTTGTCAATCATATCATACAGAGGTCAGAGGAAGCTTGATGGAATGGTAGAGGCAACCCAGGGAAGCCTACTTATCCAAAGCTTCCTGGAAGCCTGTGTTTGGTCTGCTGATGTGGAACCTCTACAGTCCATCTTGCTCACTCGCCTCAGGCTGCTCTGATGCTCTGCAAATCCAAAACATGTCCACCAGCTGGTCTCTATTTCTGTCTTTTCTTTTCTTCATTTGCTGTTGGCAGTGGATAAATCAGAGATTACCTGAGTCAATTTGGACTTCAGTTTCTTAATTATGTCATATCATCTTAGCCTGGAGATGGTTTTTCCCCAATATGACTGTTGTAATCTTTCATAGTAGCCTCTACCTCTGGCTGATTCTGGGTTTTGCACATGGACTCAGCAAGCAGAGTCCGGGTTCATCTGGGACACAGATGGGAGTTCTTCTAGGTCATCTACCAGAACAGACCCAGACTTTATATTCACTGGCCCAAGATGGTTCATATTCATTATTTTGGAGTGTATTAGTCAGGACTGCCTTGGTTATAAGAAACAGAAAACCTACCTCTAGGCTGACTTAAATTTTTTTAAAAAAAGAAATAGATGACATAACAATAAAAAAATCTGGGTGCATTTTAGATGTGGCTGGATCCTAGAGTTCAAATTTATTTGGACTCAGTCTCACTCTTACTTACTCTCCCATCTGTTGGCTTCACTCTTGGATGGATCTTATTCTTATGATGGCCCCCAGCAACTTCAGACATATCCTCTGGGTTCACATTCAACCCAGCAAAGAGCTTTTCGCTTGGTTATGATTGGTCCAAATAGAGTAATGTACCTATCCTCAAGCCAATCACTGAGGACAAGGGGAGGGGTGGTAAAAATTGGATTACATGTCTACTTTAGAAGTGGCAGTGTCCCCAGTGTCATTGTACCCTGAGGTAAGGGGAGGGTGGTTTCCTCATAGGAAACTAAAGGTATGGCTACCAGAAAAAGGGAAAGGAGATTCCAGCAGGACAGAACACCAGAGGCCCACTGTATGGGGTCATTCCCTGATAACCTGTGTGCTTGACTCATCTCTTTTTATTTTTAAAAATTATAGTTTGAGGTCATAGTCTAATAAATTTCCTCTTGCTGTCATTTCCCACTGTGTCATTATCTCTGGGTCTAACTCTAAGACTTGATGCAATATAGGGTTCTTCATCTTTCTACTACTTCTGCCTATATTTTAAAAAATCAGAGATGGCATGTTACTTTCATTCTGTGAATCAATGGGGGAAAACCAGCACTGTGCAAGGTTTCATCTGTTTCGCCCATTGAGCATGTTTATAGCAATGACTTCAGAGTGTTTATTGGTTATGAACACAATATTGCATTGTAAATGAGGCAAAAGGTGTATTTGATGCCTTATTTTCATAAATTGTTTTCTTTTTTAAAAATCTTATTTCTTTATTTTAGAGAGGGAAAGGAAGAGAGAGGAGAAAGAAACATGATTCGTTGCTCCACTTATTTACCAGTGAACATTCATCGGTTGATTCTTGAATGTGCCCTGACCAGAGATCAAACTTGCAACCTTGGCTTATTGGGATGATGCTCTAAGGAACTGAGCTATCCGGCCAGGGCTCATAAATTGGTTTCTAACTTATCAATTAATTTATTTGGGTTCATCAAGAGACTTTTAACATTTAAGCCCTGCGGTGGAGAGCAGGGGAGGAACTAGCATCTCACATCATAAAATTAGCAAGTTTGATAAAATACGGAAAGCAAAAAATTGATTCCTGCTTGCAATTGTCTAAATAATCCCCAGATGTGCATGAGCTATTGCCAACTAAATTTGTTTATTTACTTGATTTATAAGATGGGCTCAATGCATAAGAAATCCTAGCATACATACAATAAAGTATGTGCCTGCATTAATCTGTTGGCTCACAGTATCATGTCTGTTTCTATAGTTCAAAATTCCCTTAGCATATCTTGGATACTCAATGTATATTCATCAATAGTGACCCTTTCCTGTGATTCACATAAGCAACAAGCAAAAAGAGTAACAGAGATGGGGAAAACCCTATAGAAATATCTTCAGAATTGTATTATTTTGGGTTCTTCTCAAAAAGCCAAAAAGAAGTGAATAGAGCTGCCATTGATTTCCTCTTAAGAGACATGATGTGCTCCTAAGACCTTATAATTTGGGAGGATTCTAGATACAGTGTCTAAGTATTACTCACTGGTCTTACTGTTTATTTAATCAAGGATTAACTTTCCAGTTTCAGAGGTGGAACTTGTCACAGGTATTTCTTCCTCTTAATGAGTGAGCCTTTCCCTGGAGTCACCGACTCACAGGCACAATAAAGCACAAGCATATTTGAACACCACCCGCTTCTCTCCTATGACCCAGTGGAGAAAATGGAGAATGCATGTTCAAAGAGATACGTGAGGAGTTTTTCACCATCCAGGCAGGGCATCTTGATGAGTTACTCCAACTGCTTGGGTGTCCCCAAGGGAAGTGGGCCTTTCCTTTCACAGCCTAGGATGGAAGAGCACGGAGGCACGAGAGCAGCAACATAGGCAGTGAGTGCCCTGCTGCCTCCTGCCATCCCAGAGACAGCCACCGGTTCCTCTTTTACGGGGCTAGTCTTTAGGGGGCTAGTTCCCTAGGCACAAAGATCTATCAAATCTCTTATGAAAGCAGGGCTAAAACCTGATCACTTGCATACATTTCAAACAAAGCATGACGCATTGCCATATTAAATTTAGGTTACATCAGTCAGTTTTATATTTAAGATATATGGGATTGGATGAATTTAGAAGATTATGTAACTAAAGGAAAATTTTCAGTATGAATGGCTTTTGCTTGGCAGTTTCGGGTTCTATAAAGGGAACTTTTTTGTTTGTTTGTTTTGTTTTTTTTCTTTAACCAAGGTAAGCTCTTAGAAGGGAGGGAACACTGTTATGAATGTTGTCCTCAATCCTGAGTCTTTCATTCTATTTGCTCAGCTGTAGCATTGAGATGGCCATACTTTCTTCTAGGTGTATTTAACATTTCAAACAAAGCATGGTGCATTGCCATATTAAATTTAGGTTACATCAGTCAGTTTTATATTTAAGATATATGGGATTGGATGAATTTAGATTATGTAACTAAAGGAAAAATTTCAGTATGAATGGCTTTTGCTTGGCAGTTTCGGGTTCTATAAAGGGAACTTTTTTGTTTGTTTGTTTTGTTTTTTTTCTTTAACCAAGGTAAGCTCTTAGAAGGGAGGGAACACTGTTATGAATGTTGTCCT
>NW_006288615.1:14089485-14090600 GCF_000327345.1 Myotis davidii | reverse complement strand
AAACCACAGTTTTCTAACCTTTGGGGGATGTTTCTAGGCAACCAGCATCGCATTATATAGAGATCATTAAATCTGTCCCATTGTTATGTCCAGTGTGCCCAAGGGGTTCAGAGTTCTCAAAACATTCCAAACATTTTACTAACAAGCTTCTCTTAGCCTTTTTAATAGGAATTGTGGACATTTTGGAAGCAGGGACATTGCTGGTGTAACTTCACTTAAAATGGAAATCTTACACACTTTGGGCTTAACTAATAAGTTGGCATTGTGATAGAAATGCTGTTCTTCTGTCTCTCACATTCCTGGTCTCCAAATGTGTGTGTAATGCAATCTGGCATTAGAATTCTCTTAGCTTATGGTTATAAGCTAAGAACATCCCTTCCATGTGGATATTATTTCCTGCCAAGTAGCACAGGTTGTCACCACTACCACACTGACCAGGGGATTCCCCCAAGTGTTCTCTGCATCCCTACATTTAAGTGGCTGACATTTATGCGTTTTAGCTTTAAAATGATAAGAATTCCTACTGCAGGATCTAGACCCCTTTTTGCTAAAATTTTGATTTTGCAAGATTTCTGTTGGGATGTCAGTCTTGTTCATCAGAGGAGGTCTGATGAGTCCAGAAATTCTTTGTATTTCATTGTTTTGGACTCGGATTAACTGCTCCCGGTGGGCCAGCTGTCCAGTGTCTGTAATAAGGAAATGCACATTCTCTGGAATACAGTCCATCATAATTGTCTGGACATTTTAAATCAGAGACTAACTGTCCCCACCCAGGGAGAATTTAAGCTGTGGAACAGAATGGCCTCTTGAGGTCTGTTCCAACTCTGTCTCCATGATCCTGATTCCTTCTCTGAAAAGCAGATCTTTATATTTTACCAGGTTCCATGCTTCTTTGGTTTTTCAGCTTTTGTATTTCAAGCATCTATTGATCATGCTGTACTTGCGATTCCTTTGTTCTTTACATCTTTATTGATGCAGAGCAGTGCCAGAAACTGCTTTTTTAACAGTTATTCAATCCCTGATGCTCTTCATGTATCAGATTTGGGATTTAATTTCTTAGAACTACTGGGCTGGCTACACAATTAATTGCTACTTATTAATAAGCCATTAGGCTC
>NW_006288615.1:14079474-14089283 GCF_000327345.1 Myotis davidii | reverse complement strand
CCAGCCACTGGAAGCAGGAATCTGTGTTTAAGAGGAGGCACAGCATATAGGGGAGCAGGGTGAGTCTAGGAACAGAGAGATGTCAGTTTGAAATCCAGCTCCACCACTTACTAGATTTGCAAGACCTTGGATAAGTTACTTCTCCTCTATACGCCTGTTTCTCCTTCTACAAAATGGGGACATAGTATACTAACCCATGGGTCATAGGATACCAACCCAGCTTGATTGCTTCGAGACTTAAACATTCCGTAAGAATCAGCTATAATTGCTCTCTGTAGCCCACAGCTAGTTGACTTGTGTTCAGCGAGCGATCTGCATGGCTTAATGGGCAATAAATGGGCTTTAGAGTCACACAGACCTGGTATGATCCCCAACTGTGCCATTTCCTCTGTGGCCTGACTCTCTGATCCTTATTTTCCCTTCTGAGAGCTGGTGTGAGGAATCAAATGAGGTAATGAGTTGTGCATGGCATGCAGCAAGCCCTCACATCCACGGGTTTCCTGACTAAAGACCATCAGGGCCCTTTAGACTCCCCTCTCACAAGAACAGGGAGCGAGGTTCAGCCCAGGCTGACTCACAGCCCTGACAGTAACTGCAGGCCACATCTGTGCTTCTCAAAGGTGAACGTCTTGCTCAGGCTATGATCTCTGCATCTGTTCTGTGTTAATGGTCCTAAAGCTGTCAGGAGTACAGTCCTCCTGGCCCCTCTTACTATAGGTCCACAATACTCTATCCAGATCCTTGGGGCCAGATGTGTTTCAGAATTCGGAAATTTCCATATTTCAAAAAGATAACTCAGTGCAGTCTGCATGATAGAGCCTGTCATCCCAGTGGGTTCTGGGCAGCACTCCGTAATCAAACACATTAATATTTCTGCAATGAAAGGTATGACTATGCACCTTGAAGTGAGATCATTGTGAATATTTTCATATCTTTTCAGATCAGGTTTTCCAACCAAATGGCTTCAGGTCAAGTCAGAATTAACTGCCAAATAAGCTAGGGAAAATCATTACATTTTCAGGACTTTTTCAATTGGGGGTTGTAGATCAGGGATTGTAAGCTTATTGATACCCTAGACCTAGAACTGACCCCTCAGTCTTTGTTTCTGTCCCTCTGGTGTCTCAGCCTTTTCCCAGTACCCATTCTCCTTGGCTATAAATATCCTTTCTAGTCTGTGCCAAACTACAGAATTCTCACTTTTAAAGCCTGTTTCTTGAGAACCCTCCTCTTGGTAGATACATTCCTTTCACTCAGTTAAATGGACCTGTCCTTTACTGCTGCTTCCTCCAAGTCTGAACTTGAATCTGTGTTATGAATAAATTTATATTGCTTGCTTTGAATGAAAGAATGCTCCTTGATTTGTCCTTAATGTACACAATGCCTTTTCTTCTCCTCCTATGTTGGATGGTCTCCAGAACGGAGATCCTGTTATCTGATTCCTTATTCATTTGCTGCCCACAACTGGACATTTCTGTGGGTTGTATGGATGCTGACAGAATGAGAACAAAAAGGGCCAGACATCAATCCCAACAGTTTTTATCACTCCCATGGCCATGGGCTGCACTCCTAACCTACATTCAACCTTCTTACGAAAGGATTTAGGGACAAAGTGTGAACAAATCAGTGTCCACATCTATCTTCATTGCCATAAAAATGATTCAAACTCTTGTGTCATCAAAGATGAACATGATCCCTAAAAAAACAGTGAAAAGCCTACAACAGTGCCCCAAGTAAAGTTACTCTTGATGGTGATAGTGATCTTTATATAAAGACTATACTGTGAGGAGTTTTGACTACTACTAATAAATAATAATGGCTGGTGAGGAGTGGTTGACAAGGAAAGTGAGGAGTTGTCTAACTTGGTGGCTCCATTTCTCACATGCTGAGCACTCCACAACTCTAATTTGACTCCTCTCCTCATTGGCAGAGTTCTCCCCAGCATCACCAGTGACCTCCAAAAGGCTAAATTCAGGGGATTTTTTTCTGCTTTCATTTAGCTTGGGCTCTCAGAAATATTTTATGGCATCAGCCATCCCCTCCTGCTTGAAATATTTTCTTCCTATGGTTTCCATGAAACTACACTCTCCTAGTTTCCTCCTTTGTCTTTTA
Source organism: Myotis davidii (assembly GCF_000327345.1). Taxonomy (NCBI): domain Eukaryota; kingdom Metazoa; phylum Chordata; class Mammalia; order Chiroptera; family Vespertilionidae; genus Myotis; species Myotis davidii. Next base: position 14,087,174 of record NW_006288615.1, on the reverse strand, counting down.
CCTTTTATATTTAGTCTCCTTTGTAGGCTCATCCTTCACTACTTAATCAAGAAATATTGGCATACACAAAACCCTCTTGCCTTTTCCTTCAGTAATCTTTCCCTCGGCAATCTTTCTTTTCTATACTCGGATGACTGACAAATTGATAGTTCCAGTCTAGATCCTGCTCCAATTCAAATCTGCTCTCTATCTATCTATCTATCTATCTATCTATCTATCTATCTCTCTCTCTCTCTCTCTCTCTCTCACACACACAATGGCATCTTTATTTGTTATCTTTTGCAAGTCAGACACCTAGGGATAGTTCCGGACTTCTTCTGCCCTCATCCCCCAATTATATGGCTTGTCTTGAATGAAAGAATGCTTCCTTGATTTGTCTCTCTGTCTCTCTGACCACCAACTCCTCCTGGTTTCACCTCCTACACAGCTCTCCTATACACCACATTTTTTCCTCTTCACTACCACAATGCTAATCCAAGCCTCCATCATCTATCTCTAAGAATTGAGGTTGAGGTCCCATTGCTATGGGGGGAGGAAAGAATGGAAGTTGGAAGGAAACCAACAGCCTCCTTTGCAGTAACTGAAGGTCCATATCTGTTAGGATAAGTATAATAGTCAATAAAACAATACATTTCTCAAATTGCTTTTTACTGTTTAATACTAGACCATTTAGAAGAACAAGGAAGGGTCTCACCTCTTCAAGACTTTTGGCAAGTGGTGGTGGCACCATGTTCGTGGGGGAGAGAAAGGGGTGGGGACTAAGCCACAATAGAAGCCCCTTATGCCTAGGGATCCTGGGAAAAATGCATATACTAGCTACCTTTCCCTGGTTTCTTGAGTCATCTATTGGCTGAGATCAGAGGATTTCCTCATTTGTGACCTTGACCTTCAGTGGTGGGTGAAGTTTGGATCAGTTCAGAAGCTCTCCTTTCCTGATACCCCCCTGACACCTGCCAGCAATGGGTACTGCCCCTGGAAGATTTTCAGGAGGAGCCAACCTAAGTGTGCACTAACCTACACCCAAAAAGTCAGACTGGATCTGAACTGGTCTTTGTGGGTTTCTCATCTATCCTCGTCATCTGCTGAGTTTGATGCTCCTGATACTTCCAAAGCCTCACCTCAGAGAATATTGTCAGGGTCAGTCTGAAGATTAGCCTCATAGACAGAAACAAGGGCAATAGCAATTCCAAACAGTAGCTCTCACCTCCCAATCCTGCTGCTTTGCTATTTTGCTAGTGTTTTCCCATTTCTGTAAATGCCACATCTGAGTTATTCATGCCCAAGACCAGAGAGTCATCCTCAACACCATCTTCTCGCTAACAGCATCCCTCCTCATTTATTAATTTACCAAGTCTTTTTGTTTGCAAAAGACTGTAGTCTTTTTACTTCTTCCTACTTTCACAGGCACCACCTTTGTGAAGCCATCATATTCCTGTCCTCTGACCAGTCATAGTTTCATAGCTAGTCTTTCTGTATCACTTCCTCCCCCCTCAATTTATTCTCTGCAAAGAAACTCCAGTGATATTTTAAAAACATGAACTATATTGTGGTCCCTCTCCCTTTGCTCACCATGTGTTCAATTTTCTACTTTCAATTCTTTTAACACCAGCACCCTCTTGCCTGTCTTAGGGCCTTTGCATACAAATTTCTTCCATTCAGAACTCCTTCTCATCATCTGGCTAATTTTTTGCTCATTTTAAAGGTTCAGATTAAGTGTCATTTCCTTGAGTTCCCAAGTTAAATTAAATTCCTCTCATACTCTTTCAAGTTACCCTTTAACTTTTTTATTTCACTTGTTATAACTGATAACTATACACTTGCTTTTATGATTAATTATTTAATTTCTATCACCCCAGTATGACCTTAAGCTCCAAGAGATAAAGTACCACATGTGAGCTGAAAACCACTGTAGACTAGCACTCAGTAATATTTTTGACACAGAGTAGGAGCTCATATTAGTTAGCTCAGACTTCCATAACAAATTACCACACATTGGGTGGTTTAAACAACAGTAATTCACCTATCATAGTTCTGGAGGGTGGAAGTTCCAGATCAAGGTCTGGCTCATCTGTTTTTGGTGAGGATCTCTTCCTGGCTTATAGAAGACGACCTTCTCACTGTGTCCTCACATGGCTTTTCCATGATGTATGGGTGGAGAGAAAGAGAGATACAGAGAGAACAAGAAAGAGGGAGAGAGGGAGCCCTTATAAGGCCACCAATTCTATCATATTAGGATCCTGTTATGAACTCATTTAATCTGAATTACCTCCTAAAGGCCCTGTCTCCAAACAGTCACATCCAGGATTAGGACCTCAATGAATTTTAGGGGGACACAATTCAGCCCATAGCAGAGTCCAACAATATTTGTTGACAATAATGAATATAAAATCCAATTGTTAGTGAAAAATTACTTCTGATAGGTTGACAGTTGATTACTTAGTGTAGTTAGGATTTATAAATATGAAAGAATTTATTTTTCTGAAGCTTTGCATTCAAATGCAATTACTTTAATAAACATTTTGTATTTACTTGTTTGTTTTTCCTTTTTTATGTTTTCCAGGTTATAATGTGGAATTACTATCTGGATATGTATGTGGCAAAGTAAAAGAGAAGACGTTTTCCAAAAATCTGTCAAAATTTAAGGGGGATTTTGAAATTAAGTTTTTGGTCACTTGATTCTGGTTGAGTCATTGGCTTCCTAGGCAAATCATTGGCAGTGAAATAACCCTGATTCATTAGAAGTGCAACAGGAATAAGAAATCTGACGGCTGATCCCATGCACATGCTTACTGCCTGTCCTCAAAGTAGATAATAAAAAACTCCACAAAATCTTTGACTGTGCTCTGATACTCATTTTTATTTTCTAGAGTAAGCGATTCCTCTTGTTTTATTTCCTGGGACTGCTTATCTTGGTTTTATTTTGTTTTTAGGGGGAGCTATCCACTAATAGTGGCTTCTTTCCAACTAAGAAAACTGGCCTCCTCACATCCATTAATGGCAAATTGCAATTCTATTGCTGGACTAGCAAGCTATCCATTAGACTCAGTCCTGCCTGCTGGAATATTAAGGAGCACATGCATGTTTTTGTCTTTCCCCTGAGCCAGTGCCCAAGAGACATTTTATGGAGCTTCAATTATTTTGAATACAATTACACACGTGGCTTGAACTTATTTGGAGAAAGTTTCATTAGTGTGTGTATGCGTTATGGGCATGAAAACCTCCTGGAAAAGATGTGTTTTCATATTAGACTATTTGGATGTCAATTTCTTATAAATTATAATGAAAGGCTGGTGTACAGTCTCATAGAGCTAGAGGGCCCTAAGTAGGCATTAGGTGGGAATATGAACGTAAGTTGATCCAAAGCGAGTCTCTGCTTCAGGTGTTGTTTGGAGCTGTTAGCCACAAAAGGCACGACTGCGTAAAGAACAGAATAAACGAACAAACAAAACAGAAACACACTCATAGAACAAACTGATGGTTGCCATCCAATGGGTGAAAAAGGCAAAGGGATTAAGAAGTTCAGTTGGTAGTTAGGAAACAGTCACAGGGATGTAATGCACAGCCTAGGGAGTACAGTCAATAGTGCTGTAATAACTAGGTCAGGCGCCAGGTGGGTCCTTGAATGATCGGGGGGAGAGGGGGGGGGATCACTTGGTAAGTTATATAATTGTCTACCCCTGTGCTGTACACCTGAAACTAACATAATATTGGATGTCAACTATAATTGAAAAAAGTATAAAAATATATATGCATTTCAAAAGGCATGACTGTCAAGGGCAGGAAACTCTCTCCGTGTGTCTGTGTTCCAACCTCTGCTGCAGCACTTTGCAAAATGTAGCAAGTGGAGAAATCCCACTGCGTAAACTTTTTCTCAGTCTCAGGGCTTAGTGTCCTGACTTTGGTAGACATTTCAGAAGTCACATGATGGCAAAGGGTCAAATAAGGAGAGACTGGGTGCTGATTTGGTGGCTGCCTCGCTGAGTGGCTGAGAGGCAGACTGCTGTTACAGGCTCTGTGACCTTGGGCAAGTTTCTTGGCCTTTCCCTGCCTCAGTTTCCTTATCTACCATGGGAATAATAACAGTCTCTGCTTCTTAGCATTATTTGCTGATTAAATGAGCTAATACCCAGAAAGTGCTGAGAATAATACCTAACACACAGTTAGCATTCCATGTTAATTCCTTACCTCTTATTTTCCTCATTTTTTCCCATTTATTAAATGATTACCCACTACCTTGCCTTCAGTGAATCTGGTTAAGAATAAACCACCAGCACTGCTCTGATAAATGTCTAAAGAGGAGGACAGAATAATTATTTCACTCATTTGTTTATAACATAAATGAGTCAGGAAATATTCTGAAGTATGAAAAGTTTGGAGTCGTGTGATTCAACTGCTCTCTCTGGTTTTTTAAAAAATTCTCGTCTGGATGCTCATTAGGGGTTTCTTCCCCTCATTTGGGCTCTCTCCAACCTCCCTTCCATCCCACATGCTTGGTTCTCTTAAACTTTTTTTTCCCTTAGGAAAGTGAAAGAATAACAGCTCCAGCTAGAGACGCTCGCTTGAAATAGCACTGGCACACAGCAGCTTCCTTTGCGGGGCTCTGCCCATGAGCCCAGCCCTGCCCACACATCCTGGGAATGCCGCTGGGTCTCTGGGACGCGCCCCTGACCCTGAGGCCTGGTGGCGGGGCCAGGGGTTTTCTGAAAAAAGGATGATGCCCCTCCGGAGACCAGGCAGGCACCACCCCTCTTGCCATCGTCCGGGTCTGTGCCAAGTACAACACCAAGAAAATCTATTTGTCATTGTTTGGTTTCCCATGGGATTTTAAAAAGTTCCCATTTCTTATAGCCACGTCCAGAATTCAATTGAACTTCACCTGAAAAGAAAAACCCAAAAACCAACCTATTCAAATTCCTGAGACTCTTCCGACTGGCTTTGTTTGCGGCCTCGTGGATGATGTTTCCGACGTGCTGCCATAACCCCTTCCTCAAATCCCGTTCACACACACGCTGACCCTCTCTCTGCTCTGACATATAAATTATTCATCTCATTTCTTCAGCACCAGGCAGATATGGTTGAGCAATGCTTCCCTCTCTAGCATGAAGTAACTGATGTTTCTCTGCTTTACTGCTACGTGGTTAGGGAATTATTAAAATGGACTTGTGTTTAATAGTTAATTTTTGTTGGTTATTATGGTTCCTCAGTTAGCCATATACTCCCCATTTCCTAAGGTGGTTGTGATGGCTTGTGAGAACAGAAACTCTCCAAGAACTCTCTCTTCATACTTCTCTATTTCCTCTCCACGTCATCCCTTTGAACACAGAGGGAGAATGGCAGTAATGTGGGAATTTTATGTTTTTAAAAAATCTCACAACCCCCCAAATCCCCTAAGAGATTACTTTCAATTTCCCCTCCCCCTTCTTACTACCCGCGCCACCACCAACAGTGACACCTAGTGGGCAAAATAAATTAGTGCCTTCATTCTAGCATCCTTTTACAGAAAATAAAACGTCCTTTAGTAGCAGATTAAGACTGAGCTTTCTGTCTTTTTGTAAATGCATAGAGGAATAGATTGTTCATAATTAAGAGCTAAAATATTTCCTGCTGGATGAACAGATGCATATTTAAAAAACATATTGAAGCTTTTATTCTGTTTTCTTTATAGTTTTGTATACTGGTTCTTGATTTTCTTACCTTAGGAATGGCCACTTTGATTGTATTATAAAAGTTGACAGCTACTCAGCAGGATTTTAAATGTCAGCACCCATAATGTATATTTAAAGGTAAAATATTTTTAAATAAGTGATATTATAAATCAATCATTTGCATAAATCTGTTTCAAACTCTTGAAAGTACATTTAATTGCAAAATAAGTTTTCTATTTTAATGATAATAATTTCCAGAAAGAGGTGAAAGACTTTCTCTTAAGAATTCTTTTTAATAAATGAGGAAATATAAAAACATCTACATTTTAAATGAATTTTTGTAGATTTCAAAAATATTGGAAAACCACGAATCGTTTAAAAAAACTTATTTTTAAAAATTATAGATTCACAAGAAGTTATAAAAATAGTTCAGAGGGGTCCTGTGTACCTTCATCTAGCTTCTAACGGTAACATCTTACACAACTATAATACAATGTCAAAACCAGGAAATTAGCATTGGTACAATCCATGGAAATGATTTAGATTTCATCTGTGTTACTTGCACTCAGTTGTATATGTGTATAGTTCTATGCAGTTTTATCACATGTGTAGCTGCATGAACCACCACCACAATCAAGATGCAGAATTGTTTCATCACCACAAAAAATATCTTTTGCTCCCCCTTATAATATAAAATAAATGACTGAATCCAGATACCTTGTCTATATCAAGAAGAAGGCATATGTATATCATCATCATCATCATCATCATCATCACATGCATTTATTGAACTCTGCCTTTGTTGTGATAATTGCTTTATATGAACTATTTCATTTAGTTTTTGCAATAATTTTATGGGGTAAATATTATTTACACTTTTTCAACAACTGCATTTATTTAAAAGTACAACAAGGGTAAAATTAAAATAAAGAAAAATGATGATTCATCTGTCTTTTTCTCTTAATTGCAGTTGACATTCAATATTATATTAGCTCAGGTGTATAGCACAGTGGTTAGACATTTATATAATATATGAAGTGATCCCCTCAATAAGTCTAGTACCCATCTGGCACCATACATATTTACATAATTATTACAATACTAGAGGCCCGTTGCACGAAGAGATTCATGAAATAGGCCTTCCCTTCTCCTGGCTGCCAGCACTGGTTTTCCTCTGGCACCCGGGACCCAGGCCTTTGCTACTCTGGCCGGAGCCTTCAGTCTTTGCTCTGCCACTTTGGGCCTACATATGCGAATTAACCGCCATCTTTGTTGGGTTAATTTTCATACTCTCCTGATTGGCTGGTGAGCGTAGTGGAGGGATGGTCAATTTACATGTTTGTCTATTATTAGGTAAGATTATTGACTATATTTCCTATGCTATACTTTACATCTCCATGACTATTTTGTAACTGCCAAATTTGTACTTCATAATCACTTCACCTTTTTTACCCAGCCCCTCAAGCCTCTTCTCATCTGGTAATCATCAATTTGTTCTCTATATCTATGAGTCTGTTTCTGTTTTGTTTATTTAATTCTTTATATTCCACATATAAGTGAAATCATATGGTATTTGTCTTTCTCTGTCTGACTTATTTCACTTAATGTAATACCATCTAGGTTGATACATGTTGTGACAAATGGTAAGATTTTATTCTTTTTTTATGGTTGAGTAATATTCCATTTTATATATGTACCACCTCTTCTTTATCTAATTGTCTATTGATGGACACTGAGGTTGCTTCCATATCTGGGCTATTGGAAATAATGCTTCAGTGAACATAGGGATACATATATCATTTTGAATTAGTGTTTCAGATAAATACTCAGAAGTGGAATTGCTTGGTTATAAGGTAGTTCTACTTCAATTTTTTGAGGAACCTTCATACTGTTTTCTATAGTGGCTGCACCAATTTGCAATTCCACCAACAGTGCATGAGGGTTCTCTTTTCTCCACATTCTTGCCAACACTGTTTGTTGACTTATTGGTGATAGCCATTCTGACAGGCGTGAGGTCAGAATGCATATTAAAGTTCATTGTGGCTTTAATTTGCA
>NW_006288615.1:14060833-14079426 GCF_000327345.1 Myotis davidii | reverse complement strand
CCTACCGAACATATAAATTAATTATAACAGATTGAATTAATACAGATTATTATTTTTAAATATATTGTTATTGATTTCAGAGTGGAAGGTAGAAAGAGATATAGAAACATCAATGAGAGAGGATCATTGATTGGCTGCCTCCTGCACACCCCCTACTGGGGACAGAGCCTGCAACCTGGGCATGTGCCCTTGACCAGAATCAAACCTGGGACCCGTCAGTCTACAGGCTGATGCTCTATCCATTGAGCCAAACTGGCTAGGGCTAATTTGCATTTATCTGATGATTAGTGACATTGACCATCTTTTCATATGTCTATTTGCCAACTGTATATCTTCTTTAGGAGAAATGTTTGTTTAGGTCCTCTGCCCATTTTTTTAAAGGATTTTTTTTTTTTTTTGTATCAAGTTGTAGAAGTTCTTTATATATTTTGGATATTAACCCTTTATCAGATGTATCACTGACAAATACTTCTCCCATTCGGTAGATGTCTTGTCTTCTAAGCCACCAGGTAAAGTTTGCTCAAAGTCCAGTTTTAAATTTGACACAGATTCAATTCAATAAATATTGGGTGTTGATCTAGATAATGAAAAAATATAGGTGCTGAAAAAGTGCATTGCTCAGCACCAGCTGTCAGTTTCCCAGGTTGGGTCTTCTCTTGAGACTCTCCAATTGCCAAGGCTCTCTAGAGCCTCAAAGACAGCTGGTTCCTCATCAAATCTGCTGGCACTTTGATCTTGGACATCCCAGTCTCCAGTACTGTGAGAAATAAATGTTTATTGTTTAAGCCACTTAGTCAGTGGCATTTTGTTATAGCAGCTGAAATGAACTAAGACAATGGTCAAGGTCCTTTTCAGTTTTTTCTGTATAAAGTAAACTAGAGGCCCGGTGCACAAAAATCCGTGCACTTGGGGGGGGAGCGCGGGTGGAAGTTCTTTAATTTTGGACTAACCCTCTCGCAATCCAGGACCACTGGGGGGATGTCCACCTGCTGGCTTAGGCCTGCTCCCCAGGGGAGCAGGCCTAAGCCAGCAGTCAGACATTCCTCTGGCAACCCAGGAGCCCTCAGGGGATGTCCGACTGACAGCTTAGGCCCACTCCCTGGGGAGAGCTGCAGTTGGACATCCTTTGCGCTGCCAAGGAGGTGGGAGAGGCTCCCGCCACCACCGCTGAGCTTGCAGCTGTCAGCCCGGCTTGTGGCTGAGCAGAGCTCCCCCTGAGGGAGCGCACTGACCACCAGGGGGCAGCTCCTGCATTGAGTGTATGCCCCCTGGTGGTCAGTGCTCGTCATAGCGACCAGTCGTTCCTGGTCATTCTGCCATTAGGGTTAATTTGCATATTACCCTTTTATTATATAGGATATTAAAGGGGTTTCTTGATGGTACAGGTGTCTAATTATTGGATAGGTAATAAAAGTTAATTGAAAATGCTTCATATGACTTAAAATAGCTTTCCACCTCCAAATGGATGCTTCAGAAGCTATGGATTCTTATAAATATGCTATTTAGGGTCTTTACTCAGACTTGCCTCAGGAAATCACTTTCAATCTTGAAAATTTAATGATATTTATTTGTTAATAAACAATGTGAAAATGTATGGTACATTCTAATACAACATTGATGGTGAGAAGAAATATCATTTGTGAGGAAACGGTGATGTTGAATTCCTGATTTAAACTTGTCTTTTTCAGCTGCGTGATCCTCGGCAAGTCCCTTGACCTGCATGAGTCACATTCCTTTTCAGCAGTTAGCTGTCTAAACACTGCAAATTTCTTCGTTATCTTTCAGGAAATTCACTAGATAAAGTTGAAAATAGAGGGAATGCTTTGTAGTCTAGGATAAGTAAGATACTAACTCAAATGCTGTATAAATTAGAAAAACATGACACAGATATAATTTATTATACATGCAAAAGAAAAATAACATTTAATGACTTTGAAATGGACGTTTCTATCCACCAAAACTTAGCATTTACTTTTAAGCATGAGTACTGGTAGTACCCTACTTTTGGACATAATACATTTCTAAAACCACTCATGAAATTTAAGTGTGTAAAGATAACACAGACTCCACATTTTAAGGGAAAGGATTGTCACTCCCAGAGGGTTAACAGTCTTAGTTGATTTAGTCATTTAGTCAATCAACCTATTTTTATTGAGCATATACTATGTGCCAGACACTGTTCTAGGTACTAGGGAAATAACAGGGAACAAAACATGTAAAACAACTCTGCCTTCATGGTCTTACATTATGCAGGGATGAATGAGAAAGACAGAAATATGCAAAGTATTAAAGCAGGGTGTTTAATGCATTAGAAGGTAATTCCTGGGAGAAATCAGCATTGGAGGAGAAAGTGTGTGCGTGTGTTTGTGGAAGGTACAAACTAATATAGAGTAGCCCAGGAAGGCCTCTGTGAAAAGAACTTGTGTGTGAGTCTCACAAGCAAAGGTGGCTGATGGATTCCAGTCATCTAACATGCAACTTCATTTCCATATCAAGAAAGTTTCAGGCCCTGGCTGGGTAGCTCAGTTGGCTAGAGTGTTGTCCTGATATGCCAAGGTTGTGGGTTCAATTCCCATTCAGGGCACATATAAGAATCAACCAATGAATGCATAAATAAGTGGAACAACAAAGTGGTGTTTCTCTCTCTCTCTCTCTCTCTCTCTCTCTCTCTCAAAAACTCAATAAATCAAAATATAAAAGAAAGTTTCATACTAAGAAAGTCCCTAGAACTGGACTCAGAAAGAAGATGATACTAAGCTTAAGTATTCTGTCTCATATCATGCAGAAGCTGGAGCCAAGGGAGGCTGCTGAAATGAGTTTCTCTTGTGGGCAGGCAGCGCTGGTGGACACTTCAGACTAAGTGATCCAAAAAGACTTATATTAGTTAGCAAATTTCTTTTGCAGCTTTGGAGGGGATTTAATATTTCCTAACTCATCAATTACTTATTCTTAGCCAGCCAGTTAGTTTGCTTGCTTGTTTGCTCAGACACTCACCATCCTCAATCAATCGCCCCCTAGCTTTCTACCTGGTCAGGCAGAGGGCCTGGGTGCTCCTGTTGCTCCCATCAGCCATTTCTTCTCAAGTTCCGTAGGTGTTGGCTTCCCAAGTCTGAATGACAATGACCCATTGATGTAAAGAGGGCAAAATATTAGAGCTCTTGGTCACTTTCTTGTCCTCTTCCCATATTGCAGAGCCAAATAATAATGTCTTTGTCTTTGCAATGCAAGACATAAAATTATTTTTAAAAGGTGTTGAAAATTCAGCTGGTAGGAACCATAACCACAGTACTGAACGGTTAGCTCCAGGTGTAACTTTTTAGAAATATGAGATCTACGTGTCTGCCCTCACCATCTGGGAACCTAGCCGGCGGCACAGAATTATTTGGCCCCTAAATTTTCTCCCCTATTTATTGTCAGAGCCAGGACGAGCATTCTGCAAAGGCAATCTGGTCTTTAGCATGCAGGAAATACATCTTCTTAACCTCCTTCCTGAGGCCACTCCTTCCATTCCCTAATGACCTAATATTTAAAAAAAATGTCCCTGGAGAAAAAAAAAAAAACTAGCTTAGCCGAAACCGGTTTGGCTCAGTGGATAGAGCGTCGACTTGCGGACTGAAAGGTCCCAGGTTCGATTCCGGTCAAGGGCATGTACCTGGGTTGCGGGCACATCCCCAGTAGGAGATGTGCAGGAGGCAGCTGATCGATGTTTCTCTCTCATCGATGTTTCTAACTCTCTATCTCTCTTCCTTCCTCTCTGTAAAAAATCAATAAAATATATTAAAAAAAAAACTAGCTTAAAATTATACTTAGGTGTAAATGACTGCTCTAAAATAAGAGCAGGTTGTGCTGGGAAGAAAGGTTAGATGATGGCTAGGAAGGAAGAAGCTCAGAAGAGGGCGGTTGGGGGTGGGGTGGGGCATAAGAAGCAGTGGTGATTGGAGAAGAGAAGCACCTCCTTCAGTGTTTGCCCCAGGCTAGCTCTGTTTATGCAAGACCAGAAGGGACTGGAATTAGAGGGAGAGACACATTTTGGAAGGAAATGTTCAGGAGTGGGGAGCAACTTTAGCTCTGCTTCTTTCCCCGAAAGCCTCCTGGAGTCTGCAAACCCTTCAGGGCACCTCAGCGCCCCACAGAGGGTGGAGGCCAGGTTGAATGTGTCTCCATTGGAAGCCCTGAAGTGAGCTGGGCAGGGACCAAGCCCCGCTTTTCAGCTCGGCCACTGAATAATCAGCTCAAGTTTGCCTGCTGAAGGGACCACGGTGGGCTGAGCAGGGCCTTACCCAGGCACCCGTGGCCCTGAGGTCCTGTGCAAGGAAGGATCAGAGAGATGGTAAGGAGCTAAGAGTGTGCCCAGGAGGATAATCTAGGAGAACCCAGTCAGGGTGAGATGGAGTCAATGTTGTTGTTGGGACAACTGAGAGAATGTCAAGGCCAAAGTGTGAGACTGAAAAGAGAGTGCAGTGAGGCGAGGAAGAGCCTGGGAATAGACTTCACAACTAAAGGACAAGAATCTCTCCTGGGTCCACAGGCGGGCATGGCACAGTTCACATCCCTTCCAACATCTGGGCATCTGTAGAAATGTAGGTCGGAGAACATCAACGACCTGCTCTATTGACTGGAACGCTATTGTGGCTATGTTAGAGGAACACTACCCACCCACTGGGGAGAGTGTATTTCTTCCAGCTGGAGAGGAATGCCCTTTTCGCCCAACTTCCCTACCTGCATTTTTTAATCTGGAGGTTTTTTGTTTTTTTTTCTATGATGCTACCTCAAGGCACAATGTCAGTTAGCTGCACTTTATTACCAGCCAGTGCTGGCTAACAGACCATGAACCACTGATAGCTAATATCCTTAGTTACACCTCACCCGGACTGCATAAAGGAGCCGAATTGCTAAATTTGTTTTTCTAAAGGACATTGATTAAAAGAGTTGACAAAGCCACTTGAATGTGAAATTTCCAACTGTCTAACATGAAAAGCTTTCTCGATCTTCATGTCTGAGGCTGGGGAGAAGGTTTATTTTCCTACTGTGTGTAAATAATGGATTTCGCCTTTTCTGGGAATCCATCATCAAAGAGTATGCTGAATACTCGAGCAATGGCAGCCTAAATTGTCCCACAGTGACACTAACAAGCTGGAACTAATTCAGAAATGTGCGCGGAGCATGATGAGGATAACTTGGTGTGTGAGGAGGAGCAGCACGCCTCACCTGCCTCCCTCATAGCTCATCTCAGGACAGATAGGGGTAGGCCCAGGCTGCCCAGAAATAGAGAAGCTGGCTATAAATTACATGCAGCTTTGTGTTTTCTTTTTCTTTCTTTCTTTTTTTTTTTTAAAGGTTCTTCGCCAGATAGAGACTGTCAAAGCTCAAATACTTTTGACTCATTTTCTTGCTAAGAGCTGCAGCATAACCAGTAGCAACCGCCAGTAATTAATCATGGGGCTGGAGATGGGAGCACACATTCAAAGACATTTTCAACCCACTGAAACACGCCATGGGTTTAGAATTCCGCCATCAAGCAGGATCTCTGGTGTGAGGTTTTACATTCTTTCTGATTTTGATGTACCTACTGAGTGTGGCCGAAGGCAGCCCTTGGAAACTCCTCAGGGTTGAAGGGATCCCTCTGGAGGGATTCTGGGCAGGCAAGCATCTCTGTAGCACACTGGAGACTCACAGCAAGAAGGGCAGCGACAAGCATGTGACACTGAGCAAACTATTAGGTGAGTGTTTTGTAGTGCTCTTTTGTTGCAATGAGCAGAGACTCTCAAATTACAGGAGTGATTTATTGTAAGGATGCTTGTGGGACACCATTGGAACTAGAAAATGCTCAGGGCCAGAGATAGTTCTAGAAACCACCTCTGCCCTCTGTTGCTCCCAGCAGCCACTGGGATGCCCTCTATTGGTTTATCTGCTTACTCTTGTCATCTGCTCCATTCTACCTTCTCTGCAGACTGGCTTCTATTGCTTACTCATAATCTTCCCTTCCTTATAACTTTAGCTTGTACATGTTCCCTCTTGTTCCACCCTCTCCTTAATCCAACCTTTTAAAACTTCAGCTCTTATTACTAACTGACTCATTCTCTTGGCATTTGCATAGTTCATAGCCCCAGGAGAGCAAATTTAACTGATTCAGATGTTAGTGCCGGGCGTGGCCCCATCCTTGGTGGCTGGCCATCCCTATGCATGCCCTGCCGCAGGGTTAGGTGTTCACCTGGGCTGTAATCAGCTGGGACCAGGTGGAGTAGCATTACATTGCTTAACGCAAGCTCCTCTAGATCTGTCCCTTCAGCAGGGGCTGTGACTGGGCAGGCACAGTGATTGACATCTGAACTCGCATTCCTATTCCATAATTAATACGACCTCTCAGAGCAGCATGCTCTTTTCCACGCCAGCCCACATAGCTACCGAAAGTCGGTTCTACTTCTAAACAGTCTCTAATCTGTTCAGGTTTTCCCACCCTCACTGCCACTACCCGTGTCCAGATCATAATTCCCCCACCTCGTTTCTTCCTAACTGGTCTCTCTGTGAACATTCCAGGCCTCCCATCTTGCATGCATATTTCTACCATTCAGATCTGATTACACTCTCCCCTGCTTATCGCATTCAATGGCTCCTATTGTTAAAATGGTAAAGGCTCATTCCTTGATGTGGTTTAGAAGATTTAAAGGTTTCTATGACTTGATTTCTACCTTCCTCCTCCCACCATATTGTCTCTCACCATATCCCTCCTTTGCTCTCTATGTTCTAGCTTACTCAACTCCCGCTTCTCACACATTCTGCTATGTTTGCAATTATATCCCAGCCCCTGGCCACACAGTAGGTGCTCGGTAAACATTTCTTGTTGATGTGTTTTGAATCCCAGAACTCCAAGAATTTGTCATTTCTGTGTGGGAATTAACATGAAAGGTAAATAAAAGAGAGTTGGAAAAAAGAAGGGAGGAAGAGAGTGAAGTGAAATGGAGAAGAACATGGTAAAACGGTTTTTGAAAAACTCATGGAGTATAGATGATTCCCGAAGGAAGAAAAAAGATCTATGGATTTTGATTACTGAGAGAATGCACAGCCCCCAGAGGGCGAGGCGAGATCAAAGGATGTTGCTGAGGAATCCACCTCAAGGATATCCAGCCATTAACAACAAGCAGGATTTAGGCACTGGATTAATTTCTTTAGCAGAGAGAAGTTCAGCTCCCTTCTAAAGCCCTTGGAATAGCTGTGGTACTTTGGATGGGATATGAACCTGGACACCTGTTTCCCAGGGTTCCTAGGACCGGCTGCATTCCAAGGCACAGCCTACAACTCCCTCTGTGTTCCCAGCATCCAGAGCTCTCACGTGCTTCCTGAGAAAGGTTCACAGAGGCTGTGGAATAGTTTACTTGCCCTTTAAAAAACCTGGACTAAGATCCCCTCCTTGTGTCCATGGGCGCTCGGAGGAAAAAGGAGAGCTGGACAACCTCACTCCTGTGAAGGGCCACACTGGCCCGTCTCCATCATTAGTCTCCTCTAAAAGGGTCCTAGAGGCAAGCTGCCACCGTTATTTATCCTCTGGGCAGATATTACATTTTCAAAGTAGCTGCCAGAAGCATGGAAGTGAAACCACTCCCCAGATGCTTTAAAAGTGTGAGAGCCTAAATTCTTGAGGTGGCAACATAGACTGGAAGCTAAAAGGAGATTGTCCATCTCATGGGATTTAGCCAGTGGAATATGGGGCCAGGAAGGGAGATGGCAAACAGCTAGTCAGTAACGTGGCATCAGAAACTAGTTCTCTTTAGGCACACAGATTGGCCACAACCTCTCATGGAATCTTTTTCCTGCTAAGAGCCGCTGGTAACCAGAGAAGAAGCCAGTCTTCTTCTTCAGGAAGGAGAGGGGGCCACAGTCACAGGCACTGTAAGAACCTGACGACTCATCTCATCTGATTGGGGTTAAGGTGTGGGGGGTGCCATAGCAGGAAGACATTGTGCTCCTGGAAGATCACAGGGGAGTCATGGTCTGAATTAGAAAGGCTTGTAGATCACATCCCTACAACCATGTCCCTCCTGACATCCCTCCAAATGTCCTGTTACCCATGGGACTTGGACCAAGCAATGTGGGTGGGAAGCGGCCTTTGTCCTCACATGCAGAGGGGTGGGTGTCCCTATCAGCAAAGCAGGATCTTAGCTATATCTTTGCTCGATAGTTCAGTCTGAAGAAATGTGGGCTTCTCACCTCCTGGCCCTGCACTCTGAGACTGATACAAGTAAATATTCTCTGCATCATTTACATATTTCCCTCAATTTTTCTCCCTCACCGAAAAGCAAGCAAACAAATAAAACCAAGACCAAACACTTAAAAACCCTCAAAAACAAAACAAACAAACAGAAAACCCACCCAACAAACAAAAACTAGATTATCTTGGTCCAGGCACTTAAGCTCTCTGAGCCTGATTTTTCAGCTGCAAAATTAGGGGATTGGATTTGTTGAAAAGCCCCCTCTACTCCTAAAGTCTATGACATTTCACACAAAATAGAAGCCACAAGAAAGAGGGGAAACACATCATTTTCCCTGATGGGCCACCAAGTAAGAAGAATAATGAGTATTTGGGTATAGGGTTCGCAACAAGCCTGCCTTACAGACTTAAGATGCTGAACTCAATGGTGGCCTCCCCACGGCCACAGCCTCCTTCCTGTTGGCGTCCTCTCACTCAGTGCCTGGTACCTCATAATGCTATGCTTAGCGTGGCTCCCTGACAGAGGTTGACTTGATTTTTAACAGACTTTGTCTTTCTCCAAGGTGGATGCTAGACCTGTCCTAAGGCCCAGTGGGCAGAGCACAGGCTGCTGTGGAGAACTGCATGTGCTCTTTTCTCATCATCACTGTTTGGACCAACGTGTGAGGGGAGGTAGATTTATGAAGAGCCGCTCTCGCTTCGGCTGCCTGGCTTCCTCGCTCACAGCCAGGCCGCCCTGGGATGTTGATTTTTGTGCTTTGGCCCATTGTTTCCCAGCTCCTGATTTCTAATTTCTTTTTTTTTTTTCAGAGGCTGACGCAGTTATTTCCACCCTGAGTGCTTGGCCCCACTCTCCAGCTTTGAGCTCCGTAACCCATGGCAACAAGAGAAGGGAAGCAGGTGATCACTCACCACACACACATATTCTCCCCTCTCCCCCCTCTCCCTGGCTCTGGCAGTTCGGGGCACACAAAGAGAGGAGTCCCAACTGGCTGCAATGCCAATTAGAGACACAGGCCTCATGGCTGGTGCTGAACCTCAGGGCTTCCGGGTCACCATGCAGCAGCTGCTGGGAGCAGCGCGGCCTCTCCTACGTGCTCCAGCTCCTCGTATTTCTCCAGGGCAGCAAAGTAAAATCTGACCTTGCACACACAGTTAAAAATGCCTTCACAATAGTCCATTCCGGGCTAGCCCAGCCTTGTACGCTATTTCATAACACCAGGAAACGGGCAGAATTGTGCTTATTGGTAATCAGTAAGCTTACATGCATTTAAAGGAAGAAGAAATTTCTTCCCACATAATTTTTTACATGGAAATCATAATTAAGTCACTTAACACCTCCTAAGTTCTCATTCCGTGTCCCCTTCTTGCATTTATGATTTCTAGGAAGCTTCAACCCCATTCAACAGTATTTTGTTTCTTGCCAAATTTCCTAGTGGATTTGACCTACAAATTGAAAGAGTCAAGTGATTGACCTGTGCTCAAGTGGTAATAATCCTCTTTCTGTTCTGGGGCTAGAAATACATATGGGATTCTTATCTGACATGGTCAGGACTAGTAGTTGTAGGTTAATAAAAAGTTGTTTAAAGTGAGGCATCATGAAAAGAGATACATACAAGCCCATATAACATGTTATTTTCACTTAAAAATAAGTGTGTATTTATCTCCCACTCTTTGATGTAGGGCCAAGGTCAGATGCTTGGAGTTCTTGTATAATCTGTATCCATAATGCATCATCTACAACTGTTGTTTTAGTTTCTTAGCGTTGTAAGAATTTAAAGACAATGGAAAAAAGCAACAGGCAAAAACAGATTTGGGAATACACCCAAGTGCTCTTGAAAGGTTGGACATCCAACTGATGGAGCAGAGGTGTGTAGGCACTCAGGAGAGTGGTACACAGCATCACAGGGCAACTGTGAGCTCAGAGCCATGCCAGCACATGACAGTTGAATATCATTACTGATAGTAGAAACACCAGAAAGCTAACTCTGGCATGGAACTAGGCAAACCCTCTCACTGAGCTCCTCTGTACACATGCTTTGGAACCTGTGCATCCATCCCTAAGATCAACATTGAACTTTAGACCTCCACCTGCCCATTTGCTCCTCAAATTCAGCATGTCCCAAACCAAGCCTTCCTCTTCTTTTAAGACAGAAGAACTCACTTTTTGCTAGTAGAAGAACTCATTTTTCAAAAGAAAATTTAAACCAGGTGGAAGCCAGGAGGGATCCCAGGGGCCCAAACTTCTTTAACCTCCTGCCTCTGCCCCAGAAGATCCCAAGGAGCTTCTGAGAATCTTTAGAGTTCTTCAGAGCAGTTAGACAACTTCTGGAATAGGGTATGGGAGTTAGACAGAGCTGAGTTCAAATCCTCACTGTTCCACATGCCATCTGCGGGCAGGTTGGTTATTATCTGAGTCTCAGTTTCCTCAGAAGTAAAGTGAGAAGTAAAATGATAAGCAGAAGATAAAGTTGTACATGAAAAGCACTTGATATGCTGAACTTCTCAGCAGTCTCCAAATTAGTTCCTTTAACAAAATGTTTCCAAGTTTTGAAAATTCAGTTGCCACTGGGCCTTCCTCTCTTTTAAACCACCACCCTCCCACCAACATCATTCAGTCATTTGGGAAGTTCTGCATTTTCTTGCCCTTTAATATTTAATTCTCACTTTTGTTTCTGTTTCATTCCCATGTTACTAATTTAGTTCATATCTCCATTTCCCCTAACTTGCTGCTAATCCGTACCTGCAAATTTAGCCTACACGTTGATGACCAATGATCTTCTTGAATCACTAAACTTATTGGGCAGATCATGCTGAAAGCCTCTCAATGGTGCCCAGTGGTCTACCACATAAAGTCCATATGGCTGAACTTGGCATTCAAAGTGCTCTAAGCTTATAGACTCTTTCCACCCAGACTTTCCCCACCAATATTCCTTGTTCAGCCCAAGTGACTGCTCTCTGTCCTCTGAATACAAGACTGCCATTCTTCACAAAATCTATGCCTCTGCTGTGCCATCTTCTTCACCTTGAATGCAACTCCTCCACATCTCTGGCTTGTAAGTCCTACCAGGATTTCAAGCTGAAGGGACACTCTTTTTCTAGTGTTTCATCTTATCATCTGTGCTACACCCTCCCCTGACCTTATCCCCAAAAGTTTGTGCCAATCCCTCTGTATCGTTGTTTATACATTTATTAGAGAACCAGTGCACGAATTCATGTATGGGTGGGGTCCAGCCAGCCAGGCCCCAATTGGGGCTGACCGGGGCCAGGCCTGTCCAGAGGAGGATACTGCAGGAGGTTGACCCACCAGCCCACTCCAATTGGGGTTTGATCAGGGCCGGGCCAGCTGTGGGGAGGGGCCAAGGGCAATTGGCCGGCAGGTCCTGCCCCCAATTGGCCCCAGGGGCCTATCTGGGGTGGGGTTGGCCAGGGGGGAAGGACCACAGGGGGATTTGATGGCTGCCCTGCCCTCTATTGGGATGAGGGGTGCTATCAGGGGCAGGGCCAGCCAGGGAGAGGAGCTGCAGGCCAATCAGGATGGGGCAGGCCGACTGGGGGCAGTGCCAGCATGGGGGAACAGCCAAGGGGGGGTTGGACTGCCGCCCCACCCTCAATCGAGGTGGGAGAGTCAAATCAGGGGTAGGGCCGGCTGGGGGAGGGGCCATAGGAGGTTGGCCAGCTGGCCCCACCCCTCCATCAGGCCAGTTTGCTGGCTGCAGTGGGCGTCATAGCCACTGGTTGTTCTGGTCGTTATGGCGTTCTGGTCACTGGCTTTTTATATATATAGATTAGTCTCCATTTGTGAGACTGACTCAGAACCTTGCCATGGTCAGCTACAGAAAATGTATCATGGGTGCATACTTGTTGATATATAAAAATCCCAATGTAACAGATTAGATCCCAAAGAGGAAAAACAAAAGTAGATACCAAGCCTTACTGTGTGCTATTGATCTCCTCGATGGCCTTGCAAGAGAGGGCATTACTACCCTTGAAGTCTCCATTTCCTCCCAGGAGGTTGCACATACAAGCAAGGATGGAGATTAATCCAAAGGAAAACAAGCTTTTCCTTGACTCTATGTTTTATTGTTACAAGTTTCTTACTGTTTTTATAAAGAAAATAAAATTTCTGTAAATTACTACATTGCCAAGGAAACAAAGGAAAACCAGATGTTCTTCCAAGTGCCTCTTGCTGCCATTTTATTTTGTGTCTACCAATCTTGCAGCGGGGTACCATTGGCCATGATTCCCTGAACACTTGAATTATGGGAATTTCCTATAATTATAGAAAATTATGACCCCAATAACAATTTCTGATTTGTCCACATCAAAATTCTTTCCTCTTTTCACTACAGTGAATCTAAAATGTCATACAGTATCATTCCCTGTTATAATCATGAAAAACATAGAATATTACGATGAATAGTAGAAGAGGAAATCACTTGGCATTACACACCGCAGAAATCCAAATCTCTCTTATCCTTTTTATTAAGCTGGACAGACTGGCTAGCAGAGGTATGCAGCATTAGGCTCTGACTGCATCAGGAAGCCACCATTAGCAAACAAACATCTGTTAGCTTCCCTCTGCGGCCCCTGACAGCTGTAGCTGAGGCACAGTAAATTACTCTGCTAATTCTATTGGCTCATTCCTGCATTTCTCTAATGCAGAATATTGATTTGTGCTGGGGAACCTGGGCTTGCACAGATTCTAAAGGTGCAAGTGCGCCAAGTCCAATCTTTTTAACACCAGAAAAACCTGTGGTAGGGGAACTGTTGCTGAAGTTGAAAGATTCCCAGTGGCAAGGATTGGAAAGAAAGAGCTAAGATTGCGAACAATGCATCAGTTTATTGAAAGAGTTCCTTTGTATGGTGAAACAGTGAGAATCATATAGGAGAAGAAAGAACACCCTTTTAGTCACTTATGAAGGCTGGGTGATTTTAACTTATTTTAAGGATGATGGGAATGAGCTGGGGGATGTAATGAGGAAATAGAATCCATCTTTAACTGATTATTTGATGTGGAAATTCTACTCAAAAGGAAAATTAAAAAGTCTCTATAACACACCCATTCTTAAGCTGTTCCTGACTTTCAGAAGCACCAGGATGTATTGGCTGAGAAGCCAGATTCTGAAATTTCTTCCTACTCAGTGGTATGCCTTTGATAAGGCTGAACTTGTTTCCTCATCTCTAAGTTGCAGTGAGAGCTCCCATAATAATACATGGAAATCACATGCCACAGCCTCAAGTTCGCTGTGAGATTCACTCCCAGGGCTCTACGTTCTTCAGCCAGAAAGCTTATAGGCCGTGAATGCACTCTGCAGGCTTATTTGAGGAAAGCAAAGTGGGTGTTTGAGTCAAGGACTTCACTGAGAAGAACCCACCCACTGCTGCCTTCCAGAGTTTGCTAAGCACATACTTCGCTGCCTGGATAGGGTATGAAAACGCTTACCCTGAAGGAAATTAACCCAAATATGTAAGGTCAATGGGAATAATACCATCAGGCCGCAGGAGTTATCAAATTGCTCATGAAGTGTGAGAGGCATGACATAAGCTCCCCACCCATCCCATTTCCCAATTTAACAACTATTACATTTCAAAGAATTATTCTCCGTGTCTTCCTGGTTATTTTAAATTCTATTGTCCATGGCAGAGTGAGGTGTGGAAACAAGATTCGGGATATTTTTCAAAGATGAAGCTGATATTGATTCAAAGCAGATGTTCTGGTGGGATGCCCTCACCTATAACAGCTGGCTTGTGTTAGGTGTGGCTTTTCTGGAAGGTGACCAGAAGCCCAGAACGCTTAACATCATGGGCATCTTAGAAGGGTCAGTAAATCCCAGAAAAGGGTTCCTCCTTTCTGAGTTCTAAACTATCAACTTTAAAATAAGCACATGGGGAACCACCCTTTCGTGTGGGAGCAAAGCCCTGTGAAAGGCACTTCACACGGGTTACTCGTCTAATTCACGCAGGGCTCCCAGGGCAGACACCACCGTGGCCATTATCTAGGTGGGGACGCTGCAGGGCAGATGAAAGCATGTAACTTGGTAACGTGCCTACGGTTCACAGATAGCCAAGCAGAGAACTGAGATGGAACCCATACATGCGCATTTGACTTCAAAAATATCCTAAATTGCCTACATTACACCATATATTACAATACACAAGTCACATGATGCCTACAATTCAACCAATGTTGACCTACAAAATGGCAGTTTCATATGTCTAGACCAAATGCTTCAGTTGGCCCACAGCATATATTTCATTTGACCTATAGACTCGAGCTAAACTTTTTGTATTGATGCCATAAAATTATCCAAAAAGATATGCAAGTAAGCATGATTGTATTAGAAGACTTTAGTTCAATTCCTATCTTTTTTTTTCTTTTGCTGCAAAATACCATAGGAACCTGACTGATCCAACTTCAATGATTCATACATTACTTGATATTTTTCGAGTAATTTTGAAATCAATCTTAGTATTTTTTTATCAGAATTTTTGTATTCTAACCAACTTATAATTGTGTTTCCCTCTTGTTGGCTGCTGACCTTCACACATCTTGCCATTATGACTTTTACGTGACTTCTCAGTTCTTTCCACGCTCAGTTCAGCAATATTGCCAGAGTTATTATTGCTTTTTATACCTTTCAAATAGTAGTATAATTTAAAAATGCATAAATTATATGAAATTGTATTGAATTCTCTGGGACCTAGAAAATATTCTCCAGGAGGACAAAATCAGCAAAATTATATGTTTGCTAAGCACTTTAATTGACATTTTACTAGAAAAACTCCTGGTGATAGCATAAAAAGGTATATTTTACATTTACACGTCTTTGAAAGTAAAAACAATTTGCATAGTAATATTTATTACCTACCATTTATTATCCATTTTCATATTAATATTTATGATCAAATTTATGGTCAATGTGTGGATTTTATAAGCCTTTCTCCCTTCTTCCCCCACAGCTCTATATCTTTATCAATCAGTATGATCAGATAGTCTTCTTTTGAGGAATTTCTTTTTTTTTCTTTTCTTTTTTTTTTATTATTTATTACAAAGGGTATTACATATGTTGAGGAATTTCACTGTTCCTCTGCCCCCACCTCTTCTCCCTCAATTCTTCATAAACCTTTTGCCCATTTTGAAAGACACATTTTATCAATTTACAGTGATTGAGACCTTAATAAGGTGAACTCAGGTATCTTTTTCCCGGCCCACCTAAGGAGAATGTTGGTGAAATAACATTTCTCACTTGCTTACACTTTTTGCTTTGGAGAGAACTTTCACTGTCCTGAACATGTGATGTGAATATTTGCGTGTAGAGTGCCTATGTCACTGTGGATGACTTTTTCACTTCAAAAATGGTGTGGGTATTCAGTAATGTCTGGGTTAGACTGTCCGTATTTCCTATTTGGAGGTAATTATCCAGTTTGGAGGTCTTTCCTCATTTTTAGACTTTGAACCTGCTCATATGAACATCCTATGTCATATTTTTCTTGTTAATAACAATGGGACTTAGCACTCTTCCCTGATCTTAGCTATGATACTTGGAAACCAATCTTTCTCTGACAAATGCAAACATTTTCTTGTACTGACAAAGGACTAAAGAATGTTGGTGGCATACCAACCACGTTGTTAGGAATGCTTTCATTAGGAGCTGTAAATTTCTAAGAAACCTGGCAAAGCTGAGATGTTTTCAGGTGGGCTTCCTTAAGATCACTCAGGTTTGAATATTTAGAAAGAATTCCCTAGAGACAACTGTTTTTTTAAAGGAACATCTCACAAATAATGGAGAGGTAGCCAAAGAACTTTCAAAATCACCACCTCTGTTGCAACACTTTTCACATCCTGTCTTTGTCTTTCTGCCTCAGCAGCCGCCTCTCTGGTTCCAAGGCGCGTTCCTGCACGCTCATTGCAGGATGCCACAGCCATTTCCTTGGTTTGTGTGGATGTTTTTATTCGGTGGTGGACAATGTGCACACTGGTTGGTGAAGGGTTAATACTCAGCTGTGCTGTTAATGTGCCCTTAGTCACAATATGTTTCCTTTGAAGCAAGGGCACAGTGTTTCAAAAGACAATCACTATAATTCTGCGCAGATTTTTCCTGATTAATGAATAGGAATTTTTCAATTGAACCTTTAAATGAGTCAGAACAGTATAAGGGATGGATATAATCTTAATTTTTTTAATTGAAAGTTATTACAAATTTGAAAAATTTAGACATTGTATATACATCTGATTTATTGCCATATGTGTTTCTTGAGTCATAAAGCTGTTGTAAAAGTTATATAATGCTTGCAAAAAAATAGTGTGGCCTCTATGTGAAGCTAAATGAAATAAAACACTAAGTTTGTATACATTAAATCACAAACATAAATATGTGCTTTATGGCCCACTGTTATTTCTAAGTGTGCATATTTTAAAATAGAAACATTTACCCAACACGTCGATTAGTAATTTCCAAGTTCCAAAACGGCCGATTGCATTTAAGATGAAAAAGATTAAAATGCCTAAATAGATAAAGTTAATAGTTCATCTTCCTAAATGCTTTTTTATGTTTTAAATCTTATAGTTCTTTCCAGCCCTGTAGGCTCAAGGAGCTACTTGGGTGTGAATTGCTGTTTTCCATACATGCTTTCACTGGCACCGACTCTGACAGCATCTCAGACGCGCAGAGAAGTGTTCTGCATCTGAACGAAGGCCTTGTGGCCCCACACAGGGTGTGCAGGTTCTTGGAGCAAGGGAATTGCTTTTTACTATCATATCACAAATAGACAACCTTAATTTTAGCTAAAAATTATCCCAGTTCCTAATGTTCCATCTCCCGATGATATTATTCCTCCCCTGCATAAAAATTGGTCAGGGAGAACATGCAAGATTATGTTGACTCTAGAGCGCCATTCCCCAGGGAGCCCTTATTTGTTTGTCCATGTAGCATCTCTGTCTCCATAGGTAGAGCAGAATTTTTAAATGCCTCTAGTCCTTGAGGACACACTGCCCATTGGCAGGTCAAAAGTTCATGTGATGCCATATGTCCTAATAATTTTTATCTCCATCTACAACAATACGGGACTGTCAGATAAAATCCTGCATGCAAACACATGATGGAATGCAGGGGGAGCCTCTGCTTTAGCCTTTTCTTTTTGTCCGACAAGCTAATGCAATAAGGCCAATAATAAAAGGTTGTGTACTAGGCCTAAAGCCTGTGACAGATAAAAAAGAAATGTTGGAAACCAATGAAGCTTTTGCACAATTAGATTTTTTGAGGCCGTGCTGTAAGGATTGCCCAGAGCCTGTTCAGGCCTGATTGATGGTAAAATCATAACTACATCATATTAGCTGCAGAGTTCACTGACAGGTTACTACAGATTAATATTGCCACTGCTGTTCCCTTACCATCAGACCAGGGGAAATATGAATTGAGCTGTTCTTCTAACAAACCCTGCATATTAAAAGGTAAGGTGTCCTACTGAACAATCTCCCCTGTCACTGAGGAGAGACACAAACAATGTCTATTTGAGAGATATGCAGATGCGGTGCAGCATGCTAATTAGTTCTGCTAGGAGAGCCCATCACATCCACCGGCTAACGATCCTTCTCGCGAGCTTGTTCCTCCAGAGCTCTTGGCTGCAGGACTGCAAACGATGCCCTAAAATGTGGAACTGCAGACCTTGGTGATTTAAATGCAGGCTGCCAGGCAAATTGCAGTGACATAAATTTGTCCCATGTGTTTTGCATCATGTGAATATGAAGCCGGGAAGCCATGGAGCCGAGTGCTGTTCGCACTGGACTCAGGAGATTTGGTGGGCTCTGTTCAGGGATGTTATCTGTGGCAAAGTGGCGTCCCCGGTCTTTTGCTTTGCTTTGAAAATGTTAAAAATGCAAGAAATAAACATGTGGTGATAATAATCATGACATCTTAAAATGAAAGCATTTCAGCCTTTACCACTCCAAGCCTGGGGTAAGAAGTCAACTGTGAAACAAAAGCAGGACTCTATACCAGTGATGGCAAACTTATGACTCATTTTTTTGGTTGATTTTTCTTTGTTAAACGGCATTTAAATATATAAAATAAATATCAAAAATATGTCTTTGTTTTACTATGGTTGCAAATATCAAAAAATTTCTATACGTGACACGGCACCAGAGTTAAGTGAGGGTTTTTCAAAATGCTGACACGCTGAGCTCAAAAGGTTCGCCATCACTGGCGTAGGGCATGACAGTGCCGGCCACCACGGTGTGGATTGTAGGTGTCCAAGTCACCAGGAAAGGCATGACTCGCACACACACACACAGACACTAGATGGAACAGCGCTTTCCTCACATAGAGAAGAGGCAGACAAGGCCAGCTTCAGTCGAGAACGTGGTTCCCTGTGGCCAGAAGAAGCC
>NW_006288615.1:14030473-14060101 GCF_000327345.1 Myotis davidii | reverse complement strand
TGTGGATTCATTTTAAAAACAAAATTATAGGTGAAAAGGTAAGAATGAATAAAATTTAAGGCATAATGCCATTGTCCAAGTCTGCAAAGCAAATTAAAGTTTGTTAAATACAAACAACAAGAGATATGCAAAGATATATGCACATATCAAAAACATTAGAATGCCTCTGTGGGTGGTGAGAGGAATGGCGATGAGGATTCAGAGGTGAGGAGGAGTCTGCAGGAATGATGAGATGGTGTGCTATGAAGTGAGGTGTAGTATTTTTACAGACCTCTGCCTTGAGGTCAAAATGAAGGATAAAAGAGTGACTATAATTTTAATTTCTGTCTCTGGGAATGTAATGGAAATATTTTCCTTCAAATCAAGTGTGAACATTAGCAGGAAGCAGAAGTTCAAAGATAGGTTGAGTCTGTTTTGTGTAACCCATTTACCAGTAAAATGGAAACTTTGGCCCAGGTAATTCCACTATCTAATAATCTCCTGACTGATTATAGAATGTCTGGCATTGTTACCAACGAGTGACTCCGGTTTCACAACAAGGAGTATAAGAACTGGTATTTGCAAGATACACACTTGTAACTCTCTCCTACAACTTTCAATGGCTCCCTGTTTTCTATAAGTCCAAACTCCTGAGCTTGGCAATAAAGACTCTCTACAATCTAACATCAAACTACCTATCCCATTTTATCCCCTAATTTCTCTACATTGATCCTTCACTTTCCCCAAACAGTCCTTCTGCCACTGTCATTGCTTACACCATATATTCTGTCTGGCATGGCCTTCTATTCCTCTTTTTGTCTAAGTCTTATCCACTTTCAAGACTAGTTTGACATGCCTTTCTTTCCTACTTCAGAGCTACCTGACCTTGACTTTCTCCTTCATGCGGCTGTTATAGTGCATGCTGCTTAAAATCGTTAGTATTTTTTCATACATGTGCTTTCTCTGCAGGGACTATTTATATACTCTCAACTATCTTACAAATAGTCCTGAGCCTTTTTATAAAGTATTAGCAAAGAAGGGATTTATTGATACTTTGCTCGGATAACGAAAGAAGATACAACAATTCCTAAGATGTTACCCTTGATTTAGAAGAAGCTATAGTCCAGTGGGGAGGTTTGCCAATCATCAAAGAGAATTAGAAAGAGAATGATGTTAGGAAGCATGTCAGGGGGTGAGCTGGGTTTGGGGAGAGTGAGGCATGGAGGCTAGGTATGAATGCTAGAAGCCTCCCATTTCAGATTGGACTTCAATCTTTTATGTATACGGCTTCAATCCAGGCCTGGCATATTAGGTCAGGGCTCAGAAGAGTTAGACAAATAGACATTCTTTAGGAAGGTCTGCTAGTCATGGAGAAATAATTTCCCCACTAAGAGACAACACTTCTCTTTCCTATGTGGTATATTGTGGGAGTGAAATAATTATGTCATGAATCTGAACTTCGCAGAGGAAAATGTTAACTGATAACTGAAAACAGGGAGCGATTTCCTTAGCTAATTCAGGACCACAGCCCTAATCCTCATGGAGGGCAAATTTGTCATGTGGTTGTGTTGCTATAGTAGAGGGAAAGACATTGAGTAATAGAGTACCCACCAAAGAATGGACTAAATAATAAAGATCTTTAATGATCTCATATATAAAGTTATTTGGGATAGGGGGTCCCACAAATGATTCAGGGACTGACTCATATTAGTGAGAACCCAGGTTCTTCCTCCATTTCTATTTGTCATTCTCAGCATGTTCTCTCTTTACCTCTGACTTATTAGCTCTTGGACATGAGATGGCCACCATCCTTCTAGACTTTGCACCTTAGCAAAGCTGTGCTCCAAGCAGGGTGGTAAGGAAGCTTCTCTCCAAGAACAGCCTATTTGTCAGGGTAGGGTGTATTTTTCTAGAAGATTTTCATCTTATCGGCCAAGACTGAGTCAACTGGCCATGACTAGCCACAAAGAGGTATTGAGTGCTTTTTGCACTATACAGCAGACAGGCTTTGCTAGCATGGAAGAAAGGGGAGGGGATTGGTGGGAAAGTAGGACTTTAGAACAGTAGAGTGTTTTCCACATGCCATAGATGTATTGGGTATCCAAGAAACTTTGAACCTTTTCTGCAACTACATGCCTCTACCTTATGGAATAAATTCATGTTCATGAGGAACAGGCTATTATGGCTGTTGGACCTGGAGTGAAGCCTCTTTTCTTTGCTGAATGGTGGAAAACTGTTCTTTCCTTTAATTCATACATTCATCCATTTGTCCAACTAATTTTTCATATATATTTATTGAGTATCCAGGAGATGTTCTTAATTTTTTTTTATGCCACAAATTCCTTCAGTAGTCAGATGAAACCTATGGACCTAGGGATGCCCTCTCAGAATAATGCCTTTTAAATCTTTCAAAAAATTACACAGAATTACAAAGGAAACCAATTACATTGAAATACAGTTGACCTTTGGACACTGTGGCCAGATCCTATGCTGGTGCTAGGCTATGAAATAACAGGAATTTAAGGGTGAACATTGTCGTCAAGGAGCTTAGAGTCTAGAGGAGGAGACAGTTAAAGCAAAGGGCAATTGAAAGCTCAGATAAGAGAAGCGTAGGGCGCTATGGGAGCACACATGAGGGGACCCAGCCAATGTGGGATGGAGCTGGAGGAAAAGAGAAAGATTCCTAGGTATCAAAGGAGAGAGTCAAAGGAGCTGCCTAGGAAAGAGATAGTGGGAAGATAATTCTAGTGAGAAAGAAAAGTGAAGAGACATAGATGAGAGAGTGCATTGAGGGTTTAGATAACAATTATAAATTCAGCATTTCTGGAACATAGAGGTCAAAGGGATAGACAGTTCTGGGGGGCTAAGCAGAGATGAGCTCATGACAGAACACTCCTGAAACAGTCTGAGGCTGTGCTGAAATCCACTCTGAATAAGTTTATTATATGAGGCAGTTTTGACAGCTAAAGGCATGTGACCAGACTCTGACCTCGCTTGGTTTTCTTCAGTGCTCAACAGGGTGCTGCATCAATGATGGTTAAATCAAAGGACCTCTAGCCATTTGAGTTTCTAAGTTCTAATCTGGCATGTTACATTTTGTGAGGACTCCCAGTAAGCTCCTAAAGAAAGTCTTCTACCATTCTCATCCCCCTCCAACACCAGGTTCCTGGAAAGCCTAGTTGCTCCACCCTTCCATATGGGGCCAAAATCCTCAAAATCTTGGCTGCATCTGTGGTGAATAAGACCTACCAGTGTAAATGGAGCTGTATTGTGAGGGCCCACCTGGGACCAAGTAGAAGACTAGGTGTGGGCACTTGCCCCCCCCAAGGCCACCACACAGCCATCTGGGCTCTCACCTCACACTGTCACCCTGGCACCACAGCGCCATTCATTGGCTGCTTCCTTGGACCAAGCCTTGATTATCGTTTTTTTTTTAAAAAAACAAAACAAAACAAAGGTACTTGAGCCATGTTCTAGATTTCTAGGATTTTCTTGGTCTTTTACACCAACAATCCCCACCAATACAATAATGTGGCTTCAGTGTACCTTACACATCATTATACAACTGTCTACCAATATTCACAGTATGAAATAAGGACCATAGAGCATCAGATAGGAAGCAGGGGAACTGGATATTCCCTGAGAAGAGGTAGTGACCAGTCGGGTGTTACAGTTGGAAGGGAGCTCAGAATGTAACTAGTATAACCCTTTCTCCTCACTGAGGCCCATCTCTAAGATGAATGGTTGGGAATATAACTTTGAAAGTCCTGGCTAAGCATAAATGCTGTAGTTTTTTAGATCATAACTAACTTTTACCCTATATATGAATCTAATTCACAATAAAAACAGAGCCTTCTCATTTATTTCTCAAAGGGATTGACATATAGCTAAAATTTACACATTGACCCACTTTTTGTTATATGGACACTATTTTTTTATGGTTACCCCATGATTCATGAGTCAATTTGCCACACAAATTTCAGATGATGTGAGTGAATTAGTCACATTTTGTAGTAAAGGCATATTAACTTTTCATTTCCATGCCAGTTAAAATATCTCCTAGAGTTTATATTTGCATTAAAAAAATCTAGTGAACATGCACATTGCCTCTGTTTTGGCGTATGCTTGAAAATTTTGCTCGGTGAGCAATGTGTTGCAGAGAAATTAACTGGACTGCGGTGAAATAATTTATAAGCTCCTTTCTTTGTCCACAAAAGGCTTTCAGGACCTGGTACCATGTTTCCCTGGAAATACACTAATTTTTAGCACAGATCAGGCCCTGACCATGACCTAGATTTTGAACACAAGATCAAGTGAGGCCAGATTAGACCCTCAAAGTTCTCTTGCTTCATTTTTCTTCTGATAAATGCCACAGCACATAAACATTAAAAAAAAAACCATGATGAAATTGTCTTTAAAGCAAAACAACATTTTGAAAGCTTTTTCCAAGAATTATTGGAGATGGACACTGAACATGAGCAAGGTGAGCTGCTCTTTTGTAGGAGAGTTTACAAAATATCAGTGGAAAAATATCTCTACCTACCTATCTATATCACTATATATGAATATGTATACATATATAGATATATAGATTACAAAAGAAGGGATCTTAGAGAGAAAGTCAGGTATATAAATACCAAAATATTAAAGACATTAAGTAAAACAGTGCAAAAATTCCAGAGGTTTCTAACTAAGTTTTGACTGTAGAATTTGCCTTTGTCTGGAGCAAGAAGCCCAGCTATTTCACAATAGGGGTCTTCTGCCTCCTAGCAACACAGCAGACAATGGGTGCCTTAAACAACACGTATATCTTGAAGGGCCATATCTTTTGGTTGTCTATGATTTTCATAAGACATTTTCTGGAGTTATCAATTGATGTTGCACCACATTTATTTATTTTATTGTTTGTTTGTTCAAAATTTTGACCTAACATTAAATTCTTATGTGTTTTTTTTTTTCTTTCTTGATGCATTAAATTTAATTGGATCACAAGACTTCCATTTTGAGGTTTTGGTATTTCAAAAAATATCATTGGTCTTTAAACCGAAAGATTTGATGGAATATTAAATTTGATGAATCTTAGCAAGTGTCTGTGTTTGTTAGCTTTTATAGACCACATTAAAGCACTCATTAATGAAGTCACACCACATTGCTTTGGGTAGGCCCTAAAAGGTTAACGACTTGAGGCAGGCTGGTGCTCTTCAGCTTCGCCGTCTGAGAGGCATGTATGGAACTTAGTTCACTTTGAAATTGGAATACAAAACAGAGATTTTATTTTCTATCTCAAAGACCAGGAATTTCGTGGTCCTCTTTCTCTTTTCCTTTTTTTTTTCTTCAACCCTCACCCCCAAATCTTGGTCACTCCAGTGCACATGGTTTGAGGACATGGCTTGTTAGCTGCAGGATGACTCTGGAGGGGCCGTGTTATCACAGGAGAATGTCGCCCTCCTCCTGGCTGCTCCTGCAGTGACCTTCAGGCAGAAAGAAGCTGACTCGATTCTGAATCATCCACTTTGGAACAGGAGTTGTTATTCAAGAAGTATATTGTGAACTTTTTTACTTTCTTCCCCTTGGAGGGTTCTGTTTTGGAAGATGAGACATAGAAATATTTGCAATGTGCAAACAAGAATAACTTACATATGAACCTCTTGAAATATCATTTATCCAGAGGACACCAGCTAAGTATTTGTTGACTGACAATAACCACCAGATTCAAGGGTCACGGACCCACTTCTCCTGTTCTGTGGCCAGGAGCACTTGGAGTAATTATTACATTTGAATTATTTACCTCACAGAATTTTTGAGTAAAACTTTTACTTTACACTGTCAGAAACAGCACCAGATTAAACCAAATTGAAATCATGTGGCTGCTTTTTAAAAACTGCCAAATTATGCAATTCCTTAATATTAAGAAAAGGCCTTATAGCCACTCCAGGAAAATTCATGAAATCTGTGTCTTTCTCAGAAGTAACTATTTCTTGACAAAGTCATGTATGAGGGTAAATTTTTCTTTGGGGATGGGGGGAAGAAGACTTGTACACTGTCTTTATTCTACTGGGAATAAACTTAGTGACTTGGTAAACTTAGTGACTTGGATTAGTTTTGTGTGGGAGACCATTCAAAGCATTTCCATGGGGTTGCTGCGCTGACCTGCAGTGCTTTAACCATTTCCTGAGCAACTGGAACCTGCTCGAGTGGATGGATGATAATTCCCGTGTTAGTCATTGTAGAGGGAAAAATAACAGTTCTTATAAAAGAGGACACCAAGGGCTATATGGCTGCAATTGTTTTCAGGCTGAAACAACTTTGTATCTGTTTATTATTGTCAGTATCTTGTTATATTGTTCTTTCAGAATCAATAACAGCTAAACTCCCTCCATGGTTTTACTACTGAACTCTGCAGGAAGGATGTGTAGTACTGGAAGTCAAGAATGCCAAAACAGGGAAGAAGGCAGAACTAATGATGAGTCAAAGCTAAATCCACTTTATTGAACAATCTTCTTCTGAGAGGAAGTTGCTTCATTAATGTAAAACATATGAAAAGATTCATGGTTTTTATTTTCATGTGTGAGGTAATATCTTTCTTTAGAGAAAGGAACAAACAAACAGCACAGCTATTTTTCTTTTGATTAAGAAAGGTTACTTTATCAGACATTTCATACTCTCAATGTTCCCACACTTCTTGCAAGATCCTAACTGCCAGTCATTGCCATGCAAGAGTCAATTTATCCTACTTAATAGGATAAAAT
The DNA here is from genome assembly GCF_000327345.1 of Myotis davidii. Lineage (NCBI taxonomy): Eukaryota > Metazoa > Chordata > Mammalia > Chiroptera > Vespertilionidae > Myotis > Myotis davidii. Next base: position 14,053,373 of record NW_006288615.1, on the reverse strand, counting down.
AGTGTTTATATTTAACTAGAGGCCCATTGCAGGAAGATTCCTGCAAGAATAGGGCTTCCAGTGGCTGGAGCCAAGCAGAGAGGGGAGCGAAATCAGCTGAGGCAGGCTTCACTCCCACTCCGAACTGGTCCTGCTGGGTTTCCCCTCCCACTCCCAGCCCCTCCTGCTGGGTTTCCCCTCCAGCTCCCAGGCAGTTTGGCGGGTTTCCCCTCCCGCTCCCAGGCGCTGTGGCGGGTTTCCCCTCCCGCTCCCAGGCGCTGTGGCGGGTTTCCCCTCCCGCTCCCAGGCGCTGTGGCGGGTTTCCCCTCCCGCTCCCAGGCGCTGTGGCGGGTTTCCCCTCCCGCTCCCAGGCGCTGTGGCGGGTTTCCCCTCCCGCTCCCAGGCGCTGTGGCGGGTTTCCCCTCCCGCTCCCAGGCGCTGTGGCGGGTTTCCCCTCCCGCTCCCAGGCGCTGTGGCGGGTTTCCCCTCCCGCTCCCAGGCGCTGTGGCGGGTTTCCCCTCCCGCTCCCAGGCGCTGTGGCGGGTTTCCCCTCCCGCTCCCAGGCGCTGTGGCGGGTTTCCCCTCCCGCTCCCAGGCGCTGTGGCGGGTTTCCCCTCCCGCTCCCAGGCGCTGTGGCGGGTTTCCCCTCCCGCTCCCAGGCGCTGTGGCGGGTTTCCCCTCCCGCTCCCAGGCGCTGTGGCGGGTTTCCCCTCCCGCTCCCAGGCGCTGTGGCGGGTTTCCCCTCCCGCTCCCAGGCGCTGTGGCGGGTTTCCCCTCCCGCTCCCAGGCGCTGTGGCGGGTTTCCCCTCCCGCTCCCAGGCGCTGTGGCGGGTTTCCCCTCCCGCTCCCAGGCGCTGTGGCGGGTTTCCCCTCCCGCTCCCAGGCGCTGTGGCGGGTTTCCCCTCCCGCTCCCAGGCGCTGTGGCGGGTTTCCCCTCCCGCTCCCAGGCGCTGTGGCGGGTTTCCCCTCCCGCTCCCAGGCGCTGTGGCGGGTTTCCCCTCCCGCTCCCAGGAGCTGCCCCTTCCCCTCCCAGCCGCTGCCCCTCCAGCTCGCAGCCGCTGTGACTGGGCTTTCCCTCCCACCTCCCGCCTCCCACCTCCGCAGCCTTGGCTCCGTCTGTACCGCTCGGCCTCCATTTTGTCCTCAGTCTTCCCTCGCAACTGGTGTATGCAAATTAACCACCATCTTTTAGCTCTATAATTGAAACATTGTAGCTTTTGGAGCTGTTGCTTCAGGAGCTCAGAGGCCGGAGCGGCAGGCGGGGAACATTGTAGTCCTCTGTCACTGAAGCAAGCAAGCCTCCCTGTTCGCATCAGCTGCCTGGCTGCCTGCCGCCATCTGAGCTGCCAGTTAATTTGCATATCTCGCTGATTAGCCAATGAAAAGGGTATCGGTCATACGCCAATTACCATTTTTGTCTTTTATTAGATAGGATGAAAAGGTAATTTTATTAAAACTAGGTTTTTGTGTTTGTTTTTAGATTTTTTAATTGATTTTTTTTTTGAGAAAGAGAGAGAGAGAGGAAGGGAGACGGAAAGAGAGAAACATTGATGTGAGAGTGAGGCATCAATTGGCTGCCTCCTCTACTCCCATTACTGGGGATAGAGCCCAAAACCAGGGCATGTGCCCTGACTGGGAATCAAACCAGCAGCCTTTTGGTGCACAGGACGATGACCAATGAACTGAGTCATGCCAGGCAGGGCAAAAATAGTTTAGCAAGCATAATTGTTTGCATTTTCCTCTCCATTTCACATCACCCATTCACATCTATTTAAGGCATGAGCGCAGTAGATACTATCCAAGTATCTAATGCATTGCAATGAACGATATACACAGAAGTAATTTTCATCAGCTTTAGGGTCTCAGGCTGAATCCATAGCCCAGATGAATCTGTGGTGTGCTGGTACATATTTAACAACCAGCTTCTGGGTTGTAGAAGTAGGAAGAAATTTGCTAGTATCCAATGGCTCATTTGAAGGTACCAGACTCGAGTTGGGAAGAGATATCCATGATTGACTCTCACCGGCCAGTTACCAGCTGGCTTTAGCACATAACTGTAGACCCCTCTAAGTTATATATAGTGATTCTATGATTATTTAACAGATTGGAAAAGAAGAGCTTCATTGGTTTATTATTTTTACCCAAAAGCTAGAAAAACAATTGTATCTCAGGACCCGACGTATCAATATGTGCTGACCTTATCCAAGCAGTGCTAAAACCCCCACACATATATGTACCTTTTCCCAGGAGCTCTTGGTTAAAGCCACTCTTTTTAACAGGCTGTTGTGGGAAAAGACAGAAATGGAAAGACAGAATGGTGGATTATAATGAGTGATCTAGCTCTGGAATTTTGAAATGTTCATTTGTTAAGGTATAGTCTTATTATTGCAATCTGAGTCTCTGTAGAATGAGGCAGCTTTGGAAGACCCACTCATAGGGTCAATAAAAATGGGGCGCTACTGAAATTGCTCAATCTTTCATAATGAAACAGGGAAAGTAGGGTCCATCATATAGGGTACTTTAATGAAAATTATATAGAGTAAAATTTGGCATTTGCAGCTGTTTAAGAGGAATCCTTGCAGTATGAGCAGCCCAGTTTTGAAGATAATGAATTTATGTATGCCTTGCAGGAAGTCAAATGTGTGACCACTTGGACCAGAATGTGTTAAGTAACATATTGCTATTTCTCCATTTCTTCCCTATCTTAGGTCACATCTAAATATGAAGGTCACCCAGAGGTTACCCAGGCAATCCTAGGCCACCTTGGGTGTGTAGCTGTGTGGAGCTTGACCTTGAAGGACAGATGGCATCGGAGGGAATCTTTTATATATTGCACTGGCCAAGGCTCAGCTTCTGTCATTTCTGTCTGCTGATGACAAAAGGCTTTCATTGTGAGCTGCTTTCTGATGCGTGCTTAAAACCAAGTTGAACACATTAAAAGGGAAAAGAGGCAGAAGTCTACTCATTGTGTTCTGTGAAGAATTAAATAAAAATTTTATGAGAGTAGATGAAAAGGGAAGTAGATTTTTTAAAATCTTTATGGCTTCTCCCGCAAAATTGGATTTAATATTTATTTCAGGTTAATTATAATTCTCCGTTCATTCCAACACACATTTACATATGTCCCATATTATAGCTCCTTTAAAAAATAGACATTTAAAAATAAAATGGTTCACACAAATTATAGTTTAGCTGAGTTTGATCACTCTTTCTGCTTTGAATATGGTTCTTGCAAGCACAAATCTTCCCTTAGTGAAATTTACTTTCACTTGGATATGGTATTTTTTTTCATGGCTTCTCTAATTTTTTTCCCCTTTTTCAACTAGAATACTTTCTCAGACATCCTTCTCTATAATGTTACCGAGATTCTTTGAAGTATTATCTGATTTCAAAATTAAGTCTTAACCATCTCTCTTTAGAGACTTAAAATAATTCTTTACTTCTCTAATTTAGTATTTTAGTCGACCATGTGCCCAATTCAGGCCTCTTGACCCAGCATATTCCTGAAAAGTACAAGACAACATTTTTGAGATTTCAGCTGATCTGCTTACATAGAGGCCATGTGCTTGAAAGGAAAAGAAATTAATAGCTCACATTTATTGAGAGGGTTTAATGTCCCAGACATTGTTCTAGGTGCTTCATGTACATTCCTCACTTAATCTTCACAATAATCTGGAAGAACTAGGTCATACTATTATTATCATGCCATTTTCCAATGAGAATAAAGCACAAAGAAGTCCTTGAAACTGTGGTAGGTCATAGGCCACATTTGTGGAGCAGAGTTCTGATTCAGCTCGCCTTTCATGCTCATGCCATATATGCCATGCTGCACAGAGTGGTCTTACAGTTTGTTTTGAAAGTTTCATTCAGTCAGTTGTGCAAACTTGGACAAGTCAGCTTTTCTGGAAGAAGCTAGGCAGAAACCCATTACATTAAGTCCTTTTATAAGCAGCTTAATTATTTTAAATATATACTACAACTCTCAGTGGGAGGCCATTTAAGCAGAGCCATTAAGACCAACATTGAATAGAGTTTCTGGGGTCAGATTGCGTGGTTGACACAGAGCTCCACGCAGGACTTCCTGGATTGGGTCCCTTCTCTGCCTTTTTCCAGATGTGAGTTGGTAGCAAGGTTGTCAGCCTGCCAGAGCTTCCATTTCCTCATCTATAAAATGCAGATGATAAAAGATGTTCACACCAGAGGGTTATTAAGGGTAGATAAACAGTGCATTTAAAGCATTTAGTGCAGCAATGCATATGCTTCTCTCTATGACCCAATGACGTTATTATTATGCCCATTATATGGGTGAATAAGCTGAGGCCTAGAAAAGTTAAATAACTTGTCCAAGGATATTTACCTTGCAAGTGGTAGAATCAGGATTCTAAGCCAGGCAGACGGGTATCTTACCAACGCACCATCTTTCTTCCAGGACTAAGAGGATACTGGATGCTATCTATTATCTTAGCTAACAGTCTCTTTCCCACCATTTCCTCCTCCTCCCCACAGTTCAGCAGTCAAAGGGTTAAACGGGTATCTGCAAAAGATTTTCAGGATCCTGTCCCAACACTAGACCCAAGGTCATTCTTACTGGTTAGGGCCTGACTCTGTTCTGGTTGGTCAGTGCTACACACACACACACACACACACACACACACACACACCATTGGTTTCCTTTTTTGGGGAGACAAAGAGGGTAAGCCCAAATGCCCTCCTCCTAAATTTCAAGTCCCACAGGCGTAGTCAGCACCCACCATCCAAGACCCATCCCACTTGCCACATACCCAAGTAGAGAAACTTGTTTTAGTAAGAGCTCATTTCCAATTAACATACAATATCGAGAATTAAAGTTTCACCAAGTAATTACTGGTAGGAATGGCCTTAGGGTGCATTGAACTTTGCTTAAGTCATATGTGGAGTGACTAAGAAAATTAAAGGCTGTACCCAGGAAAACAGAACCTGGGCAGACAGGAAGAGGAAGTGTCTGTAGAACACATGTTGGAGCACAAGAAAATTAGTACCCAAATTCCGCTGTATGTTACATGTGCATTTATTAAAGGCTTCAAATTCTCTAACTTTCGAACTACTGTGCACCATTTAGAGAAGAATGCAAAGCTATTTGTGACTTGTAGTGGGTGAATCAACTGATCAGAAAATGCTTTATCTTCTTAATTGATAATGAGGATATCGAATATTCAGAATAGTAGAATTCCTGTATTTTGATACTTACCTGATTTCTCAAAGCTCCCAAAGGCGCCTTTTCTTACTACTTGATTCTAACAGACCTTTGTCTACTTGGGTTCCCCTTTGTGGAAGAACACTGACTGGCTAGAAAATTGCCCGTGGGCATGTCTATGTGCACAGCCTCTGCCGGAACCCTTTTTAGTTTTCAGGTTTCAGAGTGATGCTGATCTGAGGCGGGTCTACTGACAAGGAGGCTCTTTTATAAGACGCTATGGATTCCTAGTTTTCCCCACGCTGTCTGCTGTCTCTTCGCCACTCATCGTCCATCCCTGGGGCAAGAACTGGGGAGCTGAACCATTTCTTTGTGAGGTGCCACCATTTCTTTGTGTGTCCACAGAGGAGCAACCCCAGGTTTCCCCCCATAACCCGTATAATTTATTTCTAACTGAAATGCTCTCCTTAACTCGCCCTTATCTTGTCTTTCAGGAATCCTGCTCTTCTCTTTGTGCTGAGTGTGCTGGGGCTGGTGGGCAGAGGATTGGGGGGATGGGAATGTGGGGCATCACCCAGAAAGGGCCTTTTTGAGCATTTGTCCTTGGTGATGAGCTAAAGATTCCCATCTTGACTGAAGTTTTCTGCTTTTTGAAACCTCGTCTTTACTCTTGTGATGCTTGGTAAAGACAGCAAAATAATATGGGTTGGTAAATAAATGTTACTGCATGCTGCACGTACAGAAGCAGTTTTTTCTGCAATTGATAGTATAGGAAGATGGGCAATAATAGTATTTAATTTGCACCAGTAGGTGAGAGCCCCGGATCCCTCATTACGAGGCTCAATCTGATTTTTGTTTGTGACCGGCATGAATGCTGACCTCTGCCCTTTGAATGATCTTTCCGTCTCCCAGAAAGTTCATGAAAAGGTCATGGAGCTGCACTGACTTCCTCTGTGTGTGCATGGACGTGTCTTTGCTATTGATCTGGGGAAAGACCTTGCTTTGTCCATTCAGTGGTTTTCTTCACTTTATTTTTAATGGAAACCTGGTCAGTAATTATGGAATTTTTCCACCGGAATTCACACCTGAGTAAGTGCAGAAAGCTACCCTCTTTTCATGCTGGTTATTTAGTCTGTGTTTTACCTTGGCCATAACTCCCAATTAAATGCATTTCTTGAACCCTTAACAAAGCAAACTGTGGCACTTACTGGTTACAAGTTCAAAGCAGGAGAGAGAAAGGGGAAAAATGGCTTAATGGCTGGAAATAAAAACACCAGTGAATTTTTCTTATGGATTCCTTCATGTCAAATTCATATCATGAGTGACTGAGTTTTCCCTTTAGATCATCTTGGCATGATCGAGGAGCAAAAATAAAAATGATTTCTAGTGTATTCTTGAAGTGATTCCTTCTTTTGATGCTGCCTGTCAGCGTAAAAGGGGTTATGAATCTCCAGAAACCTGCTCTGGTGCCGCCATCAGCAGTGTAGGCACTGGTTTTCCAATCAGACTGCAGTCACCGGTACAGTTGGAAGGCTTTAAATCTCCACCAGAAAACTACTGCCATTTACGAACAACAAGGATTGTACTGAAATGGTGAAAAATGCACTTGCATCATATTTAGAATGATTGTGGACGAGGGATATAACAATACTTTTCAAGACTGTAAGCAGTACGTATATTCATCTCTCCTGCTATTTATCTTGTAGATATACAGCGCGGGAAGTTCTCAGCTGCTCGCTGTTAGGTTAGCATCGGGAAGGAAAGATCCCGGGCCTGTCACTGCCGTATATCACTGCAGCTTGCCCTTTGATTACACTGGGGCACCTCCAGTCGTTAATAACAGGGAAAGCTCTTTGTCTGGCAAATGCATCCTGTATAGTCCTTCCTTAACACCTAGGCATCTTGGTGCCGGAGCGAAGGTAAATTAAAGATGAAGCTTGTTTATTTTATAGCCACACCTATAAATAGAGGTGGCCTTTCCAGAGCCATTCAAGAAAATGTATTTTTTTTCTTGTTCTATGAACTGGAGATGTTTTCATATTTTTGCATTTGCTCAAGGGAACCCAGTCGTTACGTCTCACTCGAGCAAACTATATGAGCACAGTGTAATCATGATTTTAACTCCATCACTGTCTTACTCATTTGGGTACCAGAGGGTTACAAAACAAGCCATCACCCAAGACAATTGCTGTACAGACTTTAAAACCCAATATGTCCATGAAGATTTCTTAAAATGCATAACGTGAATGGAATTTACAAAGTAGAATGCTTTCTGATGTGAAAAAAAAAATAACATGGTCAGAGTTGATGCTCCCTGAAAGTGCAGCTTTCAAAGGTTGACGTCAGTAACCAGTATTCTAGGCAGTGGTGCTTTCCCACGAAAAGTCACTCAAAGTTGGCCAATTGCTAGGGAGCTTGATGTACTTTAAACGGACTAAAAATGGATTTATAAATACCACCTTCCTGTGTGAAACATTGCAGGTTTTTAAAGGTGAGCATGCTCTGTCCATTTCATCTCATTTCACTTCTATTGTCGGTAGAATCAATTAGGACCCTTCACTTCTTGCCTGGACTATGACAATAGCCTGTTCTGTTGTTTTCTTGTCTCTCCTCCAGCTTCCCTTAATTTAGAGTTTTTTCATAACACATTAGTGGGTGGTGAAATCAAGTTTGGGTTTCCATATGTTTCTTTTAAAAAGAAAAAAGAGAACAGAATGGAATATTGCACAGAGTAAGGACAAGTATCTTTGCCTGGAACACTCTTCTTCAGGGTGTGTGTGTATGTGTGTGTGTGAGTGTGTGTGAGTGTGTGTGTGTGTGTGTGTGTGTGTACGCATAGCCTTACTCTCATTGGTTCCAGATGTACTTCTTCTGTAAGTCCTGGTCAAAAAATGTTAAAACCTCTTCTCTAGTCCATGTTTCCCAAAATAAAAGATGCTTCTAAGCAATTTGGGCTTTGAACATCAGCTCAGGTGGTGAGAAAGGTACTGCCTTTTCTGCTCTTTATACAGTCGATCTAACTGGGAAAAGCAGGATGTCTCAGGTTGGGGCCAGTGTCCTTAACACCCACCTGACACTTGCTAACCTCTTTTTGTTGTTGTTTTTAACAAAATTAGAATAGTCCTCAGGCTCAACACTTTCAATTTAAAAATGGATCAACTTTTATAATATTGTTCTGTTAATATTGCTTACATTGTGTTCATTTTGAAAGCAAATGGCTTTGACTTTCCATTTACGTTTGTGATGAAAGTTTATCTACATACTATATACTTGGGTGGGGGGGTCCCTCAGCCCAGCCTGTGCCCTCACGCACAGGGGTGGGACCCCTTGGGGGATGACCACCTGATGGCTTAGGCCTGATCCCCAAGGGATTGGGCACAAGCTGGCAATCAGACATCCCTCTGGCAGCCCGGCAGCCCTCAGGGGATGACCACTTGCCAGTGGGGAGCAGACCTAAGCTGCAGTTGGACATCCTTAGTGCTGCTGAGGAGGCAGGAGAGGCTCCCACCACCACCGCTGTACTGGCAGCCATCAGCCTGGCTTGTGGCTGAGCAGAGCTCCCCCATGTGGGAGCACACTGACCACCAGAGGGCAGCTCCTGCATTGAGTATATGCCCCCGGTGGTCAGTGTGTGTCATAGTGACCAATAATTCCCAGTGCTGTCAGGGTCAGTTTGCATATTATCCTTTTACTATATAGGATAGAGGCCTGGTGCATGGGTGGGGGCCGGCTGGTTTGCCCTGAAGGGTGTCCTGGATCAGGGTGGGGGTCCTGCTTGGGTGCCTGGTCAGCCTGGGTGAGGGGCTGATGGCTGTTTGCATCTGGTCACACCCCCTTCAGGGTGGGAGTCCCCACTGGGGTGCCTGGCCAATCTGGATGAGGGGCTGAGGGCCGTTTTTAGGCTGGCCTGTGACTGAAGCTCCCAGCCTCTCCTTTTTTTCTTTTATTATGGGATTTATTTACCTTCTACAATTGCAATTCTGTTGCCTTCACTGGCGCTCCCAGCTCTGAGGCCGCGGCTGGCTGAAAGCAGGTATCCAGGTTTTGTTTGGCTTCTATAATTGAAACTTTGTTGCCATCCTGCTTGCTCCAGCTCTGAGGCTGCAGCTGGCTGAAAGCAGGTATCTGGGATTTGTTTTAGCTTCTATAATTGAAACTCTGTTGCTTTTGGAGCAGTTGCTTTCGAAGCTCAGGGCCAGGCTGCAGCAGACAGGGAACCTTGGCTTCCTCCATCACTGGAGCAAGCAAACCTCCTGCTCACTTCAGCTGCATGGCTGCTGGCCGCCATCTTGGTTGGCAGTTAATTTGCATATCTCACTGATTAGCCAATGGGAAGCGTAGCAGAGGTACAGGTTAATTACCCTTTTTGTCTTTTATTAGATAGGATATAAAAGGCTAATATGCAAAGTCTCCCCTTGGGAGTTTGACAAGGAGACCAGGAGTTTGATCGCTCACTATGACATGCACTGACCACTGTGGGGCAGCGTGGAATGAAGGAAGGCCCTAGCCAGCAGCCAGAAGACCCTGATCAGCCTTGATCGCTGACCAGGCCTAGAGACCTTACAAATTTCATGCCCTAGGCATCTAGTTTTTAAATAATTTAAAGACAAAGAAAATTAAATATTTAAAAAAATATTAAGGAATTTAGAGTACAAGAGGTGCATGGTTAGGGCAAACATGTGATTGGCATATGCAAATTGCTAAAGTTTTTACTGAAGGTGGGACAACACTATCAATCAATTTTTTAAACTACTGCCAGAATAATCTTTCTAAAATACAAATCAAATTCCATCGTTGCCTTTACATAAAATTCGTCTGTGCACAGGATCTGACACCTGCCTCCTTTTCGGCTTGTCCAAGGGTTCAAGGTCAACAGTTGTACAGAGGAGGGATTAGGATCCAAAGCTAAGGCTGTTTGCCCCCAAGCATGCCTCCAGCCAACAAACTGCTTTCCGAGGATGAATCGATTGCCTTTCTACTCTCAAGGGAGAGTGGCATGGGCATCGAGAGCCTGCTTCCCTTGGCTCTGCCCCGTCAGTCTCAGCTGCACCAGTGTCTGGTGAGAACAGTCCGCTTCTTGCCCATCACAGCTCTGCCTCCCAGGCTTCCCTGGCCCTCTGCCTTCCTAGCTCCCAGCCCTATGTAGTTCCTCAAATTCGATTGTGCCCCACACGTCTGATCACAGGCTCTGTCTTAACTGCCTGGTTCATGAAAGCAGCATCATGTCCTAGTTAGGAGCAGACTCTGCTGCCAGACTGTGTGCCTGTGAAACTCAGCTGGTTGATTTCAGACAAGTTACCTAACCTCTCTGTCTCTTCTAGAATAACTGTTATGTTAAAAGTCTCAAGAATTATGCCTGGCACATAGTGAATATGATGGGTGCTTATTAAATTAAGTGCCAACCCTCTGTATCATTTTGCTCAGCTGAGTCCCATTAATTCCTCACTTCTTTTAGATGCCCACAGGGGCTGTCATCCACCCAAATATCTTTTTCAGAACACTGACTATCTTCTGATATGTTACAATTTTTTTTTTCATGCTTAAACAGTCCCTGTTTTGGGCCTGGGACTATGCTAAGTGCAATGGGACCAGAACGGGTGAATAATGCAGACTTTGTCCTCAAGGAGCTTAAGGTTGGTCAAAAAGAAACACAAGATACACAGCATCCTCTCTGCCCTGTGGCATGCTGGGAGTCCTCAGTGAAAGGAAAACAAGTTTGGGCATGTGGGATGGAGTACGCACTGAGAGGGCCATGGGAGGTTACAGGCTGGCCCTTTCCTGGAAGAAGTCAGCAATTTAATCTGCCCAATGCTAGAGGCATGGAAAACTCAGATATGATCTGGGCAGGGTCACTGTCCACTGGTCTGAACTAAAGAGGTGGGGTTCAGGTAAGATGCTCCAGGGTGCATCACAGAGATCTGCTGAGGTCTGGCAAAGGCCAATGTTCACCCAGCATCCCTCCTGCTTATTGGTTAGCGTGATGGTTCATTTTATATGTCAACTTGACAGGGCCACAGGATGCCCAGATAGCTGGTTAAACATTATTTCTGAATGTGTCTGTGAAGGTGTTTTCAGAAGATATTAGCATTTGATTCATAAACTGAGTAAAGCAGATTTCCCTCCTTAATGTGGATGGGCCTCATCCAACCCATTGATGAACTGAATAGATAAAAAAAGGCGGGGCGGGGGTTGGGGCAGGGGCAGAGGGAGAATTCATTCTCTCTGCCTGACTGTTGAATTGGGGCATCAGCCTTCTGCCTTCAGACATGGACTTACCCCATTGGCCTCCTTTAGATTCAGGCCTTTAGATTCAGACAAGAACTTACACCAGCAGTTCTGGTTCTCAGGCCTTTGGGCCTTTGGGCTCAAACCAGAACCCTATCTTTGGCTTTCCTGGGTGTTCAGCTTGCAGAAGGCAGATGGTGGGACTTCATAATTGTGAGTCAATTCCTTATCATAAATCTCTTTTAATATACATTTATCTGTCTCCTATTGGTCCTGTTTCTCTGGGGAACCCTGACCAATACAGTTAGTGTTCTGCCTGCTTGGTGCCCCTGCTGTAGTGAAGACAGTGGCAGGAATTGGGAAGAGGTTGAGGTTCAATCAGCATCAACCCTGGGCTGTGATCCTTGCAAAATCCCTGAGGAGAAGCCAATACTAAAGCAGAAGGCCAATCAGAGGACCAGCCACAAACAATGGGATTTGAGTGAAGAGGCTGAATCTTCACACGGAGTCCTAACAAGATTTGGCCTGCCAACTGTTTCAGGGTCACACTCTTATTTGTCTCCATATATGAAGAAGACCTGGTTCTTAATTATCCTCAGTGTGGTCTAGCTGAGGAGGCACAGAGCAAGTAAGGGCCTCCGTGGTTCTAGCAAGGAGAAGCAATATGTTCCCAAATAAGATGCATGATAGAATTCTAGATGAGGGCAATGTAAGCTTTCCAAACCCAAAGTCTACATGTTTTAGCAGAGACTCTTCACTGGGGCTGATCAGAGAGAGAGAGAGAGAGAGAGAGAGAGAGCTAGGCCTTGTAAGATGTAAGTATTGGTATGATTTCAAACATAAGTCCTGTGGATGGAAAGGAGGAAGCAAAGACAGAGGTGAGGAAATACAAGGTGAGAGTGAAACATATTTAGGAGAATTTAAGTTCAGAAACTGGGGGAAATGGGCAGTAAAATTGGCTCTGTCTCTAGAATAATCATATTAATGGTCTTCCTCTGGAGTCAGTGTTGAGCTGTTCCTAATCTCTAAGAAAATTCATTGCTTAAGTATCTCCTTTCACCACGGACCTGCTGGTGAGTCAATAGCTGAGCCTCAGGGTATAAATGGTCCCCAGTAGGGAGAAGGTGGTGCATTAGTGGTGGGCACACCTATTAGACCTGGTGAGGGAGAATTCTACTTTGAAAGGTCATTACCCCACCATCCCTCTATGACAATCAGTTAATCCCTGCTTTCAAGAGCAGCAGCCGCTAGATTCTAGAGCTCTATTTTAGTCAAGCATGGGGGTTGCATCGCGATGATGCCTAAGATCCCTATGGGCTCAGCATCTAGGACTCTTTTCAATGCTTGCTCATGTTGATAACATCATCTTCTAGTACTTAAATGAGTTAGAAATAGTTTGGCTTAAGAACAGCAATTACTACTTTTTCCATTTCACCATAGAATATTAGTATTAGCTACCTTGGGAATGAATTATAAATCATTGCAATAACTGTGTATTGCATACTTACTGTGAAGGCAATGTGCCAGGGAACATGAGATATGAGTATGGCACAGCAGTCCCTTACCTGAAGGAACTCATAACCCAGTAAGAGTAATACTTAAACACACAAGTAGGGAAGGCAATGTCATGAAATAGTTGAGAGGGTGGACTCTAGAAGGTGGCCTACTGGTAAATGTTTAACAATTGGTAATTTGGAACAAAATGAGGGCTGCACTGGTTTATAGCTCATACTTGTTTCCACCTTTCAGTTTGGCTGGACTATAGGTTATGTATATAGGAACAGTGAGATTACCTGCTTAAGAATTAGACTGGGCCATGTCTTGGGGGTCCTGGAATGTCAGAAAAAAAACAGACTTAACCTTAAGGGGCAGTAAGGAGCCACTGGCTCTTTAAATGCACAAAAGTGACATACAACCTGGGGATCCTAACAAAACTCTAAAGTAATGTGTCAGGAATGTTCACATGAAGGGAGGTGATTACTGCAAATCACCATCGGGGAACACATGCTTATTCTATCACTAAAAACAAATGTTGACCAGCTCCCGCCAAGTGTGGCGCACACGAAAGAACATTCATGTTGGCTCTTGGTTGCCATTTCACGTTCAGTTCTCCACCTGGAAACACAGTTGGGCCAATGGAAGTTTCCAAATGGTATGTCCTCTGTAGTCTTGAACTCACATCCATGCAATCTCATACCTGTTCATACCTGGCAGATGCTACAGAGATATATGATCTCACTGAATGGGGTCTGCAGTTCACAGAATCACGAATACGAAATAAATTGCTGACCTTTAGAAGTGACTTGCAAATAAAACTTCCTCAAATATTGTAGGGTAGGAGAAGAGCATTACTTCCTACAGAGCTGAATGAGGGGACAATTGTTCAGGCAGTATTAATTCCAGAATGTTACCTCCTTAGAAAAACACTTCATTTCAAAATGGTTCATTTGCTCTGGATCTAATTTCTATTATTTCAAGCTTTGATTTGTAAACAATATTCAAAGAGCCACATTTTAACAGTTTACAAATTGCCCCAAATCACACTATTTTTAAAATAGCCATAACATTTGTGCATTGTTTAGCACTTTAGAAAGTACACTCACATATATTGTCTCATTTCAAACTCACAGCAGCCCTGTGAGATGGAAATTATAAATGGGGTTTTAAAGTTGGAAGGACTTGTGAGATCAAGTTAAAGAGCCTTATTCTTTATTAATTTATTCAACAAATATTTGTTATGTGTGTATTTGACAGAAACTATGCCAGAACTACCCATGGTGAATAAGAGGGAGGAGGTTCCTGTTTTCAGGAAATTTACATTCTCAATGGGAGGCAGGCAATAAACAAATAAATAAATTATCAAGATAATTGAAGCTTGTGGTATGTGCTCTGAAGGGAATGAAAGGGTTCTGTGTTACAGAGGGCTTGCGTGGAAAATTGTACTTTAGATGTCAGTGTTAGGAGGTGACATTTGAACTGATGCTCGAACAAGAAGGAGGCAGTCACTGAAGACCTTGGGGCAGAGCATTCCAGACAGAGAACCGCAAGTGCAAAGGCCAGCCTTGCGCTGGACGAGCTCATGGAAACAAAGGGGGCCAGTGTAGTAGCTCCAAGTGAGCAAAGGGGGGAGCGGTGGAAGAGGAAGTAGGAGACATCGACAAAGACCAAATCCTGAGGACTTTGGATTTCATCCCAAGCCACTGAAGGATTTTAGGCAGTGGAGCGATATGCAGCTGCTGGGGCTAGAGTAGACTTGCAGAGGTAACAGGAATGTAGGCAGTGAGACCAGTTAAGAAACTGGAGCCCAGACAGAGAAAAATACAACCCAGTTGGTGGCAAAATCAGTTCCAGAACCCAGGCTTTCTGTTTCAAAGGCCAGAGTTCTTGTCACTTTGCAAAGAAGGGAATGTTCTTGGAACTTTTGTTACTGTTTATACAGGAATATCTGGAAAGTTTACCATCTTCCAAGTCTTCATACAAAATATTATGGAAAGCCATTCACTGTGTGCATGTTAGAAAAATTGAAAGTCTTTGCGTAGCCTATAATGCACTTCAACAAGCACATACTGCAAAGTCACCAGATTCATGGGTGTGGTGAGAGGCCTGCTGTCGACCTAATCTCCATTCTTTTCCTTCCCACTTGCTCACAGACCCCTTAGTTTGTTCACAAGGGCATGGTGTCCAGACAACCCCTTTGTTTTCTAGTCTCCTTTGCAGTGAAGAATAATCTAATTTTGACCGAATAGAATTTTTCTGATTTCTGGGAGAGTGTTCTTTTCCAGATAAAGACTCCACTTCTTCCTACATCTCTGTCATTTTCTCCTTCTTATGTGAAACCATGAGGGTGAAGCCACAGGTTAAGATGGCAGAGCAAGAACCTGGAAGGAGCCTAGTCCTTCATGATTTAAAAGCTGCTGCACCAGCTGTGCATATATTACTCATGAACTTTATGCCATGTGAGAAAATACTGGTGATGCCACTGTCTTTGTATTTTTCTAAATGCAACTGAACACATCTGAACTAATCCACTGGCCTGGAAGGAGATAGAGATAAGTTAATATACAGTGTCTACAGTCCAATGTAAACAGCTCATGAAAATATGAGATGGGACATTAACTAAGTGCTGGAGTCAGGCAAAGTAAGAATTGAGGATTTTCCTAAACAAAGGAGGTATTTTTCTAAATGAAGAAATATAGTACTTTTTTTTTTCAGGAGGAACTAAGCCACCAGCTTTTACAATAAAATTTCCCACCCAGGAGGACTCAAAAATCACAAAGACCTGGGACCATGGGCACTTAAATTACACAGAGAGGGAACTCTGGAGGGGGTCGGATTGACCTGCAGTCAATCAAGCTGCAAATTAACTTGAAGAGGTGTCCAGCCTAGGCAAGCTTCAGCTTCCTTTGCAGGTTGTGAATCTCTCTAAGGTTACATCGAGAGTCAGCTCAAGGGGCTCTTGGTCCCTTTTTTAGGTTCACAGCGCATCTTCCTTCCAGGTTTCTCACACCCAAGATGGCGGTGGATCTCTGAAGGTCATGCATTCTCAATCTGGACATCCCCATGGCTAACCAGAGTGGATGTAAATGAGCGCTTTCTGGGTTCTGTCATTTCATGACTACCTGAAAATGTGGTCTGGCCCCATTTAAGTCTTTTGACAACTTATTCAAAGGCATTTTATGAGTCAAGGAGCAAAGAATGTATTCATGTCCCCATTTTCCCACATCAGAGTTGCTCTTAGAATATGCATTTTCTCTCTTACACATACACACACATTGACATTATACTAAAAACTTGAGGGAAAAGTCTATTTGTAATGATTACTATGTCATTTCAAGGCCCAGTACAACATAAGTACTGTGTGTTGCTCCATAAATATTCATTGTATATCTGACTCATGGACTCGGATGGAATTCTCCCACCTTCTATTGAAAAAACACACACACAGCATAACAGGTTATTGAGTTTATAGAGACAAGAGGTCCCCCAGGCTCTTCATCCCATAGAAGTGCTTCAAATGCATGACCACTGAATACTGTCCAGAAGTTCAAGTCTAACCCTGGTCTAAATTGAGAAATCCAAATGGTCTTTACCCATGAAAAAAAACATGGAAAAGCACTTTCACATTCTAGGCTTCTTGTTCTTGTGTTAACCACCTATCAGTCCATCCTTGTAGCCTATATTTGTTGTGTTCTGATTTCAGCTTTTCTGAAATCCTTTTGGCGTACAGAGTATCTGAGAAAATAAAGCATTAGGAAGGTTACAAAAAAGCCTACCTAAAGTCATGCTGATGCAACCCCGTGGCCAGACTGGTGTTCTAAGAGGCCAGGCGTGGAGGTGGCTTGGTTGCTTTCCGAGGTGTTAGATGCTGAGTGATAGGAGCACCTTTATATGTTCCAGTCATTACAATATCCCTTCTTAAGCGACTTACACGTCGGTATTAAAAACATTCTTTGTATGAGACGTGAAACCTCACGTTCGGGGAATATAGTCACCGAGGTAATTTATTTTTCTTTAAAAAATGCACTTTAATATATTTCTTGACATTTCTTGGCTTTTTGTTCAAATGGTGTTGCAGAACACTGGCGTTATGGTTATTATGGCTCTGGGGTGGGGACTTGCAATGGTTTTCACGCTGGGGCGGGGGGAGAGGAAGAAGAGACCGGTGAGTTTTGTCGGGCAGCAGGGATATATACTTTTCACAGATGCACAGCATCTCCAAAGTTTGGCTTCCCATCACCATTTATATTCCTGAGGAATAGACGTGTCTCTCGCTCTGCAGCAGTGTTTCGTGACATTTGGATTTACAACGTTCAAGTTGAAGTCTCTAGCCCTTTGCAGTCTGTCAAAAACAGCTTCTTTGTCCATTTATTTTTGTCTTCCACACCCAGTCTGAATATCTTTTGTAAATTTATCCTTGACAACCCTCGTATTTCAGGAGCTGGCTTCGGTTTCACAATCTACCTTGCTTGCTCAGTTACATTAGTTGAAACAACAAATTTAATCCATGATGTCAATAGTAAATTATAGCCGAGAAGTAATATATGTCTGACATCATAAAGGTCAAGGCCATGCTAAAAATGCTGCAAATTCTGGAGCCATTGTGTTTGAGCACGTGGTGGGCTCTCCCTAAACACTAACATTATGAAAATCAGATTAGCACTAAAAGCTGCATTTGGCTAATCTTATTTTTTTGGATATCTGTTCTCTTTTTCAGATGGAAATTTCCTAAAAGCAGAAAGCTCTTCTACTCTGGACCGTGCTGTGAATTTTGCTCCCATGGACATTGGCTGTGTAATTATATTTTATATTTGGTGGTGGATAAATAATTAAAATGAGAATTACTTTCCTGAAAAGATTCATTTAGAGCACACGTTTTCTATTACCATAGCTCTTGAATGGGGGAGGGGACATTGCCTCCTACCTACCTAAACTACCTTGCCATTAAGGTATCTAAATTACCTCAGTGAATTCTGAGCACAGAAGTGGTTGATGAATTGCTTTTGCATAAATGCACTTTCCTTTTGCTAGAATCTAATTTTATGAAACACACTCATGTGTGTGTGAGCGCGTGCGCACACACACACACACATACACACACTCACCAAGAGACACACATATACCCAAGCAACCACCAAACCCTCTCAAGAAGAAAAATTGAAGGCTGGAATTTTCTCTATATAATGAAGTTTTTTAAAAACGTTGCCAGTAATATAAGCATCTCTGAGGAAAGCCCAAACGGTTTCATCTCCTGTAAGGAAGAGCAGTTCATGAATCACTGTTTCCATGCAAAAGTGTTTCATTCCTTTAACTGGTGCTATCAATTGCACCGGCTGATTTTTTTTAAAGTATCAAAATTTGATTCTGGCTTAAACTCATTTATTATAAGGGGCGAGGGGGATCTTCTGCAGAGTGAACCAGAAAGCCGTTCGTTCTGTGGATGAAAGAGTCCGAGAATGCCATCCTTTCGTGGTTATAACGTGTTTGAAGAGTTTTATTGGTCATGGGCAGCCCTAGCGACGGGGGAGGCTTCTTAAGCAGCTGACAGCCCTCGCCTGGCTCAGTTGTATTTTCATTTGTTAATTGGGAGCATTTATTTTAGTTCTCACGTGTTCTGGCTGCGTGTGTTAGATGTAGGGAAGATGGCAGTACCTGAGCCCAAGATGATGTGGCGGAATAAGGTGGTATTAATATTATCTCCCGGCAGAGTCATTTGCTGTTCTTATCAGTAAGGATGGAGGAAGCGTCTCCAGCTCCCACTGTGCCCAGTGATACCCAGTGCTCCATAGGGCGGTTTTTCTGTTGGAGTGGAGCAACGGGCTAAAGAGGACAAACAGGCTGGGCAAAAAGGAAGTGGCCTCCTGTGGGGTTTGAAGATGCCCAGCCTCTCCCTATTCAGGTCTCCATTTTGCCTGCCTCCAATACTGCATGGAATAATGAGTTTGCCCTCCGGCCAGAGGGGAGTGAGTATGGAGGAATCCCACATTTCTAGTCTAGCTTCTCTGTCTCACTTGCAATTGCTTACCATCAGCAAGTTGGAAAAAAACCTATCCTTTAAACTGACTTTGGCTGTATGAATGCCAAGGTCAAGTTCGTGTAGCACTTCCAAGAAAGAGACTTCTGTATATGAATACAGGAATAATGAATAGGTATATATTTATTTCCAGGGTTTCTTTAGTTTGTTAATTGATGCCCATCAATACACCCCAGAGAATATGAAAGATACAATGCCTGCCTGCAAGAACCTTAAAATTGAAAATCATAACAAAAATCCATAGCCCTCTAAGTAGTCTCTGGGCATTTAATGCCTCTCTAGGTCACACTGCTGCAAAGAAGGAACGGGACATGGGGACCAGGTTGTGTCACTCATGACAGGCTTAGCTGCAGGGTCTCACAGCGGCATTGATGTACCACAGCACCACCAGCATGGACTTACACTGACTTGGCCGTCAATGTGAGATTGCTGCTGTGGGTTATGGATCTTGCCTTACATCATCAACAGGTGATTGTGATGTTTGTCCTCATAATCAAATAGCAAACTGGTTTCCTTTCTCTATTTTTTTTTTGTTACAAAATAAGATAACCTACAAACCAGGTTTTGATAATTTCTGACAGCCTTTAGGTTTTCTGCTTGACTTTAATCCAAGTTACTGTTGGTTCCTTAGTGCATGAATAAGTGAATGTAGATCTGCCCACCTAATGGACTTCCCTTTCACTCTGATAGTGACTAGAACTTTGGAAAAAATTTGCCCTATTAATTTGGTTTTAAAGACATGGAATCTCGGCCTTCTGGCAATGTGGCTGCTTCTTCAGCTAAGTGATGGCAATAACTAACAGTTGTTGAGTGTGTTTCATATCCCAGGCACTGTGCTTGGAATTTTGTTTGCTGGATCCCAGCTGGTACTCACAATAGCCCTTTGAGTAGGGATTCCCCAACTCCCTCCCCTGCCCCCCACATGCCACCCTCATTTTACAAAAGACTGGGACTTAGCCAGGCAAGGTCACCTTTCACAGCTACATGTACCATAGGTTGGTTGTTAGCCTATGGGCTAATTTCCTTTGGGTCAGGTGCCCATCCCTGCTCCAAAATTCCATTATGGATCTAAACCTGACTGCCTCCAAAAGCCACAGGCCCAACCACCACCCGATCCTGCCTCGTTCTGGTTTCACATCACAAAGGCTCCTTGTCGAAATTATTCCTCCTGCTACTTCTCTCAGTCCTAGAGTGACAACTGCACTTTCATCAGAATTTAGAAACCAGGGGCTTCCTGGGATCGCCTCTTCACCCCAAGCCAGCCTGCCCCTGCTGCTCTTGGCAGGAGAACTGGGAACATGACGGATGGTGGTTGACTGCTCCGGGAATAAACAAACTCTTCATTATTCCATTAACTATTTTCCATTTCCTGCTAAGCTTAACAATTTATTAGCTCTATTTTAGGTTAATGTATGGCTGTATTCTTTGACATATTTACTTTATATTCTCCACATGATGACATGTTCAGGTGTTCAGATCCTCCGTGTGGTGTTCTGAAGACAGAATTAGATGAGTTTGAGAGGACGAGTCTCCTGGCACTGGTGAGACCATCCCTAATTCCTCTCTATGGAGCACCTTTTCTCCAGAGGGCTGAGAAGATGACCTCATGGCCACTGGGAACCAAGCAGAGTTGAAACGCAATGCTGCATAAAGACACATTTCCACTTGCTTCTCAGTTATCCTATGCTGAAGGCAAACCTACAGTAGATGAGACCCCAGAGCCCCAATTTCCAGCATCTACTAGGGAGAGGTTTGTGAAAACCAGAAAAGGCATGTGGTGGCTTCTGTCTGGCTCTTCTGACTTTGAAGAGGACTCTCACTCTTTAACAGAAAAGGCATCATTTCAATATTGGAATTGGGAGGGGAACGCCGAGTCCCAAGGGACTCAGGGCACTGTAGGCCCATTTCTTCTGACTTTTTCTCTCTTTCTCTGTGTCTGCCACATGAAAGAGATGTGGTCTTGACCTCCTGCTATCTGTTCACTGCTCTCTCCACATGGACTGGCTTCTTTCTTTCCTATGCTCCAGGGATTAGAGAAAGGGGGAGTGGGGTCGGGGGAGGGGGCGGCAGGAAGCCAAATATAGCCAGAAGATGTGCTTTATTTGATCAGCTCAGTGTTTAGACTGAATTTTGAATTTAAATGGGTTTTTTTTTTGCAAAGTCTGTATTATTACCATAACAGAGGTCTGGTGCACAAAATTCGTGCACTAGGGAATGGGTCCCTCAGTCTGGGAGCCCCACAATCCATCACTCCAAAGAGGTAGGCCCCACCCACTCATCCAGGGCTCTGTGATGGATGGCCCAGCGCAGAGGAAGGCTCCGCCCACCCATAGCAGCGCCACTGCCGGGTAGTCTGGGCCTCCCTCTTTGGGGTGATCATGGAGCCCCCCAATTGATCGGTCGCCCCACCGGTGAGTAGTCTGGGCCTCCTTCTGCAGGGTGATCATGGGGTGATGGCCAGGCCCCCAACCAATCATATCACACCCACCTTGGCTGGCCTGGCAGCAGTGGGTGTCATAGTGTGGTTGTCCGGAAAGTCATCCGGACGGTTGTTCTGCTGTTTGGTGGTTCAGTTGATTTGCATATTATGCTTTTATTATTATAGATGGTTGCTAATTTTCACATTTACTTTATTCAGATGATAATATTTGAGTTTGTGACTATTGTACTCTATATATTTTCTGTACTTCTTTGTACTTATTCATAATTTTTACTCCCTCTTAATTTTAACTTTAGTTTTCTATGACTCCTCATGTCCTCAATCCCGATCCAAATAATGGGCTCTGTAATTTGTTTTTTAGCTTGACCCTCATTTGATCTTTATCTCCATTTACATTCTGGAGAAAGAACCTTCTTATACCATACCATAAACAGGACTGTCCAAGTATGTCTACTGACATGCTTATTTTAAGTGGGAAAGTGCTTTGTAACATGTACAATAGAGTACAAATTTAAGGTGTCCATTATTATTGTTATCATATGTGTATGTTGGGGTCATACAGACAGATCTAACTATCAAAAATTATCTCCTGGCACACATAATGATTTATTGCTTTGGAGTTTACCCAAAGACCTTAGCTAAGAAATATAGCAGTTAAGCTTTGAACCGATTTATTTTTTAACAGATGTGAACATACCCATGGGTGTTCTCTAAGTGTCTATGGGGGGAAATTTTCAGATTCAAACAAATGGCTCAGATTCTTGGTTGGGTGATATAGTCTGTAGTTATAATCAAGGTACCTAGAGAGACCTAGGCAGGAAGAGGTCATTTAGGAGTACCTGGAAAACAGTTTTATACTTGGATAATATGAAGCCATCAGTGTTGAAAACTGTTGTGTGGCCTTTACTTACATTTACCAATTTAACCTTTTCCTCATCTTTGTTAGACTCACTATCTCTAATAACATGGCGATTTACCTGTTTCACCTTGCTCCAACCTCTCCTGCCCATACAGGTGCCAATCCTATATAATAAAAGAGAAACATGCAAATTAACTGTCCCTCTGCTACACTCAAAACATGCCCACAAGCCAATCAGGAGTGAGTATGCAAATTAACCCAACTAAGATGGCAGCGGCCACGGAGCTGGAGCGAGCAGGAGGCTTGGGTTGCCCCAGTGATGGAGGAAGCCAACCTTCCCTCCTGCCCTCCCTGGACCTTGGCTCTGCTCAAGGCTACAAAGTTTCAATTATAGAAGATAAATAAATCCCAGATACCTGCTTCCAGTTTACCGTGTCCTCCACTCAAGGAGGGCTAACAGCCTGGTTTTCCAGGGACAACCCAAGCTTCTAGTCAGACCTGGTCTCCACTCAAGGCTATAAAGTTTCAATTATAAAAGAAAATAAATCCCAGAAAAAAAAAGAAAGAAAAAAAAGGAGAGGCTGGAAGCTTGGGTCACTGGGGCGTGTGGCCAGCCTGAAAACAGCCCTCAGCCTCTCACCCAGGCTGGCCAGGCACCCCCATGGCAGGACCCCCAACCTGAAGGGGGGGGGG
>NW_006288615.1:14022738-14030407 GCF_000327345.1 Myotis davidii | reverse complement strand
CGGCTGGCTGCCAGCACAGCAGTGGTGGAGGGAGCCTCTCCTGTCTCCTCAGCAGCAATGAGGATGTCCAACTGCAGCTTAGGCCTGCTCCTTGCTGGCAAGAGGACATCCCCTGAGGGCTTCCGGGCTGCAGAGGGATGTCTGACTGCCAGCTTAGGCCTGATCCCCCAGGGAGCGGGCCTAAGCCAGCAGGTGGACATCTCCCGAGGTGTCCTAGATTGGGAGAGGGCACAGGCCCCGTGCTGAGGGACCACCCCCCCACCCCAGTGCACAAATTTTTGTGCACCGGGCCTCTAGTTAGAAATAAAACACAGAAGACAAAATAAGAGGAAGAAAAAGCTCTTTCATTTTCTGCAAGCTTTGGACACTTAGGCTGGTTGTCTCTCTCTCTCAGTGTCTCCTTTTTTTTTTTTTTAATATATTTTATTGATTTTTTACAGAGAGGAAGGGAGAGAGATAGAGAGTTAGAAACATTGATGAGAGAGAAACATCGACCAGCTGCCTCCTGCACATCTCCTACTGGGGATGAGCCCGCAACCCAGGTACATGCCCTTGACCGGAATCGAACCCGGGACCTTTCAGTCCGCAGGCCGACGCTCTATCCACTGAGCCAAACCGGTTTCGGCTCTCAGTGTCTCCTTTTACAAAGAGATAAAGACAACCATTATCAGAGAAGCCGAACTACTAGATTGAAAGATTTTATAAATATTTAGACTCAACTAATAAAGTAGCAAGTGCTTACAAAGAACATAGTCTCAGAGATCTCATAACTAGAACTAATTAAGCTTGGTAATTAACTTTGGAAAGAACCCAAAAGCAAAGAAAACAATTAGACAAATGATCTCTCAGCCTAGAAGATGTAATATTTTGAAAGCCTATGGCTCAGTTAAATGTCTCTTAAACTTTCTGCTAGAAACACAGTAAGCATTCAGAAAGAGAAGTGCTATGTATCGCCAAGGTATTATTAGCATTATCCCCATTATCTGTTCTAGCAGGCCTTTTTCTTCAAGGATGCTGTAGTGCCCAGCCAGTGTGGTTTGGTAGCTGAGCATTGACCTATGAACCAGGAGGTCATGATTCCATTCCTGGCCAGGGCACAGGTCCAGATTTTGGGCTCAATCCCCAGTAGGGGGAGTGCAGGAGGCAGCCGATCAATGATTCTCATCTTGATGTTTCTATCCCTCTCCCTGCCTCTCTGAAATCAATAAAAATACATATTTTTTTAAATAAGATGCTGTAGCATATGACCCATTGGCAAAAAGTCCAATAAATAAGAACGAACAATGAAAACAAGGCAAACAAAGCAAACAGCAGATCCTTGAGTCAACCCGGGGTTTCCCAGCCAACCATCCTTTGATGGGTGGGGGCTCTGCCCTTGTGTAGGCTGCAGAGGTCTGAGCATGGAGCTGAAGAGCAACATTGCAAAGGGACCAGACCAAATCACTGTGTTCAAGAAGTTGTGTGTATATGTGTGTAGGGGACAGGGTGTCAATCAAACTGTTTTGGTACCCACAAAATGATTCCAAGATCCCTAACATGAGAAGGACTGAGTCTCTGTGGATGCTGAGAATTGTAAGGTGATACTGCCAACTGATCTGTTGCAAGTCTTCTGATGGTAATGCCTTTGTGCTAATTTTCCTCCTTCCCTCCCTCCTTGTCATCCTTCCCTTTTTCTCTGTATCTCCTCTCCTCTCTCCTTTCTTTTTATCATATCACATTCCTGTCTTAAGCTGAATTTGTCATCTATTAAGATCTAATTTTAACGTGATTTGCTGCCAGGCTGATGTCTGTATCTGGTTCAGTAGACTGCTTGTGTCCCCTCAAAATGTTTATATTGAAACCTAATCCCCAGCGTGATGGTACTTGGAGGTAGGCCCTTTGGAAGGTGATTAGGTCTTGAAGATGGAGCCCTCATGAATGGGATATGTGTCCTTATGAAAAAGACCTCAGAGAGCTCCCTCATCCCTTCCATCCTGTGAGGTTACAGTGAGAAGACAGTGGTCTGTGAACTAAGAAGCAGCTCTCCCCAGACACTCAATCTGTCAGTGTCTTGATCATGAACTTCCTAGCTTTGAGAAATAAATGCTTGAATGCTTGTTGTTTAAACCCCCCAGTATGTGGAATTTTTGTTTAGCAGCTCAAACTAAGACACTCCTTGAAAGTAGAGTCTGAGCCAAGAACTTGTGTGGAGGGGGTGTCTTTGAAGGTGATTCCAGGGATCAGAGGTGAGAACCAGGGAGCATGAAACAGAAAGGGAGGAAAAGCCAATCAAAACTGCTTATGAAGTTGGTTCTGGCAGCAGGTAACGGGCTGAATCTTACCAGGACCATCTGAAGCAATCATATGCTTATCAGAACTGCTTACAATGAAAAGCATTGACAACAATATGTATTGCATTTGCTGATCAGCTCTCATCCCCGCTTGGTTAGGGGTTTCCCCAGCTGCTATTGCATGTAACCCGAGCAGCCTTCTCCCAGTGTGATTCCTAAGAATCTCAGAACTGGAAGGTGAGCTCTTTAAAAGAGGTGCTGGTAGCAGAAGTGGCCCATAGAGCCTCTAGGCACTTACGTTGCTGCAGTGGCTGGTATCAGAGATAAGGCCAGCAGGATATGAGGTGGTCCCATGGGACTCTGACATGCCAGGTCTTCCTTCGCCTGCTTTTGTGTAATTGACTTACATTAACCTAATAGAGGAATTGACATTTATTCCTTTTAGATTTCATAGTATTGATTTTTGCCCAGCTATTTTGCCTAGAGTACATTTTAAATACTCTGTTTCCTTCACTAACTGTGCCAATCCAAGCCAGTTTGGGCTGGCTGGTTAGGTGGCTCGGAATTTTGGATGTGAAGTCAGCTGGCCTGGAATCAAATCCCAGCTCAATTACCAAATAGCAGTATGAACTCGGGAGGTGAGTCTTACATGGTGCGCAGCAGGACCATGTTAAAATGTGACATTTAAAAGTTGTCAGCTGTAACCCAAAAGTATGTAGGGCAGAATCCTTGTCTTTCATAAAAAGTTAACTTAAATTTAACTATAAATTTATACAATATTTGGAACTGGTTTCTAATGAAGAATTGAAAAATTTTGCAAGTAGAGTATCACCTGCTTTATTTTGGAAATGTTAAAAATAAAAATCCTGTCTTGTCCTCATTCCCATGAATACATCTCTGCAAGACTGGTTTTTCTATTTTATGTATTAAAACATAGAAAGTTTTAACATACATTTCCCCCTGTGAGTAGTATTGCTATCCATCTAACCTAGATGTATAAGTAAACAAGGGAGAAGCAAACTCATCCATAGCATTAAAATTAAACACTGATGTACAAATTGTTCATTAAAAGTGCAAATATAGATGTTTAATAAGGAAATTTATTCCACTTAAAATTGCATGTTATGATTACAGAATTATAAAAATTATGAGTATAATAGCAATTTTCTCTATTATTCACTTCCACAGATATTTTCAATAAACAATGTGTATAGTTTTTAAAAATTCAATTTCTTTTCCTATGTTGTTTGTTTTGATATCTATTAAAATGTAATTTAATGTTATTAAATCTAATATAATAATGTATTATTCAATTTAATATTTAAAAATCTAATGTCTATTCATTCAAGGGCAAGGGACAGGCCTTGAGGGTGGTCAAAAGGCCAGGGTTGGAGGGGTTTTCTGAGTGGAAGTGACCAGGTAGGAGCAGTGGGACGCAGTGTGTGTCTGGGAAGGACTAGTGAGAAAGTGGGTGGAGGCAAAACTGGCGGTATGCAAGCAGGTGCAGAAGGGAGTGTAGGGAGAGGTGTTGAAAAAAAAAAGAGGGGTTTCTATTTTGTATGTCTCTGTTTTTGTTGTTGTTTTTTGCTGGTAATTTATTTTTACTGGTTTTACAAAAGTTACCAATCTCTTGAACATTTTATAAAATTTGATCTTTCATAATAGATAGTTTGAGAAACACTGCTCTATGCTACTCACATAATTTACCAACCCATCAAAAAAGGAGACGAATAGCTCCTGTGAATCTGACTAATGCAAGGCTTGTAAGATTTTATCACTTATAAAATAACTGCAATTATAGCACACAAGATAGTGTAAGACTGAATTATTGCATATGAACTGGCTTTGAAGATAGGTTAAAAAATAACCACCAGTTTTCACATTCACAGCAATTTCCAGCAATCTCATCCGCATGGAGAATGTCAGAAGTAGAATGTATCACCGAAAACACCGCCTTTCAAATGATGATTCCTGGGCCATAGTACGCACCCACCCCCAGGGCGGGTGAAGCGAAACGGAGGTGGGGGAGGCAGTGCGGGAGCACATGTAGAGCGCCACTCTGGCTCAGTGTAATTTTTTGTTATTTTTCTTGCTGGCCCCCTAACATGGGCAATGTGGCCTGGCAGCTCTAAAATTGGAATAAAGATGTAATTCATTAGCAAACACTTAGTAATCCTGGAGTGTATCCTGGCACATAATTTTTAAAAAAAGAAAAATAAAGGGATATATGAAATACTTTCATTTTAAAAAAGTCTTTCCTGAAGTATAATTCATATATCATAAAGTTTACCATTTAAAATGTATACTTTAATAGTTTTTAGCCCAGTCACAGAGTTGTGCAACCATCACCGCAATCTAAGTTTAGAATGTTTTACGTTCTCTTTTTATATAAATACTAATCATGCATGTATACATATTTACACATATGTTTATAAAGTAAATCTATGGTCCCATTCGAGAACTAAGAGGGCCTATCTATAAGAGCTTGGTGGGCAAACTTTTTGACTCGAGGGCCACAATGGGTTCTTAAACTGGACCGGAGGGCCGGAACAAAAGCATGGATGGAGTGTTTGTGTGAACTAATATAAATTCAAAGTAAACATCATTACATAAAAGGGTACGGTCTTTTTTTTTTTTAGTTTCATTCATTTCAAACTCTTTCCCTCTTACCCCCACCCTCCCCTACCTTCCCTCCAAGGCCCAACAGTCCAATCAATGCCTCTCCGTCTCTGGATCAGTCCTTGTTCATCAGTTTATGTTGTTCATTATATTCCACAAATGAGTGAGATCATGTGGTATTTATCCGCTCCCCAGTTCCATCCATGCTGTGGCAAATGGTAAGAGTTCCTTTTATTATTCCAGAGAGGAGCTGAATGAGCGGCCCAGGGCAGAGCGCCCCAGGTCTCCCATGGAGGCTGACTTGGGTAGCATGCTGTGCCTCCCTCACCCTCATCCCCGTCCTGACTGAGTGGTATTGGGAGCCTCGGGCATGTTTGGGTCACAGCTGTGCTGAGCAGCCCGAGTCAGTGGTGCCCATGGATCTTCAGTGACTCTCCTCTGGTTAAATCTACCAACACATTTGAGAGGTGGCTACAGAACATCAGATAATGATCTGACTTCCCACTAACTGGAGTAGGCTCAAACTGGACATCTACAGGGGAGAAGATCCACGCGTCTCCCCTCTTCTTTTCCTATATTTCAAACCTTTATTATCTCCTTGACCTGCTTCCTGCTTCCAAACATGGTTTGTTCCTCTGGTCCCCCCTCTTTGCAATTCCCATCCTTTTATTGGACTTAGGAAGTCTGATTGCTATTTAGAAAGGACTTCTGGGATAACTGTATTTGAACTGTTATGTTAGTGGCTAGACATTCAGCCGACTAAGTGTTTTCTGAAATGCAAATAACACATTCTTCTCCAAGTGACCACTCCAGAGGGTCCCAGCCGCAAGCAGAGCCCATGGAGAACCCTTCCCGGATTACAGCTAACCTGTGCATCTGGGAAAATAAAATGTTGTTTTATTGGAAAACCCAAATGACTTAAAAATAAATATAGAGGAAATATTGCTCCCTCATGGAAGCCTGACTGTGAAAGGCAAACACCATAAAAACATGGTCTCTGTTTCAGGTGTTCTGGAAACAAGCTCATTTTTAGGGTTTGGGAAGCTGCTCCAGGCTGGGGCCGAACTAAGAAATAAACCTTGTGTTTGCAAAATTATGTAGCACCTTCCTTCTTTTCTCAAACAATCTTTCCCGCCTTGCAGAAATGTTGAGGCTATATTGTTGGTTCTGATAAACAGTTACTCAGAGGTTTTACCATGTGTTAAAATAATTCGAAATTTGTAAACATTAGGAAAAAGGCACACTGGGTTACCTTTTCACTGGCTGCAAGGGAATGGATAGTGACAAAAAATTGTCTGTGTAAAGACTTTTAATTACACGAAATCACAACCTAATCAGAGCTCTTCAACATTTCCTGAGCATTCACCATGTGCCTCACTGAGCTGGGAGCAGCACGGGCCTTGCGCTCACAGGGTGTCCATCCCAGAGTGGAGACAATTAACGAGCAACTGTAATAAAGCCCGAGTGTGCTCCGCTGGTGAGAACGTGGCTCTCGGGTTGTTCATGGCAGGGGTGCTGCCACCGGAAGTAGCATCCCCGTGGCAAGTGACAATCACAGGCTTCCTAGGGGTAGAATGGTTTTAACGTCCTTACTTAATAGTTGGATGGGCAAACACCAATACAGAATACAACCTACTCCTTTGTTCCACTCAAGTTAAAAGCAGTTCCCACACCTAGGAAACCGCCCAAATAGAAACACTTGCCCCAAAAGGAGTTTATCAACAATAAAAGCTATCAATGGCGTATTTTCTGAACAGGAGCAAACTGGCACCCTTTTTCATTTTTTTTCTAAGATGCTGGCATCTATTTCTGCTCTGTTTGCTAAGGTTTTCATGAAAAAAATACAACACATACAACTTCTCTCTGATTAAAACATACTGCCTTTTGTGAGTGATGAATTCAGACAGGTAAAGTATCTCTGTCTTTATTTTCCATCATAGTTGGTCATAAATCCTGCAACCCAGAAGTGATAATGTGCCTTGGCTTCATGCAATTGTGCTGGCTGGAGCTCTGGATGCTCATGTCTCCAGTTTTATTGTGCTGGGACGACAGACAACGCTTCCAAGTTGCTGATGGAGATGTTGGCGGTGGACCAGCTCTCTAGGGTGATGATATTTGGATTGCCTTCTCTAAGGGATTGCTTTCCTCTCGCCAGTGATTTCTCCCATGGCTCTGTGTCCATCCTTTCAAAGATCATAAAGAATGGAGAAATATTTCCCTTCCTTACCACCTAAAAGGGGGAAGTGGGCATGTTGAGGTTCAAAGCTTAAAAGAAAATGAGTAATCTTAAATGCAGACACATTAATTCAATCACCCACCCCTCCCTTTCCTCCCTTCCTTCCTTCCTCCCTTCCTTCCTTCCTCCCTCCCTCCCTCCCTCCCTCCCTTCCTTCCTTCCTTCCTTCCTTCCTTCCGTCCTTCCTTCCTTCCTTCCTTCCTTCCGTCCTTCCTTCCGTCCTTCCTTCCTTCCTTCCTTCCTTCCAACTTACTTCTTTCTTCCTTCCTTCCTTCCTTCCTTCCTCCTTCCTCTCTCCCTCCTTCATTCCCTCCCTCCCTCCCACATGCATTTATTGAACACTTTATATGCCCTGCACTATACTGGGTGTCATGAAAGTCCTAAAGAGGTTTCATGTTTTGACAAGGAAAAGTCAGCTATAATGGGGAATTTGGGGAAGAGGATCAGCACTGGCAGTGTGTGTTAGAGTAGCATTAGCTGCTATAACAATAAACTTCAAAAAATTGGCTTAAAACAATAAAAGTTTATTTCTCACAAACACATG
>NW_006288615.1:14003727-14020694 GCF_000327345.1 Myotis davidii | reverse complement strand
TAACCCAAATATAAAATCTTATAACAGAGGCACAAAAAAATGTCTTACTCTGCAAAATTCAAACTGAATGTAATCAGCTATGCAAAAGAGCATGGAAATAGAGCTGCAGAGAGACAATTTGGACCTCCTCCCACTGAGTGTATATGATCAGACAGTGGAGAAAACAGGAAGAACAACCCCTTAAGATGCCAAAGAAGAAGAAGGCCTTAAGAGGAAAACCAGCAAAATGGGAAAACTTGGAGCAGAGGCTTAAGACTTGGATTGGAGCAGCACCAGAGTGACTTGTGTGTGTCAACCAAGCTGATTCAATATCAGGCAAGACTGTTTGCAAGCCAAATAAACATTGTTGATTTTACAGGAAAGGAAAAATGGTGCTTCAATTTCATGAGGAGAGAAGGGTTGGCCATGAGAACACGAACAAAGTTACCTCAGAAAATGCCACCAGTTTATGAGGATGATCTCACATATATAGGCAGTGACTCAGAAGACAGCAGTGATACAATAGAATTCAAAGAAATTGATATGTCTGGAACTAATAGTGATGAAGAAGAGAGCAGTGATGCAACCGAGGCTGAATAAAGTGATATGCTGTATAATATCATAGTGCTGGTTTGTAAACATTACTGAGGGAATTACTAAATAAAAATGTGTTCTGTTTTATGTTTAAAATATTGATTTCTTAATTTTGGGTTGGAAAAGTGGGGGGCATCTTATACATGGGGGTGTCTTATACATGGAAAAATACAGTAAGTGATGGAATGAATAGTCATGAATAAACCCAGCCGGAGTGCTCTGGGTTCATTTTCATTTGTGAGCACAGTGAGATTTGATGCCATAAAACGGCACTGTTCACCTTGAGAGGCATGGACCACATGTGGCTGCTACAAATTGAAATGTGTTCTAAGTGTAAAGCACATGCTGGATTTTGAAATCTTAATGTGAAAATGAGATTTTACAATATCTCATTTTTTATGTTGATTACATGTTGAAATGCTAATATTCTGGATATACTGGTTAAATACAACATATTATTAAAGTTTAAGTTCACCTGTATTTACTTTTATAATGTGGTTACTGGAAAATTTAAAATTCCATATGTGGATCACAACTTTATATTTGAAAGTGTTTTTATAGAATTCTAGCCTTTTAAGAGTCTCCTCTATAAACTATGAAAGCTTATTCAACCTCTGAGTCCCCCAGACCACCAAAGCCTCCACTGGTAGCAACAGCTTCCTTCAGAATCCACAGGAAGGCATCAGTGTTCAAGCAAAAGAGTGTTTCCCAGCTTCTGAATGTGCCTTTATAATTTTATTTGAATATTAGAACAGATCTGAAAGGAAATAATTTTTTATATCTTTCCTCCCGGGCTAACTCCCACATGTCCTTCCAGATTCATTCCACATCACTGCCTCTTGAAAGCCCTTTCTCCCTCCCCACTCTCTAGCGGAATGGAGATGAGTCAGGTGCTCCTCTTCTGTGCTACCACAGCCAAACTGTCATCGCTGGCTTGTCTCTTACCCCATTTCTAGAAATTCCTTAAGGTCAGAGACTGTCCTTCATTTTAATAGTTCCATTACCTAGCACAGTGTCTGGAAACATTACACCAATATTTAAGGAATAGTTGTTTAATTGAAGGATGAATGAATAAAAATAATTCATTAGCTGACATTGTTATTTCAGAATTATTAGAAACAGGAGCTTAATTTAAGTTTGAATCATTCCAGAGAAATAAAGTGTGATGTCTGCCCCTTGGTTACCTCACAGCATTCCTTGGTCGAATCTCTTTGGGTAAATGTGACTCTGCACCCCACAACCACAGCAAGTCTGGCAGTACCTGTGCTGCCCGAGAGCTCGGTGGACGCTGAGCAGCCTTATTTAAGTTTTCATTTAAAACCTCCTGTAGGGGGACTTCTGTGCACCTGAGGTGCCTGTTCAAGAAGATCAACAAATGGCCGAAGACAGATATTTCAGCCAGAGGACAGACTTATTACCTTACCATCAGTTTAATGAAAACAGAGGTGAAATACCAACCTGCACTAGATAAACAGCACACCAAGCCATCCATCACACTCAGCCACACTGAGCAGAACACCCTAACTGGTTTCACCTGACTTTCCTGCTTCACTCAGATGAGTACTCACAGCATCAGAGAGCTGGGACCTTTTCCCACCACTTTCTGTCAGAACAAAGACCTGCCCAGGAATTCCTTAGGCCATTCCCTCACGCAGCGTAAATTCCCATAGCCACAGACAGCAATAGCTTCTGAGGAACCCACTTCTTACCTGTGTACTACTCAGCACCTCCAATAGCAACTCTTTCTCGGGACCAACCAATTGATAACTGGCATATCCATTCATTCACTATAAACCTGCCCACTATATAACAGGCACTCTGAGTACAGAGATGCAAGGTCCCATCTTTTAAAATATATTTTATTGATTTTTTATAGAGAGAAAGGGAGAGGGACAGAGAGTCAGGAACATCAATGAGAGAGAAACATCGATCAGCTGCCTCCTGCACACCCCCCACCAGGGATGTAACTGCCACCAAGGTACATGCCCTTGACCAGAATCGAACCCGAGACCCTTCAGTCCGCAGGCCGATGCTCCACCCACTGAGCCAAACCAGTCAGGGCAGGTCCCATCTTTTAGGAGCTCACAGTCTAGGAAAAAAGATAGAAATCTTGAATATAGACATTACTTTGCTTTTTACACGTATCTCTCATTCTTCCTTAACAATATCATGTGAGTAGAGAAAGTATTATTAGACTCACTTTTAAGAAGAGGAAACTATGGAGAGTGAAGAGTGCATTAAATGGGTAAATGGGGTCAAAGGGCACAAATTCCCAGATATAAAATAAATAAGTCATGGGGATGTAATGTACATCATGGTGACTATAGTTAATAATACTGTAGTGAATATTCAAAAGTTGCTAAGAGAGTAGGTCTTAAATGTTCTCATCACAAGAATAAAATTATAACTGTGTGGTGATGGATGTTAACTAGACTTATTGTACTAACCATTTCAAAATATGTTGAACATCTGAAACTAATATAATTTATATGTCAATTATATTGCATAAAATAGAGGAAGCTATGATTTAGATATGTGGTATTACTCATAGGTAGAAGAAAACTAGAACTCTGAATTTTTTTTTGAATGTCACTAGACTTCAGCATACCAACTCCAGCTCTATGTTCCCCTTCCACCATGTGAGACTTCTTTGATTGTTTTCAGATTTCCTCTTCCAAAAATTTAAAAATCATCTTTCAGAAAAATATAATCCATTGTGGCCTTCATTGGCTGGTAATGATGTTGACATCATGGACTCACAACCATGGAGTAAAATTCTTAAAGCAGGGACTATATTTATATCCCCTAGGTTTTGCAAGATGAGTACCCCTTATGAGGGACTGCTGTGAATGCTTGACAATATCTCTGCAGTGTGAATGAAAGAAAGCAACATTATTTCGTTAACAATGGCCTTTTGAGGAACATGTTCAAAGAGCTTTAGCACATTGTAAAATTTTGTTGCTATCTATTGATCTCTGAAATAAGGAATCATAGTAGAAACAAAATTTAATATTAAATATATTTGTGGAATGTTTATGATTTTATGGGTATAGAACATATGGTATCTCGTTTAATTCTTACAGCAATCCCACAATATTTTAGTAAGCCCAATTATACAAATGAGGAAATAGAGGCATAGAGCCTAGCCTAAAATATACATTTAGTAAGTGGCAAAACTATTACTTGGGCCTATATCTTTTAAGGATATTCTGAGATGGTCATTTCTACTTAACTCACAATAAAACCTATGTAACAAAAGCCTAATATACTAAGTATCTGGTCGACAAGTTAGCTGTTTAACCAATCAAAGTGCAATATGCTAATGATAATGCTTAGGCCACTCAGCCACTTGCTATGACATGCACTGACCACCAGGGGGCAGATGCTCCAACTGGTAGGTTAGCTTGTTGCTGAGGTCCTACCGATCAGGACTGAGTGAGATGGGCCAGACACATCCGGTTTCAGCCCGATCCTGCAGGCCAGGCTGAGGGACGCCACTGGTGCATGAATTTGTGCACCAGGCTTTTAGTAGAAAAATAAATGAAAATGTTTACTATCCACAGTGGATGACAGCCCTTTCCAGAGGCAGAATACCTTTTCTACTAACCATGGCAGTGCTTTCCTGGTATTCCTTTATCTGAGAAGCTGGGCCATTATTTGGATATCTGCACAGGGAGAGTGAATAGTAGTGAAGGACGTTCTATGCAGATCATGGTAAGGACAGATAACACTTCAAGAGACGTGTGCACACACACACAACAGGCATACACACATCTCTGATGACTGCACCAATTCTCCTCTTTGCCCCATCACCATCTCTCTGTATTGGGAGTTCTAGACAAATCACAAAACTCGGCCTCTCTGATCACTTATTTTGTGTCCTGTACACCTCATCTGAAGGCACATTCTTTCTTTAGCTTGGGCCATACTCTGTTCCCAGAGTAAGTATATTTGCAAATCAGTTCCTTCGTATTCTAATAAGTGTGACTTTTACAAAACAAACTGAGGGTGGTGATAAAGTCTCATGGTTTAAAAAACACATGTTTGAGAGAAATGCAAATGTGAACAAAGAGCAATGGGCACACTGGCCATCAAAAACAGTCCCAAACTGGAGAAGCCTTTTGCAGGACTGTGGTCCTAAGGCCACTGTCCTCTGAAATCACATTTCCCAGAGGGTAATGAAACATTTTGTCTCTTCAAATATGCATTTTATTTAAGCAGCTTATTGCTTAGAGGTCAACTACTTGTCCTTTTTCCAAGCTTCTGAGAAACACCTCACTATCACCTCCAAGTGCCAGCTGTCTTATTTATTTATTTCCGTTGCTTATAACACTTAACATTCAATAGATGAATAAGCTTTTAAGCAGTAAGTTCACTTTACCAGAACCGTGTCTAACTGTATTAGCATCTCACCCACTATGGCTGTTCCATAAATGTCAGATGATAAGAAGAACTGGGATTTGGGACTTTTTTTCTGTGGTTGTGAATCTTGGAAGTAGTCCAGCTGTTGAGTCAAAGACAAACTTCACCTGTGCCGGTTCAGATCCATCATGTGTATGAAGTGGAAAGATAAGGTTACACCCAGTGAGGTGCTGAAACATGGGAAATCGAACCAACCCCAGGGCCACGTTAATTAAAGCGGAGCTCCGCCAAGCAGGGCTTATCAACAAGGCACCTAAGACTCCCCAAATGGGCATAGTTCAAGATCAAACCCAGCCAGCCCTTACCCATGGCTGAGAGGCACCAGGGGCCCCGTTTGAAGCACAACCTGAACTTTGCTGGCACTGGCCCAAATGTCTCCAATGGACTTTGATCATGTAGCTCTAAGTGCCATAGGATTTCAGGCCAAACTGAAGCTCAAGTGCCTCCACAAACAATGACAAAAGGTGGAGATCAGAGAAAAGCAAGGGCAGCCCCACCCTTCAATCACATGCCCAGGACATAACATTATGCTGAGAAGCAGCCATGCCTCGCGGAGCGTGCTTTGAGCCTCAGGTCAGAACAGCGGCATCGCTCTCTCCCTCACAGATATTCTGTCTTTTCACAGATGATGCAATTTTGTATAATGAAGCTCCTGTGCGTCCACAGCTTTGTGCGTATCTATTTATTTCCCTAGTGAATGTGTACTCTCTCTGCCATATCATGTGCTACGGCAGTCACCTGGTCTTGATGCTGGAAAAATATGGAGATGGTTTTTCTTTGTTATGTGGAGCTAAAATGAAGCCCTAGGCTTGGAAAGCTGTTCACATGACCAGAGTTTGCCTGTTTTGAAAAATACAGGGTGTATATCTAGTCCTTATTTCTTGTGTACCTTTTCTGCTCACGGGGTCCGGACAGCTGGCAGCCAGTGTTGAGAGAAGGAAAGCTGGTGTGTGCTGTGTGCTGACGAAGCGCAGGGTCGGGGAGCCTGTCAGTAGTGCTGAGTGACTGTCTGCACTGTTAGCCTGTGCAGATGTCCTGAACAGAGGGGTCTGTGTGGCCCCTCTGTATGAACTTTGGAGTCTGCAGCTATGGGGAGGTATTTCACAAAAGGGATTCCTACCATTTGCATCCTCTTCCTGGCATGTCTGAAACTCTTTCTGTGTGCATGGAATAACTGTATTTCATTAATTACGGTGCTGTTACCTGGTGAAATACTTGAATTGTTCATTATACCAGCAGCAGGCAAAGAATAAGGTCTCTGAAGAACTGAATCAAAACAACAAAACCACAACGTTCCTGTGGCTGTTGTTGGATCATGCCCTGCCCTGCCTTTCTCTATGGTGGTGGGTTCAAAACAAAATTCTTCGGTAACTGAGGTTACCTGCGTTCATGTCTTTCACCTCCACCCATGATTCTCCTGCGAAGGCATGAACTGGGGTCCTGTGCTCATTGCTTCGCACATAGCCCTTTAGCATTTTGGGGGGTGTGCTTGATTGTGTTGGTATCTTTTTATTCAACAGCTTATGATAACTAAGCTTTGTTCCATGTTAATTCACTAGCATTGTTTTCAGTCATTAACATTGTCATTTAAAATAGTTTTTAAAGAAAAAAGGACACAGCCTCATCTCTTTGGGTCTCCCAGTCTTTCACCAAAGTGCACATATTAAATAATAATCAGCGACAGCCCTATACCCGCTTATTTATGTGCATGATTGATGTTCGTCCCTCACTGCCTTCCTCATGCTCTGACCTCAGGTCCTCCCTCTCTGCTTTGCTGCCTGCACTCTATCCCACTGACCTCAGCATGCTCCCGGGACACACCAGTCTGGGCCTGTGCACCTGCTGTTCCCTCAGTCCACCTGCTCTGCCCCGGGATCTGCATGGCCCCTCCCTCTGCACATGCACACACATCCCGCCAACCCCATACCAAACACTTTCTGTCTTCCTTCCAGGCTTTTTTTTCCCTCCTAAGCATTTATTGTTAGGCTATAAATATAGACAAACTATATATTTTATCTTCGGCTTGTTTTAGAGCTTGTCTCTCCAAGCAGAATGTAAGGTCAGAGAACTTTTGCTTGTTTTGCTCTCTTGTTGCATTAGGGCCTGGCACGTGGTGTTTAACAGGAAATGAATGGAATGAATGAATGAAGCCTGGCTTTGTGCTGGCCACTCATGATTAAGCCAATGGTTTCTCACTGCAAAAGTTTCTAGTCTCCTGGCAAAGACAGATATAAAGTAGGCAATGAAAGCAAAATATGCTTGTTGCAGGGAGTTGTGAGAGCGAATGGCAGAGGAGCCTAACCTGGTCTCCCTGCAGAAGTGATGTTTCAACTGGATTCTGAGCTTCTGTGAAGGGCCGGAGACAAGGGAGAATGTGGTGAGTTCCAGGCAGCTGGCGCTGGGTTGTGAGAAGTGAAAAGGACCCAGAAGTGCAATGAAGCTGGTAGTGGTGGTGTGGTACCCTGACAACCTTGCGAGTAATCTACAGGAGATTTAGCAAGGGTTGGGAGGTCGGGGAGGGGGAGAAGCAAGGGAAACCGTCATGATCCTGAACAGCATTTTAAGCAGATTTGAGAGAAGCAAGATGAAAAGCTAAAATGAAGCAGACCTCAATGTGAGGAGCCTGTCAAATCTGTCCCTGTGAGAACAGGCTGACTCTGAACAAGCAGAACTAGTCATCACAGAGGACGCAAATGAATTCCATTCATTTCTTGGATCCTCTCAGTTCTAGGAACATACCGAGACTCTTCCTGCCTCGCATTTCCACCCACTATGTTCCCTTTACTGGAAATGCTCTCATCCATCCAAAGCCGCCCACCTTCCCACACACAGTCCGCCCACCTCTTCTGGAGAACCTTCCTCAGAAGTTCTTTCTGTCCTCCCGGATCCATCTTTCCTTTGATCTTCTAAAGCACCAAGGTACACAGCACACAGTTTAGCTCTTAATGGTCTACTTTCCTGAGTAAACTAACATCTTATTCCCCCAAAGCAGAATGTCCTCTTTTTGCAAACAAGGACTCTGCATCCTACCCACCCTCTCCCCACCTACCTAGAGAAAGGAGCAGAATATACTAAGCTCTTCCAAAATGTACCAATTAAGTTAGGCCCAGATGATTGAATATACTACACTGATATTTTGAAATCTTAGAATGACTCTTTAAAGAGCCTTACTTTATAAATGAGAACATCTAGGCATACGTAGGTTGACAGAGAAAACCAGGGGGGAATAACTATGCTTTAGAGTTACTATCTGACTATAATTTAGTTGAATAAACTAAAAAAAAAAGAAAAAAATGGAAAGCCCTGTAAGATGGCGATCATTTGTAAAGAATAAAGGCAGAATACCCAAAATTTAAAGGCAAATATAAAATATAGCCCCAAATTAGGCAATTGCCACAAG
Source organism: Myotis davidii (assembly GCF_000327345.1). Lineage (NCBI taxonomy): Eukaryota > Metazoa > Chordata > Mammalia > Chiroptera > Vespertilionidae > Myotis > Myotis davidii. The sequence continues at coordinate 14,012,299 of NW_006288615.1, read as the reverse complement.
AATAGCCAGCAGATCCTGAAAACTAAAATTCAATGTCATTTGGCCAATGGTATAAACAACTCCAAACCTTAGTATAGTCAGTATTGCTACTGAAAATAATGAAGTAAAATATGCAGAAATAGCCCTATTTTTAGAGTACAGTGTATTTCTTTCTGTTGTTGTTACTGAGAATAATATGAACAGATTAATGAATGATTGCTTCATTCATGTTTTCTTCCAGTGCCTTTTCATCAATTCTCAAGGACCAGTAAATGGATCAACACAAAATAGTGTGGTGTCTCTTGACTTCAGTTAAAAAATCTCAGTATAGTGCAATAAACTATCTTTTGTGAAGATCTGGTGATATTTCACTGAGGCTTTATTGAGAGAAACAACAATGAATGGGCTTACCATTGCTGATCTCAATCAAGCAGTTTGTCAGACTGTTACAACATGGTCATACATAAGAGTGATCACAGGTTCTCTGTTGCCTTTCCTATGCAGCAATTAGCCCAAGATTGTTTTATCAGTTACAACATGACGGGATGCCAATCACACAGCTCCAGTTACAGGTATGTCAGCATTTCTATTCTCGGCTCTTACATTCAAGAGCTTATAAAACTAATCATGGAATGAATCTTGGCATATTAAAGCAATTTCCCAGAAGAATTTTTTATTAGAAAAATTCCATATGCTTTGCCATTCTTATGCTACCATAGGCCCCTAAAATCAATTAGCAAATCCTCTTCCCTTATTTGTTTTTCTTCCTTCTCTGAGGAAATTGTGTACTTCAAGGCCTTTGGGTCAGTTTTTAGCCTGACTTGTCTAATAAAGGTTATCATTTGGAGTAAAAAGAATGAAGTCCTTTTGTACTATACAAAAATATTTTCTGTCGGGTTGCTATGGGAGGAAGGAAGGTTGGCTAACACTGAAATCTCAAGTTTGAGTTCTGAGTGTAAATGAGATGCTCGTATTACAACATGCATTTAGATGCTCTCTCTCTTTTTGAAAGATCTTTAAAGTTTTAGGTAATGAACAACTGTGAGATCAAAGATTTAATCTGTTTCCGCCTTGAAACTCCACTGGCAGATGCTTTATGAATATTAGGCCTTTTAATATTTACCCTAACTCTACAAAGAGGCATTACTGCCTTAGCTTCATAAATGTTATACATGAGGAAACCAAGGCTCAGACCAGTTAAGTAACTTGCCAGAGGTCACACAGTGAAGTGGGAACAAAACCCCAGGCCCATGGGCAGAGGTTAAATTTTGGGGTGTTCTCTATCATCATAACAAAGGTTAAGCCATGCTAAAAAGTACCAGTACTTACGTGAAACAAACTACTGCCAGTTAAGTACTGTAAACTCTAAAGGGCTTACTTCTGCTAACATACAGTAAGTGTTTGAATGGCAACTGCTAGGACTCCACAGGGCTGGGCTTAAAAAAAAAAAATGCAAGCAGCCCCTCCATTTAGCATGCCCATGCTTGCCCACATCATGGAAATTTTGGCAATTTCTGTCGTTGTCTTCAATGCATTCAAAAAGTTTACCATGAGAGTTAACGGACTGTGAGGGCTAGCAGGCAGCATTTACTCAAAGCTAGACGCGCTCTTCTTCTCAAAGGACCCTATCTGGGACCTGGCCAAAGCGGGGCTAAGGGGTGGTGGGTTACCTCATGTAAGAATTCCATATTCCTGTTACCTAACTTGTCCTCAAATAGTTGCTAGTTACTAAAGTTTCATTTTCATCGGATCTACTCCAATATTTAGTAATCAAAGTCCAGTGTTTCACATTTTTAAAAATCACTTTTCTTTTTTTAAACTTTAATTTGAGGAGAAAGGAAAAACACTTTTTATAACTTTAATTGGAGGAGAAAGGAAGGAAAAAACACAAGAGGAAGAAAAGGGAAAAGGAGGGAGAAGAGGCAAGATGTAATATGTGTTAAGAAAAGGGGGGGATCTCAGATGCTCAGATACCCCAAATCTGTTACCATCTTTCATCTTTTTTATATTGTATCTTTTTTTAATCCTCTCATGAGGATAGCTTGGGTTTTTTACTGATTTTTTTTTTCTGAGAGAGACATTGATCAGGTGCCCCTCATAAGTGCCCTGACCAGGAACTGAACCCGAGATGACACTCCAGCCAACTGAGCCACCCAGCCAGGGCTATGGTGTATCTATTTTTATCACAAACCCAACAGGCAAAGACCAAGTCAGCTTCACTATTTGACATGGAGCCTGCTGCAATATTGATGATATATTGATCATGATTATAAGTTTCCCTGTTATCATTATATGAATGTTATTTTATAAACTTTAATAAGTTGCTTGAGCATTTAAGATGAATGGTTTAAAAGTCTAAATTCATAGTCATGCCAAATATGTGGGACATATTTTTCATAATTGTTCTTGTCTCTTGGGTCAGTAGTACAGTTTATAATCATCATAAAATTTCATTCTTAATTCTTTTTAATTTATCATAAGGAAAGTATGGATGCTTATTACCCAATTAAAATATTCCTGATGCTTTAAAGGTAGAGATGGGGATTTTGGAGTTTCACTGAAGACAATTAAAAAAAAGAAAGAGCAGCTGTGGAACTTCAAAGCGTTTTGAGTGCTCTGAGTTCGCGGAGAGAGTCAGCTGTTCAGTACGATTTCCAACTGTCTTGTTCTCATATCGTCTGTGATATAATCAAGGAAAAATCGGCCCATTTCCCCCATGTGAAAGGTGCAGGAATATCTGACTAGAGATAGAATTTTCATTTGGTAACCATAGAATCCATTCTGATACTTTCACATACTTGGCTGATCTCTGAGGAGATCACCAGAAACCTGAACTAAATGCATGAACCTGAGTTCTCTCTCCTTGGCTGGACACAGCACCACTTGCTTTGTGAGCAACACAAGAGGTGTGCCGTTTGGATGGGAGCTTGGGAGGTGATATGTTTTTCTTGATGATCTCCATGCTACTATCTAGAAAGCAGCCCAGGAGGGCAGACTCTGTCACAATGGCTACAATTTCTTCCAGAGAAATTATGGAGCAGTGTCTAATATCCACAAAAAGAAAATGCCATGTCATCGTAATTGCATTCTAATTCAGTATGAAAGAATCACATACGTACAGAATTTAGCCCCATGCCCTTCCTTTGGCATCCTCAATTTCTCTCTCCTTTACTTTCTATTTATTCATGATCTTATTTGATCATGACCTTAAACCAGAACTGAGTTGAAATCCTTTTTCATTTCCTCCCCCTCACTTCTCAGAATATTTTAATTTCATAAACACACGAGTCCAGTTCTCTGAAAGGACCCTCCTCACCCAACTCACAAGCTTCTAAATGTTTACTTAATATTAAGGTGAAAACACTCGTGGGAGGGGTGCTGTGAAGATGCCTTATCTGTGCCCAGGCTTTCAATTAGTGAACCTCTTTGAAAGAGAATGAATCTGGGCAGTAATCAGTTGGTGGATGTGTTAAAGGCTAAAACACAAGTAGCTTTAAGTTGTAGGGTGGGTTAGTGTTGACAAAGAGGTTTTGCACATGTTGGATTATTTGGCAAAAATAAATACACTTACAGTTCCTAGAAATATTTCACAGTTGTCTCCTAACATATTGTTCATTTGTGAATGACATTTACTTATTAAATAGGCAAAATTTCACTAGAAATATTTAACTGTAGGATCCACATCATAAAAGGTGATGAAACAGTCTGCACTCTTAAGTAAGAATAATACACATTTTTTAAAGCACATTGGAATGCGGGTCATCACCTCCATGGGCCTCACCCACTATGGCACATTTGACACCGGCTGTTATGTTTTGGTTTAATATTGTTTAAAGTATTACAAATAGTAGTACATATGTCTCCTTTTCCCCCCATTGACCACCCCCCAGCCTCCCCTAACCCCCAGCACATGCCCTCCTCCTGCCCCTCCCAGTGTCTTGTGTCTATTGGTTATGCTAATATGCATACAAGCCCTTATGTTTTGCGCTAGCATGAGACTCTCCTGCCTGAGTACTACTTACTCCGGCTCAGAAGCTATGAGTTTTGATATATGCCTTCTCATTATGACGGCTTACCTCCTATGACTTCACCCAGGTGAATGCATGGCTCCGGGCTCTTCTTGCAGGCTCTGACCTAGAGGAATGGAGCCGGGAATACGGGGTCTGCAGGCCCCGACTTGTAAGGAAAGCCTCCCAGCTGCAGGTAGCACTGCCTCCAGTGAGCTCAGAAACTCGAACCAGGAAACATGGAGTCACAGTCTTTCAAAGTAGAAGCGGAGCCCCAACTTTAGCGAGGCCATCCAAACAGGTGGCAAACTGCTGCACTTCAAAGGCAGGAAATCCCTTCAAACCTTAAATTGTATGGACACAAAACGACCTACATTCAGGAAAACAGGGAGCCAGTAATTGAGCGTCATGTTTGTTCCAGTTTAATGAAGCGTGTTTGGTGGATATTAACTGATCCTAAAGATTCCTACTCAAAGTGGAGGCAGCCTTTTCCACCAGAAACCCACGTTTTCAAGATCTTACTTTAAAAAGTCACTTGAGTTGACATCATAGTGCAGTTGCCATGCCTCTCTTTGAGGCCAGTTTTCACCCTTAAAAAGTAGCCTGGTTTAAAATTACAGTTACTCAGAGCGCTTAAAAAACTCTATGGAAATAGTTTAATGTCCTCCTGAACACCAAAACTGAGGGCAGGCGTCCACCTACAGTGCAGCCTTGGGAAGTGAACAGATGGACGGCTTTAGGTTCCGAAGGCTGCCTGGGAGCCTCCCCGTGTCAAGACACAGGGCTCCCCAATAGTGCTTCCCGGCTCAGAATGCAAAGCCCTGATGGATTTCTCGCCAATCCTCGAACGCGCTCTGGGCCATAGCTGTAGCAGTTTGAACCATGTGAGTACACGTACTAAATTCTTGCCCAATTATCTCAGAATAAAAGGAGGGCTGGGGGTAGGGGATGGCTGAAGGGGCCAGAGATATGGTGTGTGCCATTTTCTCGCTGTAGGGCCTCTTTAGCATTCAAAAGAATTACTGTAACGTGGGTAAGGGGAAGGAAATGGGTGGGTGAAAGTCAAATCCATCTTCGAACACAAAAGTTGTCCCTCCCTGTTAACATTTCAAAAAGCAAAAATCCAAAAAGGTAGAGATTGGAAAATTCCTGGGGAGCCAAAAAGCTTAACCTACATTCCTCTCTGAGCGAGGAGGTCAAAGTTAACTCTGCTGCCCCGCTCAGGAAGCAAGGCAACTTGTTTGGTATGAATAGCTATAAACTGTTTGCAAGTTTCCTAAATCAGGCACTCGGGATGAATTATGAATGGAATTAGCCAGCTTGACTTGGAATTTCCTCACTTTTACTGGTCTTTAAACAAGATTTTTATACATTCATATGTAATCAATGGGACCAACACATGAAATGGCTCTTAACATAAAACACTCTGTTTTAGAGTGATTTTGCAGTTAAGGAAACTTAAATATGAACTTCTAATGTGGAAAAGGTAGTTTTTAACATACTGCTTTAAAACTGACTGGAAAACTGATGAGCTGGCCACAAGATTTCTGTCAGAAAGTGAAATTAAGTTTATATTTTAAAATATAATTTTAAATGCTTGCTTCTTTCATGAAGCCAATCTGCTTCTCATATCCTTATTCCTAGTCACCTTAAAAATACATAAATTTGGTATCTGGTTATTGAGTTTTTAGGTTGCAGGGCAGAATAATTTAGATATTCATAACTACAGAGAGCACAAAGAAAACCTTCCTTAGTGCAAAACTACCTTTAAAATTACCATTCAAACGAGTGAACGCTGCAAGCGCACCTCCGGATTTAATTTTGGCTATTAGCTATTTCACATTTTAATATATATTCTTCCATATAAAACTTGCACTGTCTTAAAATTTCCCTTACACTGGCATGTCCAAATAAATTGATTTCAATAGAAGTTTATTGATCGCAATAAAAATTATGCAATCAGGATCAATGCCAAGTTTCGGAGAGAAAAATGAACTTGGATTCTTTTTGACTCCAACAAGGTACATGTTCAAATTTATCCCATGAAAACATAAAAGAAGATTAAAATAAAACATTTCTCAACTGCTTATGCCGAAGGTAAAACACAACCAATTCCAATAATGCTTTGCTCATATAGCTACTGTAACAAAATATTTGGGAGATTTAACTTTGAAAAGAAAGGTTCTAATTAAAGTACACATAAAAATTTCAAAGTGTGAAAAGCAGTTGAAAAAAAATACTTTTCAGTCACTTAGAATAAATTACTTGCACATTTTAATGGTCTTGTAGATTTCATTCAGTAGTAAAATGTTTTTACAAACTTCTTGCCTTTCAAGTACCTCAAACATATACAGGGTTGAGAATATTACTTTTTCTTTATAACACATTCAAAAGTATCTGCCATCTTGACAGACTTTTATTATGGTAATCATTTTCTAGTATTTCTACAGAATATCAAATAGTTTCTGATTTTGTTTAAGAGAGAGAATAGTGTGGGATAACCCCTTTAAAACATGTCTTTGTATTCATTTAAAATGTATTAATTCCCAAGTTTCTTTACAGAAACCTTCGTTATTATAACAGTATATAGACTGCATTTATAGGTTTGGAAATCCTCCTCCCTCCACTAAACTCCTTGAATAAGGTTGCACTAATCTTGGGTAAAATTTTTTAAATTGCTTACAGCAATCACATATCTACCAAAAGAGAGTTAAAAATTCTAGTCATGGTGTTATTTTGAATAGTTAGGAAAATATTTTTTCTGAAGGACAGATGAACTTCAATATGAAATGTAAACACAGGACAAAATAATACGAGTATAAAGATTTCTCTTAAACTTCATAAATCGATGAAGAAATGTTTATCATAAAATTTTAAATACAAAACTTTTGAGAAAAACCCATGTAGGCAAACCTTTGCTTCTGTACTGTCATAAACATGCTTGCCCTTCATTTTCAAAGGCAACACTGGCCCACAACACTCCCAACAGCCATCTGCAGGGAATGGCTCAAAAAATGAGTTACCATGGGCATGTAATCTGTACCTTCCCCCAGGCAGGCACACTGAGTTGAAAAGGACTTTTATTATTTAGATAGATTCCTTTTAATTCTGTTTTTATTAGCTTTCAAAGCCTTTGGTAGGAAATGTCAGAGCACATTGAAGTTGACTTGATTTTTTGATTTTGATGTCCCAGGCCAGGCTTTTTTCAAATTCAATACTTTGCAAGTGACACCAAAGTACACTTGTTAAAGTACACTTTCCCCCCCAGATAACATTACCAAAAAAATCTAAATGATGAGGTTATAATTCCCACTGTAAACTAATTATATTTATTTTAGGCTACAAGTGTCAAGTGAACATTGCTTATCAAAGTATTCTTGGGTGCTCCATTTGCCTTGAACATTACCTTGCACATAAAAACCAAATGCTCTTGCCATCTGGAAAATTAAAACTACAAGGCATCCTAGCCTCGTAACCTGTGGGAGCCTTTAGGAAGCGGGAGGATCTTAGGTGGTAACTTTAACTTACCTCTTCTGGGCTCCAGCAACAGGTTTACTTAAAAATACTTCCTTTCCAGTAAAAGGTAGCTAATTCTTAAATGCAGCTTAAAACCTTAGACATCCCAGAGGAGGAATGAAACCACAGAATGTGTCACTGCCCATTTACTTCCTATTTCACTAACTCCTAATTAATTCACTGTTAATATCGACTCCCCCGAAGGTAGCGTTTGCATCATTTTGGAACTGCAAACAAGACGTGGCCCGTTGATGATCGTAGCTAAAAAGCACCCATCTTTCACTGGGCGCTGCAACCGACATCCTTCTCTCTAGGAGACAAATGCTTTTCAGAGCTCGCACCCCTCTTTACAAACCTGCGGGGGGAGGGGAGGCAAGGCTGCGGTGGGAGCTGCTTCCCTTCAGCAAAGCGAGGCGACTGCGAAGGCGCGGCTGCGTGTTCTAGCAATTTCCTGCCCATTCCAGGTTCCACTCGGAGCAGCGTGGGGAGGAAGTCCAACTTCTTTTCCAGGCGGAGCCTCCACGTTGGCCTTGTGGGGCGCCCCGGCCGTGGGTGCGGACGGGGGAAGAGGAGGGGCGCGATCGGGGTGCCCGTCCGGTCCGTGCGCCTCGGTTTACGCCCCAGGCCGGAGGCCCAGCGCGGCCGGGAGGGTGACGGAGTGGGGTCCCGGGAGCAGCGGGGCCCAGGGAACTCCCGACACGAGGCCGAGCAGGGAGAACTCGCTCCCAGAGCCGCGGGCTCCGACGCGGGGATGCACTTGAACCCGCGGCGAGGCCGGCGACCCGCGTTCTGAGCGCCCCCGCGCTCCTCCGGGCGGAGCTGGACTTGGGTCTCGCGCGCTCCTGGGCCTCGCTCGGCGGAGCGGCCCGGCTGGGGCGCTGGGCGGGGGGACCCCCACCCCATCCTCCGGGTTCGCGCCGACGGGGGCAGTGCATCCCCCTCCGGCACTCCGAGTCTCCGAAAGCGGAGACCCAGGGCCGCCTGCGGCGAAGCTCGACTTACACTTCATTTTCCGATTTGAAAAAAATGTTGCAGGAGAGGAGGGGAAAAAAAGAAAAAGCTGTAAATAT
>NW_006288615.1:13996083-14003674 GCF_000327345.1 Myotis davidii | reverse complement strand
CTCGCAGCGCACCCTAGCGGACGCCCTCCCCGCGCCGCTCCGCCGCGCTCGCGCCGCTCCCCGGTTCATCCCAACCTGCAATATATTATTTCTGCCCAAGTATTGACAATCGGTGAGTACGACTCCAGTACCCCGGACCTCTTGTCTGTAACCAGCACATTTATTCCCACTTAGGGAGAAAAATCCGAATTAAATCCCCGTGACCCGGGTTGGGTTACAGTGTCATTTCCCCTGGATCCTCTTTTAAATCCACTCCACACTGCTTCTCTGTCTATTACATGCTAATTTAATTTTACTGGGGACGATATTTTCAGCATTCGCTGAGGACAGTAAATTTTGTAGTTTATGTTATTTCACTTTTTATGACTTTTTAACACTTAATAAAATTTTATTAGAGCACTTTTGTGTTTACAAGGCCACAAAACTCTTGGCAGGTTGTCAGAAGTCCTTTTTATTATGATCCTACTGATATACTGCGAGTAATGAAATAATCATGTCCAGAAATGTATCAAAGGCCAGAGGGATTATCCCGCTTAATAGCTCCACAGATGCGCCCAGAAGAATGCGGACACGCGGCGGGACGCGCTGAGAGGCGCGGGAGGAAGGAGCCAGCCCCCACTCCTTTCTTTACCATCTCGGTTGCTTTCTTAAAAGGACACATGCAGGGTCACGTGACTTTCCGCGGTCTCAATAAAAGAAAAATTATTCCATTGCAAAATGTGCTTTTCTTTTTATTCTCCTTGTGTGGGCGTTTAAGACTGTGCTAGTGGCAGTGGGGCTGGCCCAGCACATCCGTGTCAGTCACTTTCTTCTCATTTCTAAGTGTACTTTTGCGGCATTTCAGCGGCGGATGGTGACTTTGGTGTTGATCAGTGCGGTTCTCCAGCCCACACTGAGCGAAGGCACTGGGAGGGGACCAGGAAGGCAGGAGATGTTTTAAGATCCTTCCCCTCCTTCCAAACAACACCTTTTGCTCTTGCTTCCCCCGCCCCCCCCCGTCCCCACCCCCCAACAGAACAGGGGAATAGGGACGCGGATTCTGCTTTCTGCCTCGTGCCAAAAGAACCACCAAGTGCTGCTTTTACTTATTATTTTCCTGTAACATTTGCTCTGAGGACTGAGTTTTTGCAGCAGTTTTTTTAAAGAACCCTTTCCTTTTCTTTTAAATATATATGCGATCATTGAACACACTGGTGTTTTAAGTTCATTCTTGCTGCAAAAGAAGGCCATTGTACTTCCTGACCTCGAAAGCAAGGTGGGTGGCTTTGTTTCATCATTAAATTTCTGTCTCCAGCATCATGTTTCTCTTTCTCTGTTACTTCCTAAATAGTGTGCCAAAGTGATCAAAGAGATAGGGAATGAAATCATAAATGGAGTGAATTTGAAATCACTGCTGCTCCATCCAGGGCACGTGTTCTTCTAAACGTTGGCTTTGAGGGGTTTTGGCAATGTTTTTCAGAGTGTGTGTGTGTGTGTGTGTGTGTGTGTGTGTGTGTGTGTGTGTGTTTCATGTTCCAACACATCACATTCAGATTTTGCAGTCTGTCATTGTTTAAAACAACCCCTGGGAAGCGTGCTCCTCTCCCTGGACTGCCTCCATCACACACATGTGTGTGCTCTCCCATTCGGATGTACATAAGGCTGCTCATGGGGGCTCTTTGATTTCAACTTCAAGGGAGCGATTTTGTTCTTTGTATGTCATTTGCTTACCATGGATAAGACTTAGTGCCTGGTCTAATAGTCCATTGTGTGCGCAGGATGGTCCAGGTGCTAAAAAGAGCATATGAAGGATAGTGCTCATCTCTTTAGAAAAATATAGGTCCTGAGACTATGTGGGCAGCCATTTTTCTCTTTTTACAGTGTTTTCCATTGCAGATCGGAGGCAGATTTTCTTTCTTTTTCAAATAATGTCTCTAACGTAGCTGAAAACTTGGAAAGAAAGTGACATTAGAGTCTGAGTAAACATCCTTCCTACAAGCTGATTGTTACTGGTGGTTCATATTCTCTGCTTTTTTTTGCACAAGAGACACAGGGCTGGACAGAGGAGAGGTTCAGGTTTAGCCCTCCAAATTTCAGAGCATTTTACAGATGGGAATTTATGCCCAAGAGTGAAACCAAGAGGAGCATATTAATTTTAATTCTACTAGAAAGTGACAGCTTAATTTTAGAACAAATTTGTGTTTAGGACAATGTAGAAAATACTTCAAAGGCTGTACTAGCCTTCAGGTTAGAAGTCTTGTTTTATTAGGTTATGAAGTAAACCTCCCCTGAAGTAAATGTTTTTAATACATCAATGTATTTTGTAATTGTCATTTAAAAGAGCAAGATTGCCTTAAATATGATAACTGATGACACACAGCTTGGAGGGCCTACCTAGTGTCCATGAGGATTTTACAGTCTCTTCTGAAGTGTTCAGTGCTGAAAGGAAAGGAAAGATGGAAGCCCCAATCAGACATATATGGAAAAGAGGATTAAACAAACCAAGCCAGAGACATGAAATGGTCTCATATGACCAAGAGCTGTTAGAAAGCAGTAAGGCGTAGGATTCTGAGCACAGATCCTAGAACCACCTTGCTTGGTTCCGATCCAGTTCTGCTACATATTACCTGTGTGGCTGTGAACAAGTTATTTAACTCTCTGTGCTTCGTTTTTTCATCTGTAAAATGGGCCTAATACTAGTACTTCCCTCCCAGTTTGTTGAAGGATTAAAAGACTTAGTTTATATAAAATGCTTAAAACAGACCCCCTAATGCTACTTAAAACAGGCCCTAGAAGACTGGCATGTCCATCACCTAGCACAGGTCTGGCACATAGTAGATGCCAATAAATATTTGTTGGATGAGTGTTGAATATTATTTCATCGACTGCCCTCGTTGTTCAGATGTGAACCATGGGGCAGTGTGTCAGCCTCAGATTTGGATTTGGCTCAGAATGGAGACAGCATTCCAGGAAAAAGTTGTGTCCAACTGCTCTTTTATTTTTTCTATGCATTTCTATGTTGCCTCTCAATTAGCAATGGCATTATAAAGTTTTTGAGGAAAGAGAGAGTTCAAATTTGGGGGAGGGGGATTCATCATACTCAGCACAGTGCTTTGTACTGAAGTAACAGTTAACTGATAAAATAATCTAGTACATCAACACATACCAAAGCACTCTATGCTATCATCTATTATTCCGTGAACAGCAGTTGCAGGCGCTATGCTAAATTATTTGATATGTTGTTTCACTTTATTATCATACTGACCTTCTTACAGGTGATTATCACAATCCTTATTTTACAGAGAAGTAATATGAGGCTCAGCAAAGTCAAGTGACTTTCCCAAGGTCACATGGACAATAAATGACACATCTGGAAATTTATCCAGTTCTCTGGGAATGTGAAACCTGTGCAGTTTCTCAACCACTATGCCAGGGGTGGGCAAACTTTTTGACTCGAGGGCCACAATGGGTTCTTAAACTGGACCGGAACAAAAGCATGGATGGAGTGTCTGTGTGAACTAATATAAATTCAAAGTAAACATCATTACATAAAAAGGTATGGTCTTTTTTTTTTTTTTTTTAGTTTTATTCATTTCAAATGGGCCTGATCTGGCCCGCGGGCCGTAGTTTGCCCACGGCTGCACTGTGCTATACTGTCTGCCAATCTGTTTGGCTTTATAGAGCCCCGAATCAATTTGGTCATTACAATTATTGTATAAAATGGATGAAAATGGAAGTGATTAAGGCCATGGCCGACACCTATTATTTCTGAGTCTTCTGTGTCTGTGCAATGATTTGAATGCTGGTCTCAGGGAAGTGGGACATGGGCCTGCCTCTCAGGCCTTGACTATCCTCAGCCTATTCCACAGCTACAGTAGATATTTGAAAAGGGCAAGAAGAGAAATCAAGGTTAATTTTTCCCCTTTTGGATAAATAAGATTAAGCTGAATTTTTTTTTAAGGACCTGAACTAATATTAAAACAAGTGAGCAAAGTTGCATGGTGAAAAAGACTAAGAAATCAGAACTCAGACAAGTGGGTAGCAGAGCAGTTTTTTTCCTTTCCACAAAAAAGTTCTTCATGGATCTTAACAATATTCATTTGCTATGACAGTCCATGGGTGTCCTGGTCATTTCATGGAACCAAGAACCACCTGAGACAATAAGAAAAGCCTTGATCCATATACAAGGTCACTTAATGAGCAAGCAAAGGGTAGTGAGGAGAACTCTGCTGTAATCCATGATTAATCTTCACCCTTGAAACGGCATATACAGAACCTCAAAAGAGGACATCAAAGAGCCCATAATCTGGGAAATATTCAACACCCCCTTAGTAAAAATCCATGCGAGTGGCTGATAAAAAGACAAAAGCCAATAGCAGCTACCGGGAAACCCTATATTTTTCTTGGTTTAGGGAGACTCCATCACCAAAACAGAAATACTCTTTGACTTGTGATTTTGTGACTATAAGAGCTGGGAGAAGTGGAGGGAGGAGAGGAGGAATTGAGGGATGTTTTCCAGCGACTCAGGACTCCACAGAGACCAAGCTCACTGTATGAACAGAGAGGCAGAGACCTCTCCAAGCCCAAGTTTGCTGCTGATGAGTCAAGGGCAAGACGGGGCAAGTCGTTTCGCTGGAGACGACCTCTGGTTTGACCAGCCTTCTGAGCATATTACTGAGGGCACTTCCTTCACCTTTCTCTCCAACTTTTCCTTCTTGAAAGAGAAAAGTCATCAGAACGTTAATTCCCATTTATAGGGTTTTTGGAATTAAAGCTATATTTAGAGTTGGTTTTGAGCTCTGCATATGAAGTCTGAATAAGTTTTTTAAATAGATGAGTAACTTATTGTGTCTTGATGAATATTTGATGAGAACAAAAGAAAACTAAAAGAGCAACATTAGCTACTAAATTTAATCCCAGTAAAAATAAAAATGAAGCACTACATAAAATAGAACTGTGGTTGGAAAACTCTAGAAAGAACACTGAGAGAACCGTTGCTCAAGCCAGAGCCCAGCAGACATAATCTTAAGCCATCAAAATTTTTTAAAGGACCTGAGTCATTTTCTTTAGATTTGATTTGCCTTTCTTTCTATATCTGTGAATTTACCAAGTTAATGTTTATTGCTATAACAGGTTTTGAATGATAGTGCATCTTTTTAAAAAAATGTCTGAGTACTCTTTGATTATTTGATGGAAAATATATGCTTTTTTTCCTTCTTATGTATCTTTCAAACCAATTGCTTCCATATAAATAAAATCTTGGAAAAAATGTATTTACCCTTCTAATGCTAAGAGCAAACATTCTGTTCCATGAATGTTATTTGCGATTGCTGGAAGCATGCAATGAATGAAATGGCTCTCAGGTCTAATCCAGTAAGCTAACCTGCAGGTCAGACCTTATTCCTAAAGCTTCAGAATCTGGAATGAATGCAGTGAACAACAAGGCCAAAATGCAAAACCCGAGTGAGGCAACAAAGCAAGGAGCAGGGGCTGGAGCCGGAAGACAGGAAGCCACTGGAAACTGGTTGCTAGGAGACACTTGTCTTTCACTGGCGGCAGGAAGATGTCCTTGAGCATGGCTTCCCCTGTGGATGGCTTTGGACAAGCGGTGAATCAGTCTGTCCTCGCTAGTGCTGTCCTCCCAACAGGGTCACCCAGCCCACAGTACAGGTGACAGGAGGGGCGATGATGGCTTCTGTTCCCTCAGAATGTTTCTCCACAGAACCGGGCTTTCTGATGCACGCTCCTGAAATCAATAAGCATGTCATATGTCCACTCTGCGTGTGGAAAACAGCCTCCCGTGCAGTGCTTTTACCAGTGAGAATTTACAAATAAAATTACACACTAAATTACATGAAACAGCCTACATGTGCTGTAGGGGGAAAGAGAAATAGGATAAGTAGTTAATAGGAATTAAAAGAGACGTCATTGAAGAGTGGGGACTGGAGCTGGGAGGACTTGCCCAGGGAAGGATGATTCTGGCAGGAGAGTACCAGGTCCGCCGCGGAGAGCTCTGGGAGCCCCCTTGAGGGCAGTGAATTTATCTTTCTCGCTCACAGAAGCATCCCCAGCACCTAGGACAGTGCTTGGCGGAGAGCACTTGCTCAGTGTTCAAGGGCTGAACGGATGCAGGAGAATGAAGGTTCTAGAACATGAGTGTGGGAGCCTGCAGGTCACTGTTCGTGTTCCAGGGAAAATCCCATTGAAGGAATGTTAAATAAAGAAGGCTGGTCTTCTTGTGTCAGAGTGTCTGTTTCAGGCGGTGGTGACAATGAGGTTGGCCAGGTAAGAGCAGCCCCGGTATGAAGGCTCATAAACACTAAGCAAAAAATGACTTAAAAATGAGGATGATACTGTGAAATTCTGAGCCTGGCAGAGATGAAAGTTGTCTGGTTTACAAGTGCTCTTTCAAATGCATTACCTCTTAAATATGTGCAGTTTATTATACAGCAATTATGACTCCATAAAGATAATGACAATACGTGACCTCATTCGAAGTTCAGTATTTGGGGAAATGCACCTCATCGTTATTGCATGTTTGCAGATGAGGAAACAGACCCGAGTTCACACGTTTCCGATGATAAGCATAACTTCTAGGTCTTCTGCCTCCACATCCCTCACTTGCTCCTTTCTGAAAGCAGCCCTCTGCTGAGGAGCTGGGACGAGGCTGGCCTGTGCTGGGAGAGGCCGCTGGGAGGCTCTTTGTGATGGCGATGGGATGGGAGAGCAGTGTTCTCTCTCTCCTTCTCCCTGTGCTCCCTAGCTTTGCCTTCCCTCTCCATCATTCTTTTTCCTGCCAGCATCTCAGCCCCCTGATGGCCATTCCTGCGAAATATCATGTGTGTGGGCTCCTTGACTGGCACCGTTGCTATGGGGGCAGCTTTGGGGAATAGTGTACTGTCTAGGAGAGGAAAGGGCAATATCTGGCCCCAAGTCTTATTAAGATTCAGTTGCCGTATAACATTGCATAAGTTTAAAGTCTACAACATAATGATCTGATATATGTATATGTTGCAAAATGATCACCACAGTAAGAACAGTTAACATTCACCATCTCACTATTTTTTTCCTTTTGGTGAGAACTTTTAAGATCTAGTCTCTTAGCAACTTTCAAATATATAACACAGTATTGTTAACTATAGTCATCCCTGAAACTTACAACGGCGAGGGTGTACCTTTGGGCCATCTTCACCTCATTCTTCCACCTGCCAACCCTGCCTCTGGCAACCACAGCTCTGACATCTGTTTTTATGAGTTTGATGTGTTTAGATTCTACAAACTCGTGAGATCATACAGTATTTGTCTTTCTCTGTCTGACTTCTTTCACTTAGCATAATGCCTTCAAGAGCAAACCTTTTGGATCTGAAACATTACATCGGCAGCACCTCTTGGAGAGGTCCGATGTAAAAGAGAACACAAAAAATGATGTCTAGAGCCCACAAAATATTGCTAACAGTTGAGCCACATATGTGAATGTTACATTTAAATATACATTTAAAAGATCATTGTCATATTTTGAAACCAGACCTGGTTTCAAAAATATTCAACCATACAAATGTGTTTGGCTTGAATACACATGGCCTCAAATATGAGCAACTAGCCTATGAGAGAG
>NW_006288615.1:13964442-13996023 GCF_000327345.1 Myotis davidii | reverse complement strand
TTGGAGACAGATGACCAAGTTGGACTCCACGTTCCACCACTTACTCGATGTTACTTAACCTCTTCGAGCCTCCGTTTCTTCCTCTCTGAGATGGGTATGAGTCCTATTGAACAGGCTGTGGAGATGAAATTTAAAAAATGAATGAGGAATTGAGCAGCCTTACGGGGAGTGATCCCCATGTGAATGGCAGCCACCACCACCATCAGCAGCTCATCATCTTCACAGCTGCATTACTAAAAATACTCGGTCCAGCCCAGCCAGTGTGGCTTAGTGGTTGAGCATCCACCTGTGAACCAGAAGGTCATGCACAGTTCAATTTCTGGTCAGGACACATGCCTGGATTGTGGGCTCGATCCCCCAGTAGGGGGCGTGCAGGAGGCAGCCAATCGATGACTCTCATCATTGATGTTCTATCTTTTCCTCTCCCTTCATCTCTGAAATCAATAAAAGCATATTTTAAAAATACTTGGTCCAGCCCATGGCACTGGGGAAAAACAGCCTTGCTTTCTTTAGCTTTTGGACTCTCCTATGGCTGAAGATTATACTCTAATGCAATGTTTTTCCCCTTAATAGCTCCTTTGGCAGCTCTTTTTTTCCCCCTACCAACTTGCTTATCAACAACTGATATGGAAGAGCTTCACCAACTGATTTGGAGCTATTCAACAACTGATATGGAAGAAATCAATAAAAGATGTTTGTTGAGTGAAGGTCTGTTGAGTGAAGGTATGAAATAAAGAAACCACATCTAAAGGAAGTTTCTTTTCTCCCATTGATTCTGATGAGGATATTTCCTGGGAAGGGTGGTGGTGGTTGGAACGTGGTGGTGATGAGCAGGAGTGATATGCCACAGGTGTATCTGTGGGGTCAGGCACGAGCCTATCACCCCAAATCATTCCAAATTTCCTTTTCATTATACTGCAAAGCAACCAGCCTGGAAAGGAAATTGCAGTTAACTAGTTTTCTTATGGCAAACATTCAGGTTGGCAGGATTTTTTCCTTCCCCTTCACCTCACCAATGGCCTGGCTAACCTGGCCCATTGTTTCCAACCAACCAGCTTTACGTGACACTTCTGTGACAGAGCCCCAGCTCAATGCTCCGTTGGTCCCCAAGGCGGTCAGACAACTGCTCTGGAAAGAGTAGGAGTGACATCTCCAGTCCCTCCCTGGAGTCTTACTGGTTCTAATAGTTCTTTCGCTGTGGGACCCCAGGGTGCATCATGAGTACAGACAAGGCTGTTAGTATTAAGCAGTTGAATACATGGCAAATGGGAATCGGATTGAAAACACAGCAAGAAGATCAAGAAGCCTGCCAGAGTGGAAGGCAGTCTGGGGCCAGATCCACATACCTTCCTGGGGGGCATTATACCAGTAACTGGAAACGACATTGCTTCTTAATAACAGAATCAGACATATAAATCCCCTTTTAGTACTTTAGTTATACTTTGAAGGTAAAAATTTTTAAGTATTAGGCCTATATTTTTCTTTATTAACAGAACCATTTCTTCAGATTCTACCAAGAATGTTACTGCTAACAGTAACCCTGAACAGGTTCTAAGATCCTGGGACCCTCTCTGACCTCTAGCTGCTCCATCCTTGAAACCCAGATTGCCATGGCAGCACCTGCTTCCGGGCCCGGGCTGAGGCCAGTCACTGCCACTGGATTTGTCTTCAGCCATCTCATCTGGAGACGGGGCTCCATCTTCCTTTGAATGAATTCAGCTCAAGGGTCGTAATCCTAAAGGAATATCAGAGCTGTGTCAGAGAAACACTTTTTAAACATTATTTTTTTTCATCCATCCACCTCTTCAACAAGTGTCTTCACACACTATATATGTTCCCAATGTTAAGTGCCTTGTCTGTGTTCTTGACTACTGAGTCTCAGAAACAGCCTCTGTCAGGCATAGGGTAACCACTGAGGTAATGCTTGCTCCATAAATGAATGAACAGTTTTCAGATGCTCACTGTATATTGAAACTGGGGGGTATTGATACGACAAAACACAGTTCCTGCATTCTTGGTGTTCACAATTCTTCTTCAGGATGTTTTTGTAGCCCACCAGAAAAAAATAGATTTCAAGTCTGCTAATGCTCTTTTTATAATCAGTTGACTAGCTGTTTCAATAATTGACTATGTAATACACTAAAGCACATGCAAAGTTCCCTTCAGAGACAAATGAGGGGGAAGAAACAGCTTCACATCAGGCAGATTCTCATCATTTCTTCCTAAAGTGCACAGCACCTCCAGTCACTAATGGT
The DNA here is from genome assembly GCF_000327345.1 of Myotis davidii. Taxonomy (NCBI): domain Eukaryota; kingdom Metazoa; phylum Chordata; class Mammalia; order Chiroptera; family Vespertilionidae; genus Myotis; species Myotis davidii. The sequence continues at coordinate 13,993,768 of NW_006288615.1, read as the reverse complement.
CAGAGTAGACTTTGGGGACACTAATCTTAATGACTGCACCATTTCCTACCGGTCTTGTTAGTTCCTAAAACCATCTGTAAGAAGTTATTGTATTTGGCTTTCTTGAGCCATATTTTTTAAGCAAGACATTTAATTAGTGCTTGTTAAGATGCTGCGAGTGCTTTGGCCACTTCTCTCGCCCCTGCTGTTTCCTCTTGGTCAGCGTATTTTCTGGAAGCCTTGTTTCCGGGAAAGGGCACAAGATGCTTCTCTGTTTGAGAACTGCTGTGTAGCTGCATGAAGAAGTCCCTGATGGAGGTCCAGACGCTGGCGGGCTGGCTGTGCAGCGGGGCCCCCTGCTCAGAGCAGGGACTCGGAGAGGCCTCTGGTTTTGATATTTGTGTTGAGAAAGCTGAGTCCTCAAAATGGGTTTGGGACCAATGACTGCAAGAGTGTGCACTAGAGCCCCAGGGAAGAATGTCACAAAACAAAAATGAATGGGAAATAGTAAATCCAAACCCCTTTGTAAAAACTTCATAAAAAGGAATTTGCTAGAAAATACATCATTTTTAGTTACTCTAAAAGACAGTATGAAACTGCAAAATAGTCCATGGCACTGAAAATTCACTGATACTCTCTAAAAGAATATATGTAATATTGATTATTGTTCTATTATTTTTGCAAATATTTAATATTGTAAAGTTAATTAAACATTCAAACCATTTATAAAATAAGACAATTTTACTTAATATTTTCCCCAGAATCTTTTATCCATGCTTGGATTAGAATGGCTTGATATTTGTATAGTTTATGAATCATAAATGCGTGTCAAATGGAGTTATAAAAAAGTATTTCAAAACAATATGACAAAGAATCTGTGAAAATGAAGAAATATGTATATATGTATCTAAATGGGTTAAGAAATGTTACATAATCTATTAAGAGAATTTACACATATTTCCCCAACCCCGAACCATATATTTAAGGACCAAACTGTTTCATGCTAGTTATTGCTTAAATTATAATTAAAACAAATTCCCTTTCTCTCTGAATTTTAATGTGCTCCTTTAAGGTAATCCTTAATTGAGGGGGAAGTCCGATCAATGTAACATACACTTAACCAAATTATTAAATCTCCATATTCCACATGTAGGTTCTATTGGAATCCCTTTTGCTTCAGTAATCTAAACATTTAAACATATTAAAGACTTCAGTGAAGAACTGGCATTTGGCATTGGGTGTAAAAACATTTCCTGCTGGGCCCTCAACCACTAATAAGCTTTTTGTTTGGGAAAGGGGGTAGTGGGTGGGAGGGAGAAGAGGGGGAAAGCCATTGGCAACTCTTGACATCTGAAATCTTGATCAGTCACAGGAACCTTTTCGGTTTGTGTTGATGATGGTGGTGTTGTTGTTTATCTGTCTATCTTCCACTGGGACTCGCTGTTTCGAAGCAGAGATCTCAAGACACTGCAGTCTTGTTGGGTGTTAGAGCGGCCAGGCCAGGCATCTGGCTGTCAGTTATAATAGCATCCCTGCCCCTGAAGTTGTTGGATACTCCTGATTCCCTTTGAACACACTACTGTGATACTCCAGTTTCAGGCCATTGATGTGAGAGACAGCCAATCCTGGCTTTAGTCTGGTTGGGAACAAGATTTATGAAACGGAGAGGGGTATCCATTTTGCTGCAAGGGCGGCTGTTGCGTCGGCATTGGGTTTAATGATACAGCAGTTTCCTCTGCAGCCTGTACAGCTCACTCTTTGAACACGGAGAGAAATAGTGCATCAGAAAATTATTTTCATGGTGTTGCCATGTTTACTGTTTCCTGTTGTCTTTGCCTGAAAGTGTTTTAACAAAAATTAGGGTTGAGCATAAAAACATTTGAGCCAGGGGATGAAAGGAGCTATTACGATGTTTCCTTTCCAGGTTAATGTGATCGCCTTTGATTTAAGCACTATAGACTGAGGACAGGATATGACACCAATTAAAAACACGAAGCTTAATTTTTGGACTAAACAATCACATACTCCTTCTTCTGATATCTGCTTGAAGGTTACTGACATGACATTTATTTCTCAACCACAATCCTAAATTTATTGGATTGGCTTTATTTAAGGTACATGGGGCAACTACTATTAGTGCATGTAAAAGCCTGGCAATGTCTCCAAAAATTGTAAAGCAGCTATTCAAAAGAGAACATATTCTCCCCCATGACTCTCAGCACAAGGTCAAAAATGCAGGCAAACTCACTCCAAGTCCCAGACCTGCTCATTTTGGTTGCAGGCAGATTTTAGGATCTAAATTTCAAAACAAATTAATCCATTTTATCTCATAAAGTACAATAGGAAAAAACTGAAGTAATAGTTGTAAAATTAAATTAAATTTGCACTAGAGTTTTAGTATTTATTGCAAAATAACTGTAACTGTCACAAAAATAATACATTATGAATCGTTTACAACTACTGTATTTGGGTAGCAATATCTTTAAATTATAAAATCGAATATTAGTGTTTAATTTTAATGCAAAGAAATACTTAAAGTGAAGGCATGCAAGTATAATGAGCCGGGTCAACCTCCCCTTCTTTTCACGTGGACACCTTGTTTAACTCTAGCTAATGATCCTATGAAAAAAGTATTAGTGGTTCCAGCTCAGCCCCTGGTGGTCTATGTCCCATATTGCATAACCTGCTGGTGGGTCCTCCAGGGCTATTTCTCATGTGCAGACAGTAGCCTTTTATAATTCTGTCGGGGGTGCGGGGGGAGGGGTATGCTGCTTTAACCTATTTATTATGCGCTTGAAAATAGTGAAAATGTTAATAGAAAGAAGTCAAATTAAATTCTGTAAGGCCTTTTAATGCATTCAAATGTTCAAATTTAGACCTATAACTCTATACCAAGTGTTCAAATAGAGTCATTATGTTTTTTAAAAAAATAGTCACTCATGACTTCTACTCCATGTGGAAAATTACCGAACACTGCAGTTTCTTTAACCACGAAAATTCTCATTTCCCATGTGCAGTTGGTTAGCTTCTCACTATATCCCCAAGGAGTCTGAGTCTGAACCACTGCAGAAAAATGAGAATTTCCACACTTACACGGAGCCAAGGCATCGTTTTCAATGATTAAAAATAAGAGCAGAAATGTAAGAGGAGGAGACAATGGGTCGTGAATTTTTTTTCTCTTATATAAAAAAAAATGAGAGTGTGGGGTTCCAGGTGAGGGTCAACTGCAGGCTTGCTTTTAATTTTTACAGGACATGTTTTTTGAAAGAAGAAGAAAAAATAAAAATACCAAGTCTCTTAAATTTCCTAACTCTAAGTTGCACGCAGTGAGTGCTAAAATGAAAGGAGTCACCAAGGCCAAAGTCATCACACAGCTTTTGTGAGCCCTGAGAAGCAGTTTTCAGGATCTGTGCTTTTTATTTCATTTGCTGTCCCTCTCAACTCGAGTGTTCACGTTTGACCAGTGTTTTCCTTTCTTTTAGTTAAATGTATACAGCCAATTCTTTCATCAGGATTACACACACACACACACACACACACACACACACACACACACACGTTCACTATGTTTAAAGAAAGTGAACATCTTTAGCCCCTTGGTAGAAATAGTTTAAAAAGCAGCTCGATATTTGGCTCAGAAAGTAAAATGATTTCAAAGGCAGCTCTCATGGGCACAATGTGTTAACTGTTTTCTATGGCACCATCTCATTGTATGCGAGCGAAACAGCAAAATGGTGGTTGCAGCATTTTGTTGTATGAGGGCTCCTTCACTCAGGATCACAGAACCGGTTTGTACACCAATAGAAAAGCCAGATTTCTTAGGCCCAGGGACTGATTAAATAAAGCATACACACAAATCTTCTCCCACTTGCTGCTTTGCAGATGCTGAAGCAAATTTTTAGACATATAACACAAAGAGAGCAAATCCCAGTTAAAATTTAAAATGCAACAGAAATGATATTTCAGTCAGATATGTAACTCCAAGGTGTTGGTAAATGCATATGTTATTAATAGACCCTCCAACGTCACAGTTAGTAATCTACCTTGAGAAAAGATCCAAGACAGAGTTAGCATAGAGAATGTGAATGTTTTACTTGTGAATAAATGATCTTTCCAGATCAAGATTGAGGTCATTGGCAAGCTACTTTAGGTGAGCTCATTCCACAGTTATTTGCACATGCAAATTGGGGTTCTGATTTTTTCTTATGCTGCTGCCTTTTTGTCATGAGAAGATCTTTGATTAATTTCTTAAAATAAGAATATTAAAATAATTAAATAATGTAATGAACTTTGCTAATAGTATTCATTTTTTATTAGCTACTAAATAGATCCAAAGGTAAGATAGATTTTGACTTACCCCTGGCTGGATCTCAAATCAAAGAAAGAAGAACTTGACAAAGAGAAGAATTTGGCATTGCCTTTATTACTTACGGCTGAATTACCACTCTTTTGTCGGAAGGAAAACATTTTCTTCTCAACGAGGTGTATGTTTTTAAGACTAGAAAACTGGAGCTCACGGTATATAGTATTTTTTTTCTTTTTGAGTGCAGTTGCCAAACATTTGAGATTATAAAAATGATGGCGCTGCATAAAATAGACCTGCAGCAACACTGTTTATGGCACACACAACAATATTATTTTCTGCTGTTTGGTGTGCAGAAGTTGTAAATAGGAAAATGTGTAAGCTATTAAATCTGGTAGCAATAGGACTCTTAAAGCAAGGTTTATTATACCAGTGCCTGAAAAAGCTTTACTATTTTTATCGGTGGATGTAAAATGTTTGTGTTTGCAACAGTATTTTAGCACTGGAGCTATTTATCCCATCGCATCTTTGAGAAAGAGAAAATGGACAGATGTCCATAATCAAAGGGCTCCACCTGGTGGTAAAGAGAGGGTATGAAATGTTGGTGAAGAGAACTAATGCAGCAGGGAAACAGATGGAAAGGCAGCAGTGTGTGTATGTGTGTGTTTCTTGTAATGAATACATTAGAAGGAAAGAGCATAACACAATAGCCCAAATTTGGACATTGATGTTGAAATAGCTCCTCCCAATACATTTACAAATTATTTTATTCCTAATACATTCATGGGATCGGACATTAACATGTGACCCTGCCAGATATTAAGCACAACAGAAGGCAAACTATCCATGTCATCTGGTCATTTCACTTTTAGCTGGAATACCATCTAGTAGACACATTTAAACAAAGAGAGCATTCGCTCCAACTCTGGGCGTTCTTTGGGTGGTGTTGTGGCTCACCTCACTAGGAAGGACTGGAAAGAATGCAGTGCAGAACTTAACTGGGGGAGGGAAGAAATAGTTTCAAATCCATGACTAAGAAAATTCCTCATTTTTAGTTGGCATTTGTGGCTGAAATGTTGAGGAATTTGAATCTTCCACCTTTTCAAACTCTAAAATTAGGCCAGGAATCAAACATATCAAACGCTATGCAAGATGTAAAATAGGCGTGCTGTTTATGACTCGCCACGTAAGGTGGAAATTAGATCTTCAGCCTCCAATAAAACTGCATTTCTGTAATAAAACTGCTGCACCTTGACTCTAGACAACATTGAATCCCAAATTAAACACCCCATTTACTGCACTGTAACAAGCAAAAGGGTTTGCTACACTGAACAATATTACAGATAGAAGAAGGTATTATATTTTTTGCTTTCCCATCTATGTGGAGTCCAAAACAGGCGCATTCCCCACCCCTGCATTCTTAGAACATAAATTATTCCGATGAGGGAAAATTTTAAGGTTTGTCTTTCATCGGTAACATTTACATTTCTTCCTTAAATATATAAATCCGCACAGGTGGCTAGATCTAAAAAAGTCCAGCAAGTAGGATATTTACTATGAAATGTCTCACTGCATTTCATGGATAACTCAGTCCTATAAGCAGAAACAGCTGGTATGCTAAAGGCTGGGTACATTTCTTCATGCACTGTATGTAGCGTACATGCTTTTGCCTATGACATATATGCACAGTTCACTCCACATCCATGTCTGCAGCACATACATACTGCTACATGATGTGTGAAGGTTTTAAACTTAGGATCTGTTAATACATGTTATGGATTTATCTCACCCCATGCTGACTGAGGGGCATTAGGCTGGATATGATTTTAAGCAGTCTAATATCGTAGTTGGATATTTCTCCCACCATGCTACGGCCCAGCCAACACTGACTTCTGGCATTTGTGAAGGAGCTTTATTAGAAATTAAAACCCACAGAGGTGAAGAATAGTGAGCGATGAATACTAATGTTGCTTAGTCTTCCCAACTGAGGTGCAGACCAGGAAGACAGGGCTTAGTGCCTCTCTGTCTCTGCCCTGCCAGCCACCCTCTAGTGGACCCCAGGGGAAGTTCCCTGTCCTGGCGGCTTCCCGCTGTAATTCATTTAATAAATATGCTCTCCTCCCCCTGTCCCAGGAGATGGTGGACATTATTAACCTTCAAGCACGAAACAGTGAGATGAATGTTAATCGCGAAGGGATTTCTAATCAAGTTTAATGGTGTAGGACAAAGAGAAGTTGTGTTAGCAGTTTCAATCCTGCTCAAAATGCTATTGTTATGTTTGGTATGATAGGTGAGGATACTGTGAAAATGGCAACAGCTTTAGTGTTTCAATTTGGAAGTTGGTGTCTGTAATTTTGAGGCAAGTATGGAAGAAAGGGAGAGAGTCCTTGGTATAAATGACTTGTCTAGAAGCAAATTTCTTCTGAGATGTTGGAGAGTTAAAGCTTGATGTCCATTCAGCTCAAGAAAAGAGAATTGTCTGCTGTGAAGAAATCTCTTAGTGTCAGAAGCCATGTGGAGAAGTTTTTGACCTGCAAACAACACGTGTCTACACTGATTGTGGTGCTGAGTACGGATCTTGGCAGCACTTTCTCTCTTTTACGTTTCCCGCTATGGTTTGTTGCCATTTGCTAACATGTCAAGGTAATTTTTTAAAGCAGGTATTTCACTCTGACTTAGAAAACATATTAAGAGCACTTAGAAGTCTTAGATGAGAACTGAGAGAATCCCCGCTTTTGTGTCCCTCACCTTCCATCTCTCTCTCTTTGACTCGCGAGTCATTACCCATCCTCTCAGGTTAAGTGTAGAACCCCCTACTGCCCCTAGCTTCAATGTTCCCACTCATGTGCTCTGCTGTCTCTTCTGGTCCCAGGCTTTCTGAGTTGGGGTTCTTGAAGAGAAGATATGCACATGGAAGTAGAGGGTATTGGATGTTATATGAACAATGTCCCCCATGTGTATTTTTACTTGCCTTTGGTTATCCTAAATTCTATAGCTCACGCCTAAACTATAGTGCTGCCCTGATGTCACCTACCAATGAACTGGAAAGTATTTTGCTGCCATTCAGTTTACTGGTTGAATATGGGTCTTGAAAAGTTTTCTTGTGTTTCAATAGTTTACATATTTAGTTTAAGTTTAGAAAACAGCTAAGTGATGAATGCAAATGGTTGAAAGATAATGGTAAGGATATGCACCGATGTGGATATGGGCCATTTTAACTGTACTGTCTCAGCTTCCACATGTTGAGGCTTTTTTTCTTAATAGACTCATTAAAAAAATGATTCAAGGTAGGGGAGATAAAAAGGATTCCCGAGTGTTAGCATGAGATGTGAAATCAGTGACCAACATTATTTTCCCATCAATAAGATAATTATACTAATTAGTCCAGGCATCACACCTGTGTGAAACCCTTATCCCTATTTTACAGATGAAGTAACTGAGACACCAAAGGTTAATTGCTTGCCCAAAGCCATACAGCAACTCCATCAGTAGGACGATTTAACTCTCCCACTCTTGCTTCCGTGGCAATGGAGCAATTACGCCTCCCTTCAAAGGAGAGAGTATTGCTTGTATCAAAGGAGACTGGTGTTGATGAACAATGGAACAAAGAGGTCACATGTTATTTGTTTTGAACTTGTAGACTCTTTCTCATATTAGCAGTCTTTTACTATGTCTTCTAAGTTGGAACTACTTTAGTGTCATCAAGCCCTACAAATATACTTTTAGCAAAATCAGTGATCACCATGCAAACAAGGAGACGGTAATTGGAAGTGGGACAAATCCCAACATATCCTTCATTTTGTAAATTCAGTGAGGTACTTAATTCTTTTCATTTTCTTCCTTAGAAGAATGTGTGTTTTTCCCTACCCAAATGTTTCAGTGAACAATGCAGCTGTGCAGCAAGAGGCAGTTTTACATGCATATATTCAAGAACAATGTGAAGTATTTATCCCTTGGGATAAAAAAAATAACAACAAACCACCCAGTGATAACAAACCTGAAAACAGATGGTTCTGATACAGTCTGATAAGAATGTAAACAGGAAAATATCTTTGTTGACTTATTTCTTAGTGATCAGTAATAATTAGTTATTGTCTAGAGATGGATTATACTTTTGATTTCACAAGCATGGCCATAAATAGCCTCTGAAAACAAATTTTTTGAAATTGTTGAGGAATTAGTGGCTCCGCTGAACCTTCATTATTAACATTCTCTTTAAAAGAATGAAAACATTAGAGAGGACAATTTCTGCATTCTCAGTTGTTTCTTCTGTTGTCATTGGATTTAGAGATATTATACCCCTCTGGTCAATCTATAAAGGGGTTTAGTTCAAAAATAACATAATATCTCTACAGCTTAGAGAACTAAAACTCTTCCTTCACCTCCACCCCCCGCCCCCTCTCCATTTCTTTTTGTTTCTTTTTCTGGTCTAATTATTTTAGATGAAGAACTCTGCAGTCAGGATTTGACACAGGAATATTTAAGATCTGAGATAGTATCTCCTCCATAAAAGTCCCGACCTCCCAAGGAATCATCCTGTCTCCCCAGTTCTTGCTCTGCCATTTTGATCACTTCCTAACCAATTGAGTGAAAGTTATTTGTTTAACTCTCTAAACTATGAGTCCTATAAAAGTAGAAAGCATGTTTATCTTTGTATCCCTAGTGCCTAGCACAGGGCTTGGCAAGTAGGAAGCATTCATTAAATGCTTGCTGAATCTAAATGCTATCAAGAAAGCCTATAACAAAGAGATATTAGAGTTCATAGAAACACCAGTCCAGTTGCTGTTGTATCTCCCAGGCTTGGTAGAGTGGCTTTGTGTAGTAGGTGTCCTGTCAGGTCCAGGGGCACAGCCTCTCCAGTCACTGAGCTGGACACGCTAAGTGTGCCCTTTTCTCCCCTCTGTGTGGGTTATATGTACACCTTCCTGTTGTAGTTGAGTCTTGATTGCTGTTGGCACATCAGTGGGAGGGACTTAGCTCAAGGCCAATTGGCTGCAAGGTGTGGCTGCAACCACCATAGAAGATCAGCTATGCAGGGGCCAACCCCACAGAGCAGCACTTACTTCAGTGGGGCTCTGGTGCCTGCTGAGTCTATCCCTTGAGTGTGCTGCTTGTGGAGGTGGTTGGGTGGTGCTTCGATGTGGTCTGAAGCTGTCCAAAAGTGTGCTGGTTCTGGAGCCAAGGTCAGTCACTACTTGTTTTCTGCCAGAGGCCACCTGGCATGAAATACAAAGTGATCTGTAGATGACTGCTACCTGGCCTGGGCTTGGAGGTGCCCAATAGAGGCCAAGCTGCTAACCAAGGGCAGCTTCCACTAGTGCTGGGCTTAGGGCCACTTAGTGAGAGATATGAGGCCAAATGATGCTTGTTTGAGAGATTTTAGGAAAGTATGAAGCATGACCCCAAACAGATCCTTTGTAAGTAACAGCCACTGGAAACAACTTTGGTGGGTCTGAAAATTGGGAAGAGTGGGTCTCAGGGAATCACAGTGATAGCCATGTTGATAGAGTCTCAGGTATGGTGGTCACCTACAGGTTCTGAGGAGAGAGGGCTCAGAAAAGGAGCAGTGGCCTCTGCCAGCACTTCTGTCTGAGAGAAAGCTGACTCTCCAGCTCTCACCCTGATGCCATACAATTCAGCTTTTCCCAGTATGTCCCTTCTGCTGCTGCCTTAGCTCTGAAGCTCAGAAGGAGTGAGTCCCAATAAGTTCATGTACATGTCCTTTAAAAGGAATGTCTGGAATTCCAGCAACCGTCTATCTTCCTCAGCCACAATCCAGGTTGGTTTTTATAGCCAGAAGTTATGGGGACTTCTCTTCCTGGCACTGGAACCTGGGCTGGGGAACCTGATATGGATCTAGAACCTACATAGTCAAGATATTCTTCCCTATATTTATATGTTACATGTGCATTTGGGACCAGCCTGTTCTGCAATCTCCACCCCTCTAATCAGTCTCGATGTGGCTTCTTTTTTAAATCCTTAATTGTAAGACTTCCATTCAGCTAGATTTCAGGCAGTTCTGAATTATAGTTATTCTGTAGTTTAGTTGTAATTTTAATGTGGTTGTGGTAGGAGGTGAGTACTGTATTTACCTACATTACCATCTTCACCGGAAGTCTTCAATAAATAATATTTCTATAATAATAATATCAGAAGTTTTAATACTATTTATAAAACAGAATATATATGTCATAAACTTCAACAGTCTAAAAGCTATGCCATGACAAATTCCAGAGGTAGAGAAGTGTGCTAACATTTATCTTAGGGTCAGAGGTCAATAAATATTTTCTCAAACTGCTAGATCCACAAATGGAGAGATAATTGTATCATTTAAGTTATATAGCTACCCAACTGAAGAACTGAAAAATTCTGAATTAACCTAAATTGGGGAGAAGATAGAGAGAAAGTAGGCAGATAAATAAGTAAAATTCTTCATAATTTTGTAGAGGAATCAATAGCTACTGACTGCCTACGGTTCAAAAATCAAGAAAAAAGGTGGTTATTTATTGAGAGTTAAAGTAGAAACCACTGGAAGAACTAAAATCTAAATTTATTGACTATGACTTCTTTTGGGGCATAGGTGGTGGTGGGAGAAGGGACTAGATAGTATAATTTTTTCAAATATATATATTTTTAAATATATTTTATTGATTTTTTACAGAGAGGAAGGAGAGGGATAGAGAGTGAGAGAGATAGCAACATCAATGATGAGAGATAATTATTGCTCGGCTGCTTCCTGCATGCCCCTACCAGGGATTGAGCCCGAAACCTGGGCATGTGCCCTGATTCAAAATCAAATTGAGACCTCCTGGTTCATAGATTGAATCTCAACCACTGAGCAACACCACCTGGGCTAGATAGTATAACTTGACATAAACTTGGCTGGAGAAGATCTGGCATTCTAAAAATATACGAGTCATTAACCTAGTAATGGCACTAAGAAAGCAATATTATCCTGGGCTGTGTTAAGATGAGTACCATTTGCAGCTAAGAAGTAATGGGTGGGTAAATTCATCATGGGTTTGGCTCTTGTTTGAATATGACACTTTGGGTCTGTAACTTAAAACATATGTATAAAAATTACATAGAATTGATGTATAGAAAGAGGAAAATGATGACAGGGATTGGAGACTATGTACACAAGGAAAGGAGGTGGGTCATTTATCCTAAAGAAGAGAAGGATGAGGGGAGACAAAATTAACAACTTCTGGGCAGTGAGGTGGAACTGTGAATACCAACCAGCCTTCTCCATCTCCTTGGACTGAACTGAAGAAAGTTAGTTTCAGTAAATGGCATCAGGAGAGTGTGATCAGTGTGTATGAATGAACTGGGGAACAGGTTGTCACAGGAATTTTGGAGTATTTTAGGAACAAGAGAGAATAATTCATTTTCCAAATAAGTGCTTAATCCAGACTTCAGGTCCTTTTGGCCATGTAGCAAGCACATTTTACAGTCTGATGTATGTGAATTTGCATATGGAAAAAGGTTAATGATAAAGTAGTCTAAACAGTCCTACCTTGGCTGTAATCCCCAAGTAATATCTCACTAGGGAAAAAAATCAATATTCACAATTTTTTGCTCTGAAGAATTATACTAACTACTGTTTCCTTTAAATATATATAGGTATATGCACATATATATACAGTATATTCACATACCTACACGTATTACTTTATATATCATGTTTTAAAAGAAATTCATTTATTCTTAGGATAGTAGTTATCAAATTCATATTTTGCACGATTTTAAAAATATTTATTTTTTATTTTTCAAACTACTAAAGTAATATAATTTTAATGTTGTAAAACTTTCAAAACACAGAAAGTATGCCAAAAAAAATCAACTTTTTTCCCATTAAAAATGAGCAAGCAAACAGAAAACACAAACAAATTGGCCTTGCCATTTCCTGACTATTGCTTGGGTGGTCCAGCTGGGTTTCCCTCTGGCTACCCTAGGCTCATCTTTTTAAGAATGAGGTAGGAGTGCATGATTAGCTACATGTTCCCCCTCCCCCCATAACTGGATCTCACTTTCCCATTCTCTGATACTCATGTTGAAATAAGGAGTAGAAATTTGATAACAAGAGTATTGATTTACCTGGCACCTAAATCAGGTTACTCCCTTTGGAAAGCTGGTTGTATAATCTGTGTTTAGCTGTGGCCCTGGCAGGATGCTAAAATTAACATCTGGGTGTTGGTCCAGGCATTCATTTAACACCTGAATGGGATTCTTCAACTTTGGACTTTCTGGCTGAAGAGGAACCCTGTCTACCTGGAGCTCATGCTTGCTTGAAGTGTGGTGTAGGGGAGGAAGCATTGTGGCCCAAGAAGTATTGGTTGAGTGAGTAAATGAAGTGTGTGTGTGTGTGTGTGTGTGTGTGAAGGGAATCACCACTGGCTCTTTAGCCAATATGGCGGCCACAACAGGATTCCAGAGCTAAAAGAAATTTGAAAATTGCAGGCTATGCTGGTTGCAGGTGACAGATGCATAACCTTATTGGCCTATTTTTTCTATTTGTGCTTGCCCCTTGAGTTATGTATTTGTACAGTCTCATATTAGTTCAGTCCTCACCCTGTCCATCACCTCTCTCCAATCTTCATGAACTCTTGGGTTAGAAAGATAGTCTGGTTTCTCTTGATTTTCTCTGGAAAAAAGACACCCCTTTCTCTTTAACCCTTCCTATCAATGAAATGGTTAAATAGAATATGCAGAAGCTGGAGCCCTCCATTGTTCAGCTGTTACTCTAACATATTTCAATCTTTAACCCCTTTCTGCCCACTTTGCTGGTTGCAGTGTTTGGACCCACATCTCCCCTGAGCATATATGTGGAGATTAAGCTGTGAACTCTCTGGCTCTGCAGAATGAACTCAAAGAACTTCAGAGATGGAAGGAAATGTGAAGGAGTTAGATTTGTATTCGCAGATGAAAAATCAAGACCTACAGAAAGAGGATATCTTGCCCAAGACCACACAGCTGCTTACTGGCAGATCTAAGATTACAGCCCAAGTTGCTTGCTTCCTTCAGAAAGGACCTTCAGAGCAGACAACAGCAGCTCTTGTCCTCATCAGCCCTTCCCTGTTCTGTTGGGGACACAGAAACCTTCTCCGGTAGAGCCACTGGTCCCTAAAAGTTGACAGTTTAGTATTTAAGAAACATCACTATTATTAGAGGTTCTCTGTAACTTAGTATAGTTATTTTCCTGAATAGATCTGTAACATTAATATTCATATAGTAACCAGAGCTTTCAGTAAGGTTGTTGCAGACAAAAGGTTACTTTAAAAAAAAATGACACCAATTCTTTCTCCTCATTTTAGTCTCTAAAAATCTTGAGAGGTAATGATTCTTACCCTTTCAGTAGTCAGTTTCCTTTTCTGAAAATAAAGCAATGTGAGATGATGTCTAAGATCATCTTAGAACCTGAAAAACGGGTTTAGATTTTCTGAAGAGTTAAAATTTGGAAACTTTACCTTAATTTTGAACACTTCATAATGAAGCCTTTCTAAAATGTATTATTCCTGGCCTGCTGTTGTAAACAGTAGAGACAGAACACTCTGACTCTCCCCTCGCCAAGCCAGGATCAGGTGTGGAAACACAGCCCTGTGGCTGACATATATACCAACAGCAATATCTCAGGGCCTAAAACAACCGCCAGAACACTGGCATTTTGAGGGTTTTTTTGTTTGTTTTGTTTTGTTTGTCAGACGTGATACAATTTCAGAAGAAGAAGAAAAACAAGAGGAAGAGAAAAGAAGAAGGCTCGAAGGCCACTAATGAATGAGGAAATTGGCCAATGGCAGAAAGCCAAGTGCCTTTTTATAACCAAAATGTCTTCATTATTTTTTCTGTCTCTGGCATCGCGACACTTAGCACCTGGGCAATTGCCCCACAGCCTGGTCTTAGTCTACATTTGACTGGTTTAGCCACAAAGAACAAAATAAAGCAGACACATGTGAAGCTTTTGGAATAGGGGCGATCAAGAGAACTGGAAGTTCTACAGGGTTAAGAAGAGCACCTAAAGGTGAACAGCTTGTTATCCAGTTGTGTTGTCATCTGGGTTTTTGACTGCTTAGTTCTTTTATGTAGAATTGAAATCATGATATAATTAGTAGGAAGGACTCTAAGTTCATAAATATCCTTTGACACAAAGAAGAGAACCTAATCCATTCCATTGTAGGAGGTGCATGACCTTCTTCCATCATTTCTGATGTCATTTGCATGAGGAAATGACTTAAATGTGCCCTCTGATTAGCCAAGGGGAGGGGAGGAAGGTAGGAGAAAACTGAGGATCAGGACAGCCAAAGAGTGTCCTCTAGAATATCAAAAACCTATCCATGGCACCGTCAACCCATTCGTTCTAGTTATTGTCACAGTTGACATGGGCTCCAGTCATAGAAGCTTGAAAATATTAAAATATTCTTTACACTCAAGATTAGATATGCATAAAGGTAAAAGTAGATACAGATTCAAGAAGCCCAGAGAAGAACTACTTATTTTATATAGTAAAAATGGTTGGGAAGGATTAAGAAGGAGGGAAGGGCACACCAGGAGGGTGGAGAAACATTTGAGAGAAGTTTTAGAGAGAGAGGAGAGAATTTGGGGAAACTTCCATAGGTTGGGAGCCTTTGAGGCAACAAATGAGTGAGAGGAGGTAGAGGAAGTTTGGCAGTGTATTGCTCCATGTATCACTTTTTCCCTATTCCTCACAAGTAACAACCTATATATCAACATGACTTGTCCTTGTTTTTGGAGTCAGAATTTAAGACCCTCGCACGGGGAGGCTAACCTTAAGTTGAACAGTTGTTATTGCGGCTGCTGATATTTTTATTAACAAGAACATAAAGGTACCCCACGTTTAACAACTGTTCTTTACTTTGCCCCTATCTGCCTTATTGCAATCATCTCTGTGACCACGGTACAATCTTCATAAGTGAACGAGTTTATTTTATAGCTGTAAAACCAGTCAAGTTGGTGCTGAATGCTAGGACACGTCAAAGAAGAAAAGCCTAGAGAGAAAAACAGAAGCATTCTAGCCAGCTGTCTAATTTTGGAAAATCATTTAAGCTCTCTGGATCTTGTTCTCTGTGTCCGTAAAAGAAGGAGCTTAACATTTCTATGATTCTCAGCAGCTGAGCAGTAAGCTTATCAACTACCACATCTGTAGCAAAAATGCATTTTTGGAATCATAGTGGATTCTGGGTTTGTCAGAAATTGTTTGAATAAGAAATTGATAGATAAGGTAACTTCTGCTCGGCAACCCACAAAAGGTGTGTTGACCTCAGTCACTTCCGGAACCTGATTAGTGGATCAGAAACCAAGCATGCCATCCTGGCTTCGCCCTGGAATTTGTCCTGTTCTGGGGCACAGTCCAGATTATCCCACGGAAATGGTAAGGGAGTAGGGCAACACGTTTGCCAAGGGAACCCAGAGCACGTCTATGCTTCCCTGACTGGGGAGGTGGAAAATTCCATTCCCATGAGCAAGACTGTCCCATGGCTCAGGATGCTCCTTGCCTGTTAAATGTAAGACTTCCAGTTAACCCTCCTTTGTTTGACTCTGGGTTCATTAAGGAGCCCCTTCCTTATGATTTGGCTGGCTGGTTAGATCTGCCTACAGGGAGAGGATAAGCTGGAGTATTTTGGTTCCTGTGACAGTTATAGCTCATGATAAATGTTTAAAAAAAAAGTAGGCAGTATTAATGTGAGAGGGAATTTAAAGGGATAGGACATACCAGAGAAACAGTGAAGGGAGGGGCAGGGAGATGGATCAAAAGGGCATCATTCTGTGGCCCTTAGAGACATATAGTCGGAGGTTATGGATATGTCTGTGCTACTGGCATGTTAGTTCACACGGTGCAAATGTCAGGAGTGGATTTGCTTTATAATTAAGGTGGCATTTTGCAGTTCATCTCTAATAATGTGAATTGTTTATCAAAAGCTGATTTGCATTGTGAATGGTTCATTATAAATAAGTAGCATAGTGGTCACAGAATAAATGGGTAAGGATTAATTGGAACATTGCGCTATTGCTGGAAACATACCTTACCTTGCTTGAGCATATAAAGTTTCTTCTATTTGGAAATAGCTTTGTGTTCACAGATTTACATAATTTCATATATTTCTAGTTCGATGAATATTAATGACAAAAAATTTGAACATTTAAAATAAAGACTTCTGTCAAGGTATGAAGTATTACTAATTTATGGGGATGTATACTTCTTATATGTCATTTGAAATGTACTACAACTATTAAATAAGTATTCAGATTTATATCTGTCTCTTAAACCTCAAACTAAAAAATCTTCAAGAAGCATAATCACAAATGGCCTCGATAAAAAAAGGGGTGCTTAGCAGCCTAAGAAGAATATAATTAAAGAAGCCCATTTTAGGCATCTATGCAATTATTTTAAGATATGTTTAGAATTTGCATTTAGTGGCAGGATTGGGTTGTTAACCATACAGCTTATCACCCTTAGTAATTATATTAACAGAAACAAAATGTCCAGAAACTTTAGAAGTTGATTAGCAATCTATATTTTATACTAATTATGGAAGGCAGATTATAGATTATAAATAGATAAAAATCTCAGGTTACTGAGTGCAAAAACATAAACTTGCACATATTTTGACAAACATTGCCTGGTCTGAACTATTTATAAGACTTTAGAGTGTACTAGCACTTTTTTTGTAATATAAAAAGTAATAGCATCTTAGTAATATGAGGTCCCACTAGAGATATTTGCTATTAAATTGTTGCTGAGTGTGCTAAGGTTTGGGGTAGAATTATTGAGTTTGCAGATTAGCAAAGCAGGTCCTGGCAATGTTTTAAAATTGAATCAGTGATGTTTTAAAGTGAGGCATATTTTCAGGATTCACAATCAGAATTTTAAAATAGATGAAAAGATTGGTTTGTTATCCTCAAGCTATATGTGTTAATCACTGTTTTTATGTAAACTAATTTTACGATTTTTTACAGGTTTAAACATATACGATAGAGGTGTGGGAGTGAGGCAAAGTTCACAAGAGACTAATTAAAAATGAGGCATGACATTAATTTTAGATAAGTATTTTTACATTGTACTTCTGCTTTCTTCTTATATTTTAAATCTTTCCCCTTTCAGTTATTATAAGTGCTGCAAAGCCAGGATGGCCCATTGAAAGTAGTCTTTTGCTTCTGTCTCTAATTCTAAATTGGATAAACTTTAAATTCCACCCTGAATGTTGCCCTCTGGGAGTCCTCTTCTCTCCCGGGCACTGTAGGGTTTGAGGGACATTAGAGGGAAGAATATACTGCATTCATCTCTCCACCACTTGTCATAAGGAAGCTTGCCTTTGTGTCCTTATAGGACTTCTTTCTGCTGTGAGCAAAATTGCCCAAAATGATAAAGCTGCTTGGAGATGCCAGAACCGCTAAATCTACTCTCTTCTCCCTGTCCACCAGTCTAAGAATGAAAAGGTCAGCAGAATGGCCAGAAAGGAGTCCTTCATAGTTGCCAAATCGCCGATTTAATTATTTTTAAATGACTGAATGCCCCCCTAGAATTACCAATGGTGAGGAGGTAGTGACTGGCAGTTTAGGAGGAAATCCCAGTGGTTTGACAGCAGTACTTGTCAGCGGTCATCTTCACTTTTTTGAAACAATTATTTCAGCCGGAATTAGTTATTAAGTCACATATAAGGTACTTAACTTGCATGATATGGGGAGTCCAAGGACTTTGTAATGAACTACTGTGAAATATCTGCACTAGACAAACAAGTCCTTTATAAATGTTGCTAATTTTCATGCTCCTGCTAATAAGTATACCTATTAAAGGTGGAGCCTTAATTTACTATTAACTTTAATTTCTGTTAATAAATTCTATTCTTGGAATTCCAAGGATCCTGAGAAGTTATCCCATCCAGCTTCTTACCTTCAGAGAAGATCAGGCAAAAGCTCTGAGTCTTCCTTGAAAATGATTCATTCTGCCCCAAGTGTTGGCGAAGCTTCCTTCCTTTGCATTCTGGGTAGTATCTGTGCTGGCCAGTTGGCGCTTAGCATGGGTTGCCCTCTATTGCAATTTATGCATGTGTCCTATCTCCTGAACCAGAGTGTCAGACTGTTCCAAAGCAAAGACTGATTTAAACCCTTGGGCCCACTTCCCCCAGATGTAGGGCTATGGTCTACCATAGAAGGTAATTATTATGCACTGAGGAGGAGGATGTAAATTTACCTTGAAAACCATGCTAGTCCTTAACAATCATCTCTTGATACTTGATCAGCAACTTGAATTAGAAAATGCTAGAGATGCTTGGAGGTATTCTACTCTAATCTTCGTGGTACATATATGGAAACTGAGTATGGCCCAAAGAGGCAAAATCACTTGCCTAAGACATATTGCTAGTTAATGACAGAATTTGGATCAGAATTCCCATTTTATTAACTCCAGGTCCAGGGCTCTCTTTTGTAGCATGCCATCTGATGTTAACATCAGTGTATGTGCCCCTCCTTAGGTTTGTTCGTGTGAGGTAGCAGCCTTGAGTGCTTTCCCTGTATCCATAGACTGGTGGCACCTTATGATGCCACCAATGTGTTGTGATGGCAGCCAGTGGTTCTGGAACTTAATTTACAACAGCCAGGTATTCTACATTCCCCTGAACATGTGATTTTAGGTTTCTTATAGAAGATCAAAGTGTATGGTTCGGGAAAGAAGTCTTTACCATTCTCTGCGACTCTAAAATGGGAAACCAGGTCAACGAATTGCGCATCTGTATCAGCCAGTTTGGAAGGACCGTTTTAAGCATTCTCAGACACATCGCCAAGCCAGACTGGAGCCCTCTGACACGACCTAATGTTTCTGCTAAACCAAAGCTCTCATTGAGTTTGCTATAACAGCATGTGGTGTTGGGCTAGGGGTATATTGGCTCAAAACTCAGTTGCATCGTTTGTCTGGCTCAGAGTATTTCCCCAGATAGGGAAGCTGCCTTCCAGGCCTGACTACTTTTCCAAGCCTGCTGGGAGAGTTTGCAGTGAGCAAGTACAATATACAGTTTTCATTTGTGACAGATGTTATCTTTCTAATTTTTGTTCAAGTTATTTTAAGGAAAATCACCACTCATTTTTCTCTGAGCAACTTACCAAAAAAAAAAAAAAAAGATGAAACGATTCCCTCAGCACGAATAATAGCAAAAAGCACATGACAATCAAAGCTTTTGAACTCTGGGACAGCTGGGGTTCCCAGAATTGGCCTGAGTTTTCTTTAATGACTTCAGAGCCCCATGTGTGCACGATCGATCAGAAGAGACTGTGTGATCTTAAACAGTGCTGGTGTCACATGGGGAGTTTCCATTTCTTGGCTAACTCAACTTTCTGGTTTGAAATTAGCATCCCATCATGAAAAGCAGGACCCTGTATGGGAGGTTGGGGAGGCCTTTGCTGTCCTTTGAAACAATGTTGCTTCTGCTTCTCCTGACCGTGCATTGAACTGTTATTTGTAACTGGGGACAAGTGGTTCTGAAATCACTTCAGAACACACCCAGAAAGATGCAGACACCAGAAGGCGAGGGGTCGAGCACTGTGGTCTGGGTTTCGCCACCTTTGTGGCAGGCAGTCATGAGAGTGATAGATGGTCATTGTGACTGTGGTCAGTTTCCATGTACTTCCACGAAAGTGGTCAGAGAGGCAAAGTTCTGTGGTCCATTGGTTAGCTTACCTTGGCATTTCATGCACTAGCAAAATTTCCAAAAATATTTCGAAGACTAACATAGAATTGCTGACTTCCTGCTGCCCCCAGTCCACATTGAACACACCCAGTCTCCTTGTATTTTTGTTTCATACAAAAGGAAAATTTTAATATTACAATATGAGAAGACTATGATGTAAGAATGAAGTCCTTCAAATTAAATAAACTTAATTTTAGGAAAGAGTCCTTATATTGTCTTTATTTTTTTTAAGTTGCTCTCATTTTGCTGTGGACATCTGTTTGTATTTGCACAGACCTGCCTTTGAGAAACCACTGTTGTCCTCTGAGCAACATCACGAAACTCTCGCGGTGTATGACCATAGCATAGCTCTGTTCCTAACTCAGGCTGACTTTCTGTGTGCTTGATGGTCTTTTAAAGATCCCAAAGCCTTGTTCACTCGTTTTGGTGGATGCTTCAGGTAGTAGACTTCATTCATTCACAAATATATATGACTGTTCCCATTCAGAGAAATGCTTGCAAAGACCCAACTTCTGATTTGACACCCAAAGCCATATCACAAGAGTGGAATCCTGATTAGCTTGAAAATTCCCACCTTCCATTCAGTGCACAAGCTCTGAGCTTCTAAAGGCCGACATCTAGGCTGGCACACTGCGATGTCACAAAATGCTCTCTACAAGGAATTGGGTACCTGGGCTGGAATTGGATGTTCTGCCACTAACTAGCTGGGCAATTCTGAGACACGGATTCAAACTCTCTGGGTCTCAGTTTTCTGGTATGTGAAATGGAGACAACACCACCAGCCACATTCTGGAAACTAATTTACTGGGTGCTCTTGGAGCCTCAGTGTTCTTACTCTGTGAATTGACTGAATGGGTGTGACTAAATGATGCAAGTCTTTTTTTGGTTTACAAAGGTTGCTGGCATTTGCCATTGGAATTCACCACACACCAAACATTTATTGAAAGTATAATGTGGGTCAAGTGCTGTTCTGTGTCTCAAGACACAAGAAAACTACTACATTATTATTATTTAAGTTGTGTTTAGAAGGTCATGCATTTTGTAGTTCCTGTGTTCATTCATTCATTCATCCATTTTTTTATTTAGCAAACACAAACAGACTAAAGCTATGTGTTAAAAGACAAAATAAACTCACTACTTTTAATGAGTTTTAACTGCATTTCAAGTATCTGTTATTAAATATGTGTCATGAGGGGCAAAAGGTACATTATATAGAACACAAACAGTTATGAATGGATATTTGTCTATAGATTCTGAATATAGTAGGCTTATGGGAGAACAATTCTCTCTCTGCTCATCATCTCTCTGCCTCTCTTTTGTCCTCTATACTATTCAAAGAAACAGTTTTTGATAAAGTTGGGTAGAAGTTATTTAATTAGATAAAATCCTGACAATAAAACTCAAATAATGGAATCTAATGTAATTTCAGGCCATCAAAAACCAAAGAACCTTTAGCCCATGGAATCTATTCTTTTGATCAATGCAGTTCACAAAAATGATTATTCAATAACCCCTCCTCTCAAAGTACGCATAAGTTACTCTATTTCACTGCAGATAGGAATGACAAAATTAAGTAAACACTTAACAAATAACTACATTACTTTGCACTTTGCTGACCCAGCCTTTCATTGCTAGGTAAAATTTCTTGCAACTGTTGAGGCTAAGAAATTACTCCTGCTTTGAATAAAATTGTATATATTCTAAGTCTTACTCAGTTAAGTTCAATTGTTTGCAAATGTAAAATGGAAAGGCTTTACCTGTTATCCTTTTTATTTAGGAACAATTTCAAAGGTTTATCACTCACTGGATAACTTACTGTATACAGTTCTAAACCAAAAATCACAGGGGTCTTCAGGCAGCTCTGGCATTATTTAACACAGCATGGTACTGCACCATGATGGACACTAAATAAGCATTTGTGTAATGGATGGATGTTTGAATTCAGTTCATGAATTAAATAGGTGGTCTTATCATCTTGCATTTGTACACTGCCTTACAATTTGTAAAGTGCTGTCACATTTGTCTTCGCAATAACACTTTGAATAAAGAATAAATTAATTCAGCATGTTGTTTTCTACTTCAAAGCTTCGAAGTCACCAAGTATGTCCTTGACTTAAAATGAAAACTACAGTAGAAATGTGGTAGGAAGTGTGAATAATTAGCAAGAAAACAAAATAAAACCGAAACAATAAAGCATATGCAAAAAGCTCCATAAACAAAATAAAAATAAACTAGGAAGGAAAACTAATTTAAAAGATGATGCTACTATTATTTTTATACAATCTGGGACAGAGTTGACCCTTAAACCAGAATTCCATCACCAAGTAATGTTTACTGGCATGTGGATGAGTATGGGTGAGAGCATTCACATGCACAGGCATATATTTTGTAGCTTTTCCTTTCACCTTAGAAATATAACCAGAAAAACTAGAGAGTCACCAATACTCTTGCCAGCAGGTAGCCAAGATGGCAGCCATTCATGCAGCTGTACAGAATCTTATTTTTTCCCCCTTGAAATCATGGCCTTGACCCAGCTGAATGTCAGTAAAAGTAGTGGTAGGCAATGCTCCCAGATCATCTATCAAGGAACCCAAACTTGCCCTTTTATGCAACCCTCCTTCCTTGCTAACCCTGTGGATGATAGAAAGTCTTCCTTGAGGAAAGAGAGGCAAAAAAATACAGATGGCAGCTCACTTCAAGTTCCCAGGCCCTCTAGCACTCGATTTTGTCCCGAGAGCTCCGACATCAGCTCTGATTGTAAATTGCTGTGTGTTCTAATACATCCGTGGAGGAGAGCACTTCAGCTGTGCGAGCCGATAGATGTTACATGAGGAACGGTGAATGTTAAGTTAGTAGTAAGTGAATTGCTGAATTCCTTTTTTGTCTTTTGTTGCTGTTCTTATTTGTTCTCTTGGACAGTTTTAGTTGATAAAGTGAATTGAGATTAAAATTAGTTCAGAGGGAGGTAAAAAATAAAAGCGTGTGCAGAAAGTGCCGAAGTCCCTGAAAATGTGTGCTTCTCACTCATATGCGTGCACCTTGCCAGTCCTGCCTCAGGTTCCCCGAGTGTGGGCTTCCCATTTCACGATCCTGAAGTGTCCTCAGGCCACAGACGAGCTCCTCAGGTCCTTAATCTCTCAAAATTAAATGCAAAAGAGATTTCAAAGAGGAGACTAAAGGGAACTAGAAGCCAGATGGTAGTTGGGGCCGGGGGAAAAGAACATTTGGGCTTCTCGGAGACCTGAGTTTATCAAGATGCTTGAAAAGTCCCGAAGAAAACCATTCTAAAGCTCACATCAAGGGGACTATGATTAAGTGGGAGAAACATTTAGAATCAGAGGACTTAGGTTTCAGGTTTCTGTTTTGCCACTTAATAGTGGCTGCGTATCTTTAAGCAAATCATTCCATCCCCCTGAGCCTCCTTTTCCTCATCTGAAAAATAGGGATACTAATACGATGTCACAGCTTTTGCGAGGATATGATGAACTACAACCTGAAAGATCTTTATATTCTCAAGACATCAAAACAGATGGCATTATCAGTAGTAATATTTTTATAACATGTAGTATTTTTATTATAAAAATAATACACGTTCGGCCCAGAACGTTTGGCAGTTCTGTGAGCTGCAATGTGCTGACAGCATGTCTGCTGGATTCTGGAATCATGTGCAGATCCTGGTGAGTTGGAAGCATCTGCCTCACATTATTGGGGTTTGCCTTCCTGCCTGTTGAGAAACTGTGCTTTGGAGCCCTGGGTGACTACAGTCTGCCCGTAACTCCTCAATTCTCAGGGCCACTTAATGAGTTTCCACCAGAAGACTCCTCAGAAGTAACCAACCAGCAAAACTGTAGGTGCCATGAAAACTGTTGGGTGGCCTGTGCCCCCAAGAGACCTCTGAAATGGAAATCAGGGGCCAGAGCTCTAGTCCCAGTCCTCTGTTAACTCCTGCTTTCCTGGGCCTCAGTTTCCTCACATGCAACATGACCTATTTAACGAGAGATTCCTTGAGGTGGATTCCAGATATGGTTTTTATGAGTCTTTGCGCAATGTATCATTTCGGTGGTCCCTTCAGACACCAATCGGGACCAGTCAGGAAGGTGAGACCTGCGCAATGTCAGCTCAGGAGGGCACGCCCTGCAATGTTTCCGGGTGGCTTCGGGAATCCTGACCACCACTGTCACTCCATGTCACGCATCAAATGGAGCAAGGGCTCCCAGTCTTTAAAGATGACGGGGAACGGTTTGTTGCCCAGTTTAAAATCTCTCCATTTCCCATTTTGTTTTCTTCGGGAATGGGTAAAACCTCAACTAAGGCTCGAAAGCCTAGGAAGCCAAAAACGTGAATCGATTATGGATTCCTCCCCAGGGGAATAAGAAGCAGATCGAGTAAATGGAAAACATGGGACTCAATGAGAGGAGGAAACAGAAGCTGAGAAGGACCCGGATTCCATTGGCCTTGAAAGAAACTATAATACATTGCACAGCACTTAAATGTTGCTCTAGTAGACAATGGAGTTCAGCCTAGATGGAGCCTTCGGAGCGTTCTGGAATGAAAAGTTCTTAAAGAGAGTGTTTGAAGTCTAACATCCAGATTTCGTGTTGGGCTCTTTGACCTAAAATCAGCACCAGCCTCCGCCCCGATTAAAGCAGCTTCTACAGGGGACTTGGACCTCGCCAGCGTTTGCCCATTCAAGGCAATTTACTGAAAATTTGGGTCAGGTCTTATAAGAAGGACACGGTAAAGAACAGAGCGCCCGTCAGCCTTTTAGACCTGTCATCAAGAATATGGGCTGTCAGGAGGCTGTGTTAAATATTAAAATGCGGTCCGCCCATAAAATGGTTTTGCTTTCACTTTAGTGCGAGAACAGTCTACCTTAAGCTCCGAAGGAACTGGGGGCCAAAAAAACAAGCAATAATTAAAGGTGAATTATTAAAAGCATAAGAGATATAAAAAGTAGGTTTCTTGAGCATAATGAAATATACATTGACAAGGTAACTTGCCAAAGCGACACTGCCCTTGTAATATTCCTGGAATATTCCTGATGGAATCAGTAATTACACCACTTTAAAAAAATAGAGGGAGGCTGAGGTACTGACATTAAATTCCACATAAATATTCTGGTTATTTAACAGTAATTTATTGTACTTTTACTGGAAAATTTCTCCTGTTCATTCTTAAAAGGTTTTACAGCTCCAATTAGCACTTTTACTCCTGATAATCAATACTGACTTGACTGGATTCGTGTTAGATTTTAAAATTTTTACCTAGAACTCAAATCTGAACTGTTTTTAAAGTAACACATCTCATTTAAAAAAATCAGATTCATTGGGTAGACCTCCATTGCCATCTGGAAAATGATAAATTTCCATTTATTTGAGGTGGGTTCTTTATTCAGAAAAGAAACAGTTCTGGATAATATGGTTTTGGAATTGTGGACAAAATGTTAAGTAAGAACGTGTGCACTGTTTTCTAACATCTTCTCAAAATTAGGCAGCGGTGGTTATTTTTAATCATGCCGTGTGTTTTCTCAGCCTGGGTATTTGTCTCTGTATGAATGCATGACGTGTCCAGGCGTGGATTTTTCTGCTACAACTTACAGTAATTACAGGGCACGTTGCCCGAGTGGAGCCAGCGAGTGGCCCCCAGTGTGTTATGAGATGCCCTTGGGGGAACGGTGGACAGTTAGGGACGATTCCTGTTCACTCTGTGTGTTGTGACAGTGAACGGGAATTACTTGTTTGTTACATGAATAGCTTTCCTCCCTCAGAGCCAGGCATTTTTTCTGATAACATGCCACACATTACATCTGGAACACAAACTCCGCACAAAAGACCTTCCGTTAAATCCTGCAAATTGTTTTGTTTAAATATGTCCTGTGATCTTCCTTGTGTTGTTCAATTTAACCTTCTTTCGGAAATTTAAGAGGCCAGGGTTTTGGTTGTGTTTAGCATCAGTGATGCTGGTAGAAAATAAGAAGGGTTTCCAAGGATTCCCTTTTCCAGTCACACATTTCACAAACATTTGAGCTGCCTTGGGTTGGCCTGGAAATGTCTGCTGCCACAGTCGTGATGTGATAATGGGCTTCACATATCACCTGGACGTTAATAGAATGAAGTCACTTACTGCCCCTGAAAGCAGCTTTGTTCTCAGCTGGTGTCCTGAAGGCGCTGTGTGAGCACAATGGACATTCTATCACAGAGGTGAAAGTCAGAATTAAACCAAAGTCGTCTTTATCGCTGGTGGTGTGTGTGTGTGTGTGTGTGTGTGTGTGTGTGTGTGTGTTTCATCGTTTATCGGGTCCACTGATATTTGAAGGAAATGACCAAAATTGAGCTAGTTGCATGAAGTATTTCTGGGTCTCCAATCTGCTCTGCTCTGTGACATGCAAAACTTCTAATGACTGGGGACCTCTAACTCAGCTGCAATAGCCCGTCAAAGGTGCAACTTCATTCTCTCATAACAGCCTCGCAATGTGATCAGCAGACATAGCTGCAAACTCTTCCCTGAGCTGTGCAGATGTGGCCATAAAAGAGGCACGTATGCCATTGTGTATTTCCTCCGAAAATGAATTTGGTTTGTGATTATGGCAATGCGGCTGCTGCCATAGAAAACTTTCTACAGGTGCACAGCCTCTTAAAAAAGCCCAATCTATGAAAATCAGGAACTAAAACTGCAAATGATTCAGGGCTATTATTAATTTTATAAAGCGCCCTTTGCTTTGTAAAGGCATTTACCATAGATGTCCAGAAATAATCAGCTTCTCTAGTGCATTAATGATATTCTTCAATTAATCCAAAGCAGATATATATATGTGTTTTTCAGATAGACACGTGACACATACATTTAAACATGCACACAATTAAATAATCAGTTTTGTGAGCTCTTTGTTGGGAAAAACTGCAAACCAGTAATTGATTAGATGTGTGATATGTTTATTTAAAAATTGGGCACATATATTTTACCTGAAAAAAATCAGGCCTTGAATAATTGTTCCCTAAAATAAAAGACATGGTTTCTGAAACTTAATTTTGAGTGTTTAACCTATTTCTCCTCTGAGGAATATGGGCTTGTGAGCAGCCTACATTCTTCATATCACATTCAAAATCTAATCTGGTTGTTCTAGCAATCACATGGATAGGTGTAGATAAATAGTCACCATATACCATTGACTGTCAGGGCTCATTTTTCATCTTTTGAAATAAAAGCCCAAGAGAATTTTTATCAAGATAAATTGGAGATAAAAAAAAAAGTTCTCTTGTGAAGTGTATGCTTTGAACGTGGCAGATTTGTAGGGAATTTTCTTTTGCCTTTGACTTCTTTTAAGATTTAGAAAGCTCGACAAAATTAGAATTTTGGTTACTACAAACAGCGTTTATCTCAGCCTAAATTAAAGAATGGCTTTTCAGCTAGAACTGGAGTTGGTTTTGCTTTCTGTAATTTCAGATATATTACCAGGTTCAACATTAAATTTAAACATTATAAATTAGTTGAGTTTTCCCTTAATTAGTCACAGCTACATTCCTACATAAGAAATATGAATACTTACATTTCCCTCCAAAGGAGTCTAATTTCATTACTATCTGAAATAATATCTCCTGAGTGATTCTTTGAACAATGCTGCCTATGTTTTCTTCCTCCATGCAGACCTCTCGTAAATAACAGTCCACATCAAGACAAACAGTACATTCAGCATGTTTTGCGATATGGAAAAAGGCAAGTTGGACAAAGGAAATGAACCAAACCTCTGTGTTTGTAACAAGTTTCTAGACTGCTTTCATGTAGAATTCACAGCAGA
This sequence comes from Myotis davidii, assembly GCF_000327345.1. Lineage (NCBI taxonomy): Eukaryota > Metazoa > Chordata > Mammalia > Chiroptera > Vespertilionidae > Myotis > Myotis davidii. The sequence goes on along the minus strand of NW_006288615.1, from coordinate 13,965,996 downwards.
TACGTACATTGTTCATTGGAATATTTAAAAAAAATTTTCATACAATGCCATCCATCAAATATCCAAAGAAGGCAAATTACTCACAGAAAAGAACCCGAAAAAGCCCCGAAAGGCTGAGCAATGTACGGTGACATCATGGGAATAAAAAACTCAGTGAATAATAACAATACTATGAATAAAGGAAACACAGTAGCTAACTTAGTGGTCATATTAAAAATGGCTTTGTTATTTAGGGTGAAAAAATCCCCTATCAACTCTGATCCATCTTTCTTATTTAACACAAAATAAAACAACACTTCTAGCAATCCCTTAAGGCATCGTAAATCCCACATAAGATACGTGGGGATAAAAGAGCATTTCCAGGACTTTTGAACGACACTGCAGAATTATTATCCATTGAGTTATAAGGAACGGCCTCCCTTCTGGTTTAGAGTTTGTTTCTTCCCCTCCCCTCCCCACATAGTCAGTTTTTAACCCATCTTAACAGTTTAGTAAGGCCAGATGCGTCAGTTTTACCTTTCCAAAGGAATTCTGTTTAGAGAATTATGTTGCAGCGTGGCGGCACACATTGCTCTTTAATGCAAGGTTCTTTCTTTCCCAGAATCCAATTCCATGCTATATTTATTCATTTCTTGAGGGACTCCTTGTGTTCCCTAAAATAAATAAATAAATAAATAGAAAACCCTTATACGTGCTGCATGCCATGGGCCCACGGGCATAAATAACACGATGTGAATTCAAATACACATCCTTTTCCCATTCGTTTCCATTCTCAGTGCCAACTTTGCCTCAATAAACAATGACCTTCAGCTAAGTATGAAGGAAGCATCCAGTACATAATGCACAGAGTGGTGCCCCTTCAAAGAATGAAACCGTTCAGAATGGCCAGGCAAGGGCGAGAACAAAACAGAAACTTGTGCGATCAGAATTCCAAAGGAGGGCATTTCAGATTCACCTGTGATGGCAACAACAGTGGCTGAATCAGGGACAGTGTTGCTGATCACTTTAAAAAAAAAAAGACCCAGGAATAAGCCTGGAAGATAGTCATGAAACGAGGAGTTGACATGGTCACAGAATTGAAGAAGGTCTGATTCATTCCTCATTGCCCAAGTTCCTCAGCTTCTCCAGCAGGAAAATGAAGGCATTAATCCTCTCCACATTTCCCAAAAGCAGGTTTCAAGGATTAAAGAATTCAAGGTGGCACCGGATCAAATTGCTATTCATCTAGGACTCTTTCTAACCAGTGGGCCATCATGCACCCACTGAGAGAGCTTATTTATTGAATCCCCAATTGAATTGGCCTTAGAGAGTTAATATAACATCACGGTGACAAATTTACTCACTACCTCACTAGGAATGAATTGCATTAGTTCCATTATTTGTAAAGCAGTTTCCCATCTGGGAAGAACGTTACAGCATAAATCCCATTCTTTTCAGTAGCAGGGCTAGAAGGTATCAACCTTTTATGAGGTAGGAGAGTCAGAACGTTCTTTTATTAAGTTGCTAAGCATTCTCTGCCTCATGAAGTTCAACACATTGAACACGGTGCCAGAG
>NW_006288615.1:13958929-13964354 GCF_000327345.1 Myotis davidii | reverse complement strand
TGGACTTCTGTCCACTGTGCTGCGTCACTTTTTTAATTCTATGGAAGCCAGTTTCACAGGATTTGGTGTTGACTTTGGCTCAAAAGAGGGGCCCTGAGTGTACAACCAGGAGAATCACTTTAGCTGAGACTTACTTTCAAATAAGTCTTAAAATTTGAGCATCTCAAAATTTTACTAGATTCAGCCTGGGCTCAGGAGTTCCAAAATCTCAGGTTCTATTTCCCTACGCATTTCCACTAGGGCAGCTGTATATAATGTCAGGTATATATACTTGGAAGCCCAAGGATCTGAGTTCAAGCCCCTACTGCTACGATTGTTCGCTGCTTGAATTTAGTCAAGTTAATTTCACCTCTGTGAGTCTCAGTGACATCCTTTATAAAATGGGAATAGACTTGTAGCAAGTTAGAGAGCTATGATAAGATGAAATATGATAATGCACGTAAGGCTCCCAGCATGGTGGTTGGTACAATGTAAACGTTGCTAAATGTTTGCTCTTATTGTTGTCATTGGATGGGACTTTTCAGATGTGCTACCCAGAGTTCCTGCTGGCTCAGTCTGGTGCTTTCAGCGGTCTGGGAGAGTCTAACTAACATGTAAACATGGACTGTAGGCATTTTTTTCTCACTCCTGCTGACATCCTGACAATTAATTCTGAAGCTCCTGTCCTGGATGTGTCCTGGATGCTAATCTGGATTCATTCGCCCATTCATTCAGAGGGCACCCAGTTAGGGCCTCTGTGGGCAGCTTGTGCCAGTCCCTTGAAGAACAAAAAGGGGAGAGCACCTCTCTTTCAGAAAGGCAAAAATACATGGAATTACTTTAAAAACTATATACAGCGTAATTGTACTACAGATGACCTAGTTTTGAGTTTCATACAATTTGTTTCTTTGATAATTGCTAACAATTATTGAAGGACCACCAAGGGAAAGTATTGTGCTGAGGACTTTCTGTAAATTTTCCTCAGATGCATCCTAAAAGGCACTATTATTATTCTAAACTTGGAATCCAAGGATTCTAACTCTGTAGTCTAGACCTTTAACGGCTACCCATCAGCATCTTAAGATAGTATTGATAGCTAGTCAATTAAAAAAAATTACTAGATATTCTCCTAGTACAGCCTTTCCTCTTTGGAGATTGAATCTTTATACCTTGCCACCACGCTGTGTTGAATCACAGTTGCAATTGCATATATCGGCAGTCATAATCCACTTTTATTTGCAATTTATAGAGGTGTGTTAAATGCTTTGTGATTACCAAAAGGACTGTAGGGTTCTCATGGAATCATTTATGTGATCCTATCTGGGAGGGCGGGTCATGATTATCTCCATTTTGCTGCTAAGGAAGCTGAACTTTGGATAGAGCCCATGACTAACTAGGCCACTGCCACTCCACTGATGAGCAAATTTAATACATAAGGAAATCAATGTTAGCCTTTTAAAATTGAAATAATGCATTTTACATGTCCAAAAGGAAAAGTGACTTTTAACTTGGTGAGTGAACCATCGCATCACACCTCTATAGCCAGCTCCTTTCTAGCTCATTCAATCAACCTCACCGAGTTCCTCCCAAATGGTAGGCGTAGTCAGACTTCAACAAACATATTTGAAAGAGGAAATTAGAATCTTCAATCAAAGGTTAAACAATGATATAATAGTGGCCATAAAAGAGGGATCAGAGTCAGGGGATTGAGGGGTCTTTGCAACTGGGCTTGCAATCCTATCAAATAGAGGGCTGCGTGGGAAGGGGAGGGAGTTCACGTCAGAGAAGTGCTGAGCTGGGGTACCCAGGAAAGAGCTGGCTAGATAACTGGGAGGTTAAAAAGCTGAATTTGGCACCAAAATGAAATGTTTTTCTCTGTCAATTTTTATCTTTTCTACCAATTGTTTTGCTCCCACAGATACAGTATGAAATGTTTTATGAGCTCATAAGAAAGAGATCACACACCCAATAAAAAATTTGAAGTTAAAATTCAAAAAATGTTCAGTTATTTCATATTTTGCATTTTATGCCTTTTACTGGTATTCAGTGCTGTTCAACTCCTGACGTCTCCAACTCTGACACAATTTTCCTTTAAGAAAAGATTCTGGTCCTATTTTTTCAGATGGTCATTCAGTGATACAAACCTGTAGGACGGAGATAAATGGCTCCTGGAAACATTTTCCTCTTGGAAAATCACAGATGAGACTAAATGAGACATTTTATATATATAGTAGCAAACAGTCATAGGTACATTTCATTTTGAAAGTCCCATCTGTCTTGCAACCCAAACAGGTTTTGACATCGCAGAATGATTGCAGCACTTCGGGATGTGGGAAGAGCCGGGATACATAACAGGACACGGAGGAAGTTGTTATATTTGTCCTGTTTGGGTCCTTTAAAAGAGCAGAGCTATAATTAGATCTGTAATTATGTCTCTTGATCTATGTGACCACTGTATTTTGCAAAGCATAACCTGCATACTCCAGCTCAGCATATAAATATAACTGCAGCTTTCATATAACGAAGGAGAACCAGGGAGGCTTTTGGCTGGGACTGGGGTTTTAATTGACATCATTGTAGCTCAAGTTTGCACATGATGGGAAGAGTGACTCTGGTGTTTTTCAGCACCATTTTATTCATCTAGCATCTTTATGTCAGCTGTGTGCTCGAGTCCGTAATAGTTAAATTAATAATGTAAATTTAACTGTTGCCATTAAAGCAAAGAGCTAATTAGGTCCCCGCTTGCTGACTGGCGGTATGATGCAGTGAGTAAAATGGTGTGAGCGGATAGCTAACACTGCCACGGGAAATATGAATTGAGTTCACTTGAGATTGAACACCCTCTAAGATTGCAAAGGAGGGGAAAATAAAAAGCGTCTCATCTCATTTTTCTAAAAAAAAAAAATCCTTGAAGAGACACAAATAGCTCATCAAGCAGCTCAGAGTAAGGTTTCGGATGTTTTGTGCCTTCCATTCCAGGGCTTTGCTTTCAAGCACCTACCTGGAGATGCAATTTTTCTCTGGCATCAGTTATAATGTTGGCCTCTTCCCATCGTTTTTGCATTCTAAGCCAGAGAGGCCAACATGCCGAACTTTACCTTTTATATACACCTCTTCCAAACCAGCTCTAGCATAAGTGGGGGTGTGGTGGGAGGAGAGAGCAAATGAAGAGAAGCAAAATAATGCTTATGTCAAATTCAGGTAAGGAGAGTCTGTCGGAACTTGTAAAAGTAGGAAGATGGTGCAGAAAGGCATAAGCACATCCTCCATTTCATCCAGTCAAAGCCTTTATGATTGTCAGAAACAAAGCAAGAGCTTCCTCACACTGGGTTTTCCTCTGGAAATGCGTATCGCGGGCTCTGCCTGCTGCAGCCGGGCGCTGTGGGAGCTGCTTCCAGAACCCTGGGCAGCCCAGTCTCTCCCTCCTCTCTCTGGGCTCCGACACAACCCGTGGGCTTTCAAACATCTAATGGGAATAAGGTAGTCCTGCCTGAAAGTGCAATGCAACAATCATTGCAGGTGAGGCAGAAAAAGAGGACTTGGCTCAACACACTTTTTAAAAATAAGCTTTGAAGGTCATAAACGATGAACGTGATGTTCGCCGAGGGATAGCTCCATTATGCGGTGTGCAAAGCTGTTTATAAGAGCAGTGCTCTTACTCCTAGAAAGCCAATTATTTAATTGGATCGCTGCAGCCTAACTTCATCATGCATTTGCCTCATTTAATTCCATCAAATGACAATTTATACATCTGTGCTGATGAATTCATTTATTAGGAATACTTTCTCACAGCAAATTTACTCTTGCTCTTCTGTATTCTCAACCTCCCCCTCCTTTCTCCCAGTTTCTAAAGTGTCATAGCATGAGTCCCCAAGAATAACTTGTTCTGGTTGTCCGTCGTCGCAGAAGGCGCTCTCATGACCAATAGTGGAGAAATCCATTTCCTGAAAGCTGAGTGTTCACCTTTACCTCCAGTTTGGCAAGAGGCTGGCATTAAAGTGACAGACGGAATAGGGGTTTTAATTACTAAAAGGCTATGCTAGCTAACGGTATTGGCCAAATGATCCTTCTGGAACTTGTCCACATAGCATCAGTGGTTTCTGCTTCAGACTAAAAATGACTTTTCATTTTTTAAAAAAAAAATTTAGTGTTTAACATTGCTAAGAGGCAGTGTTGCATAGCTGTTTATAAAACTAGCAGCTGCTACGCATTGATCTCATCCTCGGGACAGTTTCATCACTGGCTTTCAAGTCAGACAGATTGGCCACATTGCTTTGGAATTTAGGTTCCTTCTCTGTAATGCCACCTGGTGGGATTTTTATGAGGATACAATGGATTCATACATGTAAGTGGAGTAGAAGCACAGTTCGTAGCCTTCAGTAAACAATGCCATTGTAACCCCTTCTCAGGAAGTCATCCCTGTGCTGCTAGGGTTTGGTAGCTGCATGCAAAAGGACACCACCCATTACGCTCACATTTGAAGAGCGGAATTGGCTGGCCATTTTGAAAATAACCCCTTTCCAAAGGGGGCTCTATTAGAAAGGGCCCATTAAGTTCGTTCTTTGGAGCCTTCCTCCCAGGTGAACGTCACTGTAGAATCCTTCTGAAAGTTCCCATTGATCCTCAGAATTGAGTAGTTAATATTCCATTGATTGGATAGACCAGTAGGAATTTAACCACAACTTTATGGATAGGCATTTGGCTGTTGCCAATTTTAAAATACATTAAACAGTACTGTGGTTAATCAATTTATATTCATACTTTCCCCCTACATTCTGGATGATTTCCTCAGAAATGATTCCCAGAAATAAGATAGATGATTGAATTTAAAAAGCGAGCACATTTAAATAGATCTTAATATATATTGCCAAACTGCTTTCCAATTGACAATGCATCATGTGGACAGAATTTTTACCAATCTCAGGCATAGCTTGAGTTCTTTTCTCTCACCATTTAAATAGATCTTAATATATATTGCCAAACTACTTTCCGATTGACAATGCATCATGTGGATAGAGTTTTACCAATCTCAGGCATTGCTTGAGTTCTTTTCTCTTATAGAAAATCTCCAATTTGAAAATATTTGCTGAAAGATAACACTATACCGAATGATATAAGTGCATGTTAGAGGATATAATAATGAAATATGTACTCAAACTCCCACGCATCCTTGGAAGTTGGCAGACAAGGAAGAATTGCCATGCTCAACACAGGACCCTTAGACTGGAGCGGGGGAAACTAGCAAAACCAGGCTGGCTCACAGGAACCCTGAGAAGACAAGTAGCAGCTAACGCTTAAGGCCTTGCGATAAGCCAGGTCTATGCTCGGCTCTTTCCATGGACTGTGTCATCCATTAGTCCCCAAATCTCCATTTTACGGTTGAGTAAACATTACTAGCATCTAAAAGCAGCATCTCCAAGGGAGAAGAGACAGTCCATAACGATCA
>NW_006288615.1:13938401-13958848 GCF_000327345.1 Myotis davidii | reverse complement strand
CTTGCTGATCCATGAACACATACACATTCCTGTCCAGATCAGACACCCGAGCTTTCCAGTTCACTGCTTCTTTCCTGAACAATCATATTTATCATAGCCAATGTGTGAGAATTTCCATTTTTTGGTGAAGTTTCCATCTGTCCTTCTTCCCATGTCGTAGTCCATCCAAAAAGCACAGGACTCTGTGACATTTTGTAGGATCTACCTCTGAGACTGGTATCACAAAAAACAGTTGGGAGTATGACTATGACCTGGTACCAGTCAGTGTCCTGGGGTCTTTCATTGATTTTGATTTTTATTGATTTCAGAGAGGAAGGGAGAGGGAGAGAAATAGAAACATCAATGATGACAGAGAAACATCGGCTGCCTCTTGCACGCCCCCTACTGGGGATCGAGCCCACAACCCAGGAATGTGCCCTCGAGATCTCAGGACCCTTCAGTCCGCAGGCCGACGCTCTATCCACTGGGCCAAACAGGCTAGGACTCATTGATTTTCTTCTGAGTTCACAGGAAGCCCCAGTGTGCTTACTTTGGCTCAATGCTGAGAGGTAGCTTTTCTAAGATAGTCTGTGTGGGGGTAGGCTAGCTTCAAAAGTACTAGTATGAGGTGTTGAGCTGAAATATCTTACCTGCCGAATTTCAGAATAGACACACTCCTATCCCATTAAAATACTTTGTGTTGTCGAAACCGGTTTGGCTCAGTGGATAGAGCATTGGCCTGCGGACTGGAAGGTCCCAGGTTCAATTCTGGTCAGGAGCATGTACCTGGGTTGCGGGCACATCCCCAGTAGAAGATGTGCAGAAGGCAGCTGATCGATGTTTCTCTCTCATCGATGTTTCTAACTCTCTATCTCTCTCCCTTCCTCTCTGTAAAAAATCAATAAAATATATTAAAAAAAATACTTTGTGAAGCCCCATTGCTCTCAGGATAAAGCCCAAGCTCCTTAATGTGGTGCGCACAGCCCTTCAGGACCCTCCTTCTTCCTTCAGTGGCTGCTCTTTGTCTCTCAGGAGGGACAAATAGTCTTACGGGTCCATTTTCAGTTCCAGGATTGTGTAGCTCTCTCACCTTGAGGGCTCTGTACCTACTGATTCCTCTGCCTTTAGGGACTTTCTCCTCCTTCCTCCCTGGCTTGGTTACCTTAAATATTACCTCTTCCATGAAGCACTCCCTGACCACTGAGGCCTGGCCCTGCCCCTCTCCTTTGAGCTCCTATAAATAGGCCTGTGTACTCTGTTCTTATTCAAGTGCTTTCCTACTGATTGAAATTCCCTTTTATCTATTTCCCCACTAGGCTGCACGATGCTGGAGGATACACACTATGTCTTATTCAGTGTTTTCATGACTAGTCAGTGTTAGACTCAGAGAAGGCATTTCATGAGTGTTTGTGATGGTGGCAGTCCTGGCTTACCAGGAGGCTGCTTCTTTAGATGACTGACCTGTGCTTACACTGAGGTGCACAACTGTGTAGAGATCAGTATCCCATTCCTATGTCCGTCCCACTGAATTGTAGGCTTTCTGAATACCTATGGCCACCACACAGCTCTCACTCTCTCTCCGTCTCCTCTCTCTTTCTCACAGGGTTGTTAAGCGACATTGTTGAATTGGAATCTTGCCTGCAACATTGTTCTCTATCCACACTCCATTTGTTTAGAAAACACAGCGACTTACTCTCCTAACTGTTCCACACAACCTTGTGAAGAACTGGTACAAGCTCAAAGGTGGATGATCATGCTCCAGCCTCCTTCCATTCTTAATAGCTAGGTTTGGGTTCCCAACCTGGGTGTGGGAGCCTATGGAACGGCTCTTCACAACCACCTACTTGGCTGGGGGCAGGTGTGCATTTTTTGTTGCACTCGTTGTTTTTAAAATTCGGCTAATGCCTGAATAGCGGTATACAAAATGTATTCTAGAAGCAGACTAGTATTCTTGAAGTTCCTGTGATCACCTCGAGGACCTTGCAAATCGTGAATGAAAAACATGACATTCTTTCAAAGAATTGAAATGGTCGAACTTCAAAGAGTGGCTTCATTTAGAGCCACCTGGTGATATTTCCTCAGTCCTCCCAGGATGGAGAGCGGGAGCCACTACTTATCACCCAGCTGCTACCCTCCTAACCCATAGCTTGTTACATTAAGGTAAGAAAGTTTTATGTGCATAATTTGTGAAGTTCTCTTAAGCAGACAGTGCTATATAAATGTGAAATGCTGTTATTAATAATAAAGTTTGGCTCACCTAAGAATACTGTAGAATTAAAGTAATGAGATTCTATTTTTAGGCAGACTTGCCAATAACATGCAAGTATGATAAGGCTGTGATTTAAAGCTCACTTTAACCTTCCACTGCTCTAAAGAGTACATTTTCTGGGCCGCCTACACAGCAGTCCGCCGCCCAGAGCTCTATTAACGCTAATGGTGGAGCTACACTCGAATCCCAGCATGCCCTGCTAAAAATAGGCTCTGGTCTTTCAGACGTGGCAGCATATCTCAGGCAACTGGCTTTCACAAATTATAGATGGGCCTCTTTAGTCACCTCACATACCCTGACCACTGCCTTCGAAACCATAAAAAAGCTCCTAGAATATGTTTTGAAATTTGTGTACAATTATAATTACACAAAGATATAGGATGTGTACGGGGGCCTCAGATGTAAAAAAAATTTAATAAAGATCCAGGTTCAAAGTGATTCACAACTAGAAAAGAAGTCTCACTCCTCAGGAAAAAAAAATAATTAGCTCTTCCTCCACTAATGTTCAGGTCAATGCTTTGTCAATAACAGTAACTCTTCTCCACCAATTATTTAGTGCAGCCTATAAAGATCGTTATGACTCATAATTACACATGCAGATTTATGTCAAAATGCGTGTATAAATCTCCAATTCTGGCTATGGGTCACCTCTTATCAGAAAAAAGATTTGTGTAAGGAGACACTCTCCTTGATCCCTGTGGGCATTTTTCCCTTTCTGATTTGGGGGTAGAATTATAAGGGTTTGCTATCAATGACACAAATATGACCCAAGGCACATTACAGATTCACAGCCGGAGGGAGTGAGGAGCTGGCTGGCTTTGGCGGGAGTGGATAGTGGAGGGAGGGGGAGGTGGCTGTGGAAATATACTTTCTGGGATTATTGCTCTCCGGCTAAATGAAGACCACCTTTTCAACACCTGCAGGCCAACCACTATAAATCTGAGGAAAGATGATTATCTGAACAGGGGGAGATGGGATTTAAAATGACTGAGACTTCCTGAGGCTGAAGTCTTCTGCTTGATTCAGGGACCCAGGAAAGTCTTAGACCTGATGGGTTATCAAATTCTGTGGTAGCCTGAGTAGTCAGATGAGATGTCAGGTTGAACTTAGGCAGGATTCTCACATGCTAGGATTTGTTTTGTGATGTATTTCCTGCTAGGAAATCTGAATTGTGAAATATCACCTATTCTCCAGAGAAAAATTTCCCTGATTGTCAAAGGGCAGGATTTCCTCAGCACCCATGAAGGATGTGAAAGGTGCATGTACCCTCTGTGTGAATAGGTAAGTACTGAAAAATTGCTGGAACTTCTGTTTAGTAACTATCTGAATGCCTGGTCTGGGAAATTGCTGAGCATGCCCAGAAATTCTATTTTTTTCCTACTTACAGATCTCAACTATGTATACTTAATAATTTAAGATGGCAACTCTCAGACAATGTTCATAAAAATAGTAGAAAGCTAAATGCATCCCTACCAAGTCAAATCTACTTCAGGATATACACCTAAAAGGAGCAAGTGCTTATGTCCACAAGAAGACTTGTATAAGCATACTCATCACATCTTTATTCATAAAAGCCCAGTTCTTGAGATAATTAAAAAAATCTATCAACAGGTGAATGGATAAACAAACTGTCCTATACCCCTTCATTTGGCAATAAAAAGTGAATAAACTACTAATACCTACACAACATATGTTACATTAAGTGAGAAAAAAAAAAAAGCCAGACACAGTCACTAATGCGGGATTCCATTTATATGAATTGCAAGGACAGGCAGAACTAGTCTGCAGAAGTAGATATCAGAATATCAGCTACTTCAGTGGGGAGAGGATGTTATTGACTAGAAAGGGGCACAAGGGAATTCGCTGGGTGATGAAAATGTTTTATATCCTAATCTGGGTAGTGGTTAACATGGTATATAATATGTAAAAACTTCAATGGGCTGTATACTTTTGTGCATTTTACTGTTTGTCTATTATAGCTTAATACATACAATATTTAAAAAGCTACCTGAAAGAAATACATGAAGAAAAGTTCACTTTGTAAAAAATCATGAACAAAGATAAAATCTGAAGATATTCTAAAAAGTAAATGAAAAAAAGATGTGTGAAAAAATGAACCTTTCACCTCTTCTCACTTTTGTCACAGGACATAAAAATGCTGGGACTTAGGAAACGCACATCACTGTATGAGATGCTTAGGAATTCACAGACGTCTTTTTAAGGATTTATTTTCAGAATGTTCCTTTTAAATGAGAAAGTGCTTCATTGGCAGGTTTCTCATTAGGAAATGGTGCTATTCAAACATAAACAGTCAGGAAATAGATATTTGGGGTTGATTCATCACTTGTCTTAGCCAGAGATCAACTAGTTAATGCTTGTGTTGGCCTCAAGCATACATCAGTAAAATGTATTTCATTCTCTTGAATATTTAGATTAGTTTAGGTATGAGTCTACCAGTTCAGTGTTTTTATGACCAAAAAATTGATATTAAATACACATTTCCCATTTTTCATACAATACACCTCAGTTCTTTTTGCATTTGTCTTATGATGAAGACTTTCAAGTTGTAAAAGGAAGTCTTTGGGGTGCTTGTCTTCCGTGTTGCTAATGAAACAAAGAAGACTTATTTTTCAAGAATGATCGTGACAGAACTTCCACATGGCGTCTGCTACTCATTCTTCAGTTGACATTTCCACTTCTGGAATTCTAAAGTTTGTCTGAAATTGTGAGTGACATTTATAAAATGCTTGCAGAATTTTGAAAATGGGCCCTAGAGATCACCAAATTCTTCCCCCTCATTTGAAATGAGGGAACTGAGATCAGGGAAGGTTAGGTGACTTGCCCGGGGGTCAGCTTCTTTGGCTGACTTATTGTGTAGAATTTGGATGCGTTCCTTGAACTCTGTGATAATATCAGATTCTATGATCAAAGAGATATCACCATTGCGCTGGTTGTAGGCACATGCTCATTTTATGGAATGCGGAATCCTTTAAAGATCATCTTCAGGGCCTAGAAGATTTCACAATCCCGGAAATTCTGTTTCCAATCTGTAGAGTTTCCCCACAGTGAAGCTTGCATCAGTAACATTAGGCTAAGCCTGCCTATCTCCCTTCCCAGAAATACTGTATTTAGAACCATACACAGCACTGTGATGTATAAAATGTGGCTTTGGAGCTGCACTGTCTGGGTTCACTTCTGATCTCACTACTGACGAGCTGTGTAGCAGTTACTTGCTCTCTAACTCCCAGGTTCCTAATCTGGAAGATCGAGATAATAATAGTACCTTACCTCATTTTTTTAAAGATATAACTTTAATGATGTAAGTCAAGGAAGCCTGGTCCTTAATACATATTTAATAAATTTTAGCTAATATATCACTTTGGGCCCTAACCGGTTTGGCTCCGTGGATAGAGCGTCGGCCTGTGGACTCAAGGGTCCCAGGTTTGATTCTGGTCAAGGGCATGTACCTTGGTTGTGGGCACATCCCCGGTGGGGAGTGTGCAGGAGGCAGCTGATCGATGTTTCTCTCTCATCGATGTTTCTAACTCTCTATCCCTCTCCCTCCCTCTCTGTAAAAAAATCAATAAAAAATATAAAAAAATATATCACTTTGGAATTTTTAAAAAAACTATATTTCGTTTTATTTTGATTTTCCCATGTCCACATTTTTGCATATACAACCAGTGCCCTGTATTCTCCTCTCTCCTCATCTTTCAGGCCCCATCTCAACTCCATCCTCTTCATCATTATGTACTCTGTCCTGCACACACTCTCATCCAATGATATTTATTTCTTATAATGATATTTATTTAATCTGATGTAAACTTTCAGAAGACAAGGGCTACATAATGTATTTCTTTTACATCTTTAATAGGGCCTAGCACAGTGAGGGGTGTGTAGCAAATACTTGAAAATCATTGTATCAAAAATTTAAAGTAAAGAACTTTATGTCCAGCCAGTGTAGCTCAGTAGTTGAGCATCAACCTATTAGCCAGGAGGTCATAGTTCAATTCCAAGTCAGGGCACATGCCCAGGCTGTTGGCTAGATCCCCAGTGTGGGGCATGCAGGAGGCAGATGATCAATGATTCTCTCTCATCATTGATGTTACTATCTTTCTCTCTCTTTACCTTCCTCTCTGAAACCAGTAAAAATATATATTTTTTTGAAAAAGAAACTTCAAAACACTAAGCCTTTATTTCAATAATGGCTGTTGAACTATGGAGATATTGTATAAAATCATATTTTAAAAATATTTTATGTAGTAGGAGCACTGTAGACAAAACCAAACAAAGAAAAACAAAACAAGAAACAAAACAAAAACAAACAAACAAAAAAACCCTTGCCTGGAGAGGAATTACAACCTTCACTATGATCCAAATTTTGAAAATCTGGTGTTTCCTTTCAGTTCTGTTACAATGCATGCAAAATAGTATCAAGACCCAAATCCTGTTTTTGCTTTATGTATCAAATAATTATCCAAGGCCAAGAAGAATATATGAAACTATATCTCTAACTCATGTTAATAATCATACATTTCTTTTTAAATTACAGCAAGTAATAGAGTCATCAAGAATACACAACAGTGCCTGGCCAGCGTGGCTCAGTGGTTGAATATCTACCTATAAACCAGGAGGTCACCATTGGATTCCTGGTCAGGGTACATGCCCAGGTTGCGGGCTTGATCCCCAGTGTGGGGTATGCAGGAGGCAGGAGATCAATGATTCTCTCTCATCATTGATGTTTCTATCTCTTCCTCCCTCGCCCTTCCTCTCTGAAAGCAATTAAAATTCTTTTCTTAAAAATAAAAAAGGATACACAACAGCAATCATAACACTTACCATGAACATTTTACTTATTTATAAATGTGTATTTTGTATCTCTCAGAATAGTGATTGCTTTATCAGAAGCTTTCAGGAAAGCATCCCCAAATACTTGAGCTTTATGGAGAAACTGTATGGGAATCCTTTCATTTCCTTTTTGATGTTGTGATTCCCTTGTACCCATTTCATAAAAGATCTTTCTGAAGTGCACTGAAGAACGGAGAATTATTTAGACAGTTGCCATTAGCACTGAAAATTCAGCCTGTTCAAGGCCTTAGCCCAATTTTGTGATTGATTTAAATAATAAATATTTTTCCTGTTTACATAAATTCATTGCTAGCTTAGGCATTAGAAATGTACTTTCTGTGTTAATTCCTAGGTTGTGGCCAAGATACCCGAAGTGCCAGAAGAAACGAAACCAAGGAATACATAGTCCCTTCTGTTTCTGTTGCTAGTGATTGTGTTGGCAGAAATAAGACTTGGGATTCCACGCCTCAAAGAGTTTTGCTTCCCAAGTTTGCTAACTCAGGGGGCCAGTCTTCACCTGCAGTTGCTAGAAAAGTGCATGACTCACATAACCACACAAGTATAAGTAATATACAGGATGTTTATGGTATTATCTACCCATTTTTCTTCATTCATCCACCCTTCAACAAATGTTGAACACCTGCTATGTACCACATGGGACACAGCGGAAAACATTAGCACCCCTGCCCTGGTGGAGCCCAATTCTAAGAATAACTTTTCCTTGAGTCTCTTGGACCTTGGTAGGTTGCTCCTTTGCCTCTGTTTTGTCATTAGGTTTTGACAACAGTAGCAAATAACTCCCTGCATTCTTGTGGCTAGTAAGAGTTTTGCTTTTAACATTACTTGTTTTATGTTGTATTGACTATATATATATATCTTATCCTTAAAATATAGACCAAACATACAATAATTACTTTTAAAAATCTAATATCATTTCTTTCTTTAAAGCCTTTACAGGAGAGGTGTTTTCTCAATAAAGTGTGTAATGAGAGCACTTTTTTGAATTAAGAAAATTGGAATTATTTCAGTGCAACTTATGTGCCTGAGCGACTGCAATACTAGAGCAATTAGTTAATGGATTAATGGGAGCATTAATGTTTTGCAGAGGCTAGTTTTGTTCGTGCTAAATTGTCTTGTACTTTTCTCATGTTCAAAAATTGAATCTATTTATTGTGTTATTGGGCCCACTGATGCTTCTCTTTGCTGTTACCCTGTGTGCTCATAATAGTATTTGGAGTCTAACAGCCCTGGCGTGGACTTACATGTGTAAGCGTGAGTGATGAGGGATGGGCATAATGTGAAGATCGCAGCTTCATTTTTGACCGTCAGCAAGGTAGTTAACAGGGTGTAGGGTTTAGTTTGCACAAAAAAATTGTATCAACTTATACTGTGCTCAGTGGAGCACAGCTCAGGACATCCTGAGGTGCTAATTGTTCCTTAGGCAATGGTGATTTGATGAAGTATTGGGAAAGGTGGGTATAGTGATTAAGATGAAATAGGATTTCTCTGCCACATCGAAGCTATTTTCAGAAATGTTAATGAATGATATGTTCATCCCTGTGACCACAGTGAGATGAACAGGAAATGGAAAAATCTTTGCTCATTGACTAGGTTCAAAAAATCCGGGAACACACAAGCTCTTTTCTGTTGTAAAGGGCAGTTTTTTTAAAGCCTGACTTATGACTGCCCCGCATTATCCCACTCTAAAGAGACAGTCAGTTGTTTCTACGATGTGGATGCATTCCAGGATAGAGAACTATGCAGGAATGTATTTTGAAGCAAAGAGCAGTTCAGAAGTTACGAATGACAATTATGAATGGAAGCTATGAACCACAGCCAAAAATCAGTTGGGTTCATATCTATGAATCTGAAATAGTTTTTGGAATATGCTTCTGTTTTCAAAACATTTCCAGAGAATTTCTTTTATTTCTTGGAAGTCATAACAAGACAAGTCCCTTCATTGATTATGGGACTGAATTAAATGAAAATAATACAGTAAAAAATTTCAAAAGTAAAAACAGGAACATTTATTGATTTGTTTTCCATTTGTCAAAAGTAGGCAAAGTACAGACATTATTTTATTTAAGTTTTATTTTAACCCTACAATTAGCACATTTTAATATCCTTTAACAGCTGAAGAAACCGAGGCAAGAAGAGATCAAAAACTTTCCCAAGCTCACATAGCTAGTAGTATTTGGACGGGAGCTCCATAGCCCATGTCCCTGATCATCTTTTTACAAGGCCTATCTAGGTTTTAGCAAGGGAAAATGAAATTCTGCATTTTTTTTTTTTTATCTCATGCTGTTTAGTCAAAGGTCAAATTCACATCTCTTCTATATGGGCATTTTGTGGTTCTATCTAGAAAATTGTTCATGATTCTTTTCAAAGACCTCTTTGACTTAAGGGACTTATGTCCAATTTTATAAGTTGCCTGGTTTGAGCCGCTTAAAATTATCTGGTGCTTACTTGCAACCTTTTTAGTAAATGCTCTTCTGGCTTGGGGTGGCTTTGGTATTTCATATTTAGTAAAAGTGTCTGCCACCTGCCCTTGGAAAATATCTCGGTTTTATGTCTCCCAGACTGCTTGTTGCTGAAGGCAAAATGTGGAATGGAGAGTGGTGGAATTTTACTGTGCTATAGAAATTAGGTGCAACCACTATATTAAAAAAGAACAGCAGGTGCTATAAATCTGAACTTTGTTTGGGGGAAGAAAAAGAATAAAAGTAAAACATGTGAATGGATAGGCTGCTAACTTGCCAAGTTAAAGACAGTTTTTCTAGAGAAACAATTAAGATTTTCTACAAAGAAATCATGTTTTATTTTGGATTTCACTTAAAATGTTAAGGTACAATGCATATTTCTAAATAATTAATCACTCAGTCAAATTCTATGAAACTATTCCATTCATCTCCTTCAAAGCACTTCTATTTTCACAATATTTTAAAAATATGTTCTTGTTATTAAAGTAATTCATATTTATTCTAGAACATCTAGAAATACACGAATAACCCAAAATATCACAACACAGAAATATATACTGCTAACATTTTAGTATAGTTCTTCCCAATATTTATTATACATACACATAGTTCTTAATGTATTCTGTTCTCATCGCTTATCAATATGTCACAGTTTTCCATCTTATTAAATATTCTTTTATAGCATCATTTTAATGGTGATTATATCATATCTTAACCAAATCATTATGCTAGAGATTAAAATTGTTTCCAGTTTTATAGTGTTATAAATAATGCTGCAACGAATAATTTGTAGCTAACTCTTGGTATACATTCATGATTATTTTTTCTTAGGATAAATTCTTATATCTGGACACGCTGACCCCAAATGTTTGGAAAATATACTGCCCAACTGCTCTTCCAGAAAGGCACCAGTTTGCATTCACAAACATGGAATTTCTTATCTTTCTTTTGAGTAGTTTTGGTGAGTTCTTATTTCTATACTAGAGGCCCAGTGCATGGAATTCGTGCACAGAGGCGTAGAGGCCCAGTGCATGAAATTCGTGCACAGAGTGGGGGGGCAGGGGTTCCCTCAGCCCAGCCTGCACCCACTCCAATCGGGGAGCCCTTGGGGGATGTCTGACTGCCAGGTCGGGCCTAAACCAGTGGTCAGACACCTCTCTCACAATCTGGGACCACTGGCTCCTAACCACTAACCTGCCTGCCTGCCTGCCTGATTGCCCCTAACCCCTCTGCCTACTTGCCTGATCACCCCTAACCTCTCTGTCTGCCTGCTTGATCGCCCCTAACTGCTTCTGCCTGCCTGCCTGATCGCCCCCAACTGCCCTCCCCTGTCAGCCTGGTTGCCCCTAACTGCTCTCCCCTTTCAGCCTGATTGCCCCTGTCTCTGCCTGCCTGATCGCCCCTAACTGCCCTCCCCTGCTGGCCTGATCACCTCTGACTGCCTCTGCCTGCCTGATCACCTATAACTGTCCTCACCTGCAGGCCTGATTTCACCCCCAACTGTCCTCCTCTGCCGGCCAATTTGGTTCTGATTGGTCAGTTTTTATGTCAGTCAGCATCAAAAGCTCTGCCTCCTAGGGAGCCATTGGCTCCTTACATTCACCCAGATTTGGTTCTGATTGGTCAGTTTCTATGCCAGCCAGCATCTCTGGGCCTATCAACAGGACCTGATCAGAAAGGCAGGACTGATCAGCAGCCCTGGTGGAGGCCTGGAGAGAAATGGAGGCACGGCTGTTGGACAGGCCAGGAGAGAAGGAGAGGCAAGGTCTGATCAACAGCTGCCACTGAGGCTATGGATCAGACCCTGCCTCTCTCTCTGCGGTCCTCTCTCTGGGCCTGATCCACAGCCGCCAAGGCAGTCAGTGCTGGGTCAGGGCACCTGCTTCCAGTCTGGTAGAGCCTTCTGTCAAAAAGGTCTTTGCGACCCTGTCTCTTTATTATATAGACACGAAAAAATGCCCTCCTTTGATTTGTATGTCCAGTGGACACTGGATGAACTGAGATAGTTCATCAGTCACCTTTCCATTCATTTGCACTGCTACCACAGGCTTTTTATTTTGCTCCACACCATTTTGGTAGAGTTGCCATGAAGGAGAGAGAGATTGTGGAGCAGATGGGTGAGGAAAGAAGTCAACACACTCTCCTAAACTGGACTCTTTGGGGTATAGTGCTTTCCTGTGACAGATTTATGATAGCAGGCAACAAGGTGCTCCTTACCTTTTTATTTTCTGCAGTAAACAACATTTGGAACACTATATTATAGTGTGTGAAAGAAAAGTAACACATTAAAAAATCCTCTTGTGTTGTTTCATAATTCTGCCCTGCTCAGTGTGTCCTGTACACAGTGGTTTGGATTCCCCCTGTGAGATTCTGCTCCTCATCCGTGGTCACAAGTGGCTCACTCCAATAATGTAGAATGACTCTGGTCCTTAAAGCCACAGAGAGTGTCTTTAGAGAGTGAGGTAGACTCCTGGAAGGATGATATCTGCCTTCCACTCTTACAGGACTACTTCGAGATTAAACAGAAGTTTGAAAAAAAATAAAATAAAATTTCAGCTTTTTATTTCTTGGAAGGATCAGCTATTATTTTCTTTTCCACATATATCATCTATAAGTAAAGTAGGAAAACATAAACTTACAGGGGTCTATCTCAAGTATGCTAAAAATAAAAATAAATCATTTATTCAAATAAAATGAGTCTATTATAGAAAAACTAGTGTTGTTTTAAACAAACAAAAAACTCATAGACACAAACATCAGTATGATGGTTACCGGAGGGGAAGGGAGGTAGGACAGAGGGAGAAGAGAGTAAACGGGGTCAAATGTATGGTGACAAAAGGTGACTTGACTTTGGGTGGTGAACACACAGTGCAATATACAGATGATGTATTACAGAATTGTATACTTGAAACTGGCATAATCTTATTAAGCAATGTCATCCCAATAAATTTAATAAATTTTTTCTAAAATAGTGTAGCTTTATAGCACCAGCCCTTCATTATCCAATTATGTCAATGTAATTAACCACAGGGCAAACTGTTTTAATTCTACATAGTTTACTTATAGAGTTATATGGAGCAGAAATTCTGTTTTCCTTTCTTTTCTTCTTATGAACAAGCAAAATAAGTGATTTAGTGTGAAAATTCCAGGGGATTAGATCATTTGAAGCTGATATGGCTCTTTAACCATAAAAAGGAAAGTGAAGCTCTGATAATAAAATGGGGATAGTTAGAGTAAAAAATATATTTCATAACCCAAACGTGAACCTAAATGTTGGCTATATGCCTTCAAAGTAGTTGGCAAAAATGGGCTTAGTCTAAGGCATGTGTAAGCCGAAGTTGTCATTCATTAATCCTAGAGACAACTGGAAGTCATTTAGCCTACAGACTGAGTGTAAATGTACAGAGTGGATTGGTTGGATAAGCATTCCAAACTGAGTGATTCAAAGGAAGATTTTCTTCTATTACATCCATTCTTTATAGAAGAAATTGTTGCCACTAAATCATACTGTGTTCTAAAGGTAACCTTTTGCCCAAACTCCTCAATTCAAACTAGTCACTTTATTGCATGTCATATACCTCTTCTTAACCTAGACAAATAAAACTGTTCCAGCTTTCGTAAGAAGATTTATTAATAAGTATTTTTAGTATTTGACTTGCTCACCGTAATTAGCCTGGGTGTGTTCCCAATTCAATAGTCTTCACTGATGGCATATTTTTAGTGATAGAAGAGCTTTATCAAAACATCAAACTCACCACCCACACTCCTGAGAGATACAAAGACTTGGGAGCTGCAAAATACACTCTGGCGATGAGTTTGTTAATATCACTGGAACATGATTGCAGACTATAACCAGGCCAATGAACAAGCTCACTCACCTGAATTAGAATAGTCTTAACAAGCCTGTGTATTTGAGAATGGTAGCCAGTCAGGCCAAAGCAACATGGAGACCCAAAAGAAGTATCTTCCCAAACAAGGAAATGCAAGTTCACATCCATTGTATCTCAAGGAAGCAGGCACAATTATGGAAAGAAAGCAGTTTAAAATTTTTTTGGCTGAACTAAGCCTCTGTGGTGTCTTGAAATAATAGTAAATACTTCTACACTCTATCCAGAGATGAAACCCCTGATTAAGGGGAGCCCAAGAAAGAGAATCATGGTCCTCAAGCTCTGATACCATTAAAGCTCCAAGACTTTGGCTGAGGTGACTTAGAGGTCTGGGTTGGGGTCCTCTTGCCTCATCTAGAGCTCTACCTTGGACCTCCTTCTAAGAGCCTACTTAAAGAAAGGACACCTTTGAAATAATAACAGTGATAACAGTTACAAAAACAGAAAAGTACCAGGATAACTATAAACTGTGGTCTAGTAATGACTACATTATGACCAGCATATTGACTGGCCTAGCACAAAATAGATACTCAATAAATGTTTGTAGAATAAATAAATTAGTGAATAACAGACAGTGAAGAGTGTTGCATCAGAAGCTTATAGAGCTAGATTCAAATCTGGACTTCTTGAGGGCTGTTGGCTTCCTCTCTGGGCCTCTGTTTCTCAAACTGATCAACCCTGAGATGCCTTCCAAGTCAGCCTGGAATTATGATCTGAAAAATATGTGCTATGTTGGAAAGGAATTTGCAATGAAAAGAGGAAGTTACAAATGCTGAAGGTCAGAGAGGTCAATAAGGATTAAACCACCCGCAGCATCTACAATATCCAGCACAGCCTGCCTGGAAAGCTGTATATCACTGCTATTCCCAAGTCATTTCATACACCTTCTCAGAACATCTTCAGCCCACTTTATAACTGGCAAAACTGAGGTGTGGCAGGGCAAGTGATTTTCTTAATGTTACCCAATGGAAGCTAAGTCTTAAGACTCGGTCACCTCATGGACTCAAATATATAAAAAACTTTTATAATCTGATCACCCAGGTGGGAGGGAAACAAAGTGGCAGAAGGATTCCGAAGAATTGGGGTGGCCTAGTTCTCTCTTGAGAAGGAAGCTTATACCCTAAATCTTGTAATTTCCGATCCAGAGTTTCATGCATGAAACTTTATGGCCTCTTGAAAGGTGAATGAGTAGGTTTGATTCATTGGAAGTCAGAACATTTTTTTTTAAACATTTGAGAATCAAGATAGGTAGTTAGTCTGCCTTATAAAATTTTCTTATGGATGTTGCCATCAGAAAAATTTATCTTAGCTTTGTACACTGCAAGCTTATTCAAATCCATTACATCTTCAGATTCAGTCATTGTTAGTTGAGGGTTTTAGCATTAATCCTAGCTGCATCTTAATTCATGTGATCTTGGAAGTAGTGATTTGTTTTGCTATCACCAAGTTCCATCCATTTAAAATAGGTCACCAAGATGTCACATTTTATGAGGTTATTTATACTACCTTACTCTTTTGGGGCTGCAGTTTTACAGGTTATTTTTCTTCTGTGTATTAATGAGAGGAGTTAAGAGTACTGAATTTTGTTTATTGAAGAAATTGGAAACTGTGACTCCTGAGTAAATAAAAAAAATATAAAGTGTGAAATAATGAAATACCTTATCTGGCCAAGAAATGGAAAAATTCTAATTGTATAATATTAGCCAAGAAAATCTTTTAAAAATATTCTTTATTTCCTAGTTTATTTGTAAATTGATATAATCTATACATGTAACTTTCAAAAAATCACCCAAGTATATTTTAATAATCCTTTATATCTTTATGTATCTGTGTATATAAATAAGTATACATATTTCACACATATTCTAGCATAAAATTAATTACTGATGAATTTTTTAAAAATATATTGTCCAATAACTAGTTTTTAGATATATGAACAAGATAATTTTCTACATATGAAAGATAGTTAACAAATAGCAACTATATTTCCATTAACAAATAACTGTAAGTTCTAACTTGTCCTAATTATTTCTAATAATATCTGTGGAGACTAATGTCTCAAAAGTATGGATGTGTTGATGATAGAAAGCAGGTTGAAGAGTACTGATTTATTACAACCCTTCATTAAGGTTAAAAGCATTCCAGTGAGATGAAGACATCTGCCTTGTATTTTCACATTTCAGAAGAAAAGTTAAGGATAGGAAGAACAAAAAAGAAGAAAAAACAATGTTTCAAGTTGAAGTTAGACCAGGTTTGAAAAAAAAAACACAATGTTAGCTTTATATCTATAAAAGTTTTCAAAAAAGAGACTTCTTCATGCCCATAACTTTCACTAATTATTATGTTACCAAATATATTTAATACTGTAAATTAACAATGAAAATTATTCCCTGTGTCCCTAAATTATTTTTCAAATTCTTATATTCAGTTAATCAACACATGCATCTTTCAAACATTTTATTTATTTATTTTTTATTTAAAAAACTGACAAAACTAATATTAGAAAGAATTAAGATAGGTTAATTATGCAATGTAATGGAAAAAATATTTTTTAAATGGGCCATTTTACCCCCTCTTCTTTTAGGGGTGGGACTGGGTAAGGTTGGCAATTACAGGGTTTAGTGAATAGTCACTTGATATCTTGGAAATCAAAGGAGAGGGCCACTGGAGAGAGGCTGAACTTAGCTGTTGCAGGATTTTTATCTCTCTAAATGAGTGCTACTGACAGGAACCATATGTGTTACCCACCATGGCTGAGGAAGAGAACACGGGTGGTTTTCCAAGGAGCCGTGACCTGCCTGCATGTGCATGTCTATCTGTGAGCTCATGTACAAGTCTGATGTATTTATGATGTTTAATAAACACTGGAACCACATGTGAGCTTGGGGTCTAAATCTCTCACTTAAAAGATTATTGTGAATATTCAGGTTGATTTTGCCTTACAATTAAAATCAATCTTTGTGCTTCATGGTGTTTGTCATGACACAAAAACATTTGTGGAAGTGTGAGGCCCTCTTTGAAATGACAGAAGAAACATTAATTTGTTCCTAGTTAAGCTTGTATTTGGCCCACTTGAAAATAAGAAACAGCTTAGGCAGAGCTGATGATTACTCAAGACAATTTCACTAAATAATCAAATGAATTTACTTCATATTGTAGTGTCAGGGTTTTTGAATGGCAGATAGTTTCTCAGGAAAAGCAGATGGAAGTGGCATTTTATTTTGTGTTTTTGTGGTAGATCTTTTGCCATTTACTGCTTTATTTTTTTCATTTATTATTTATATGTGGCATATCCTTTTTCTTTCAACCTCTCTACATCATTATGTATGAAGTGAGTTTCTTGTGGAAAGTGCATAGTGGAGGGAATGATTTTCTTGAATCTATTTTGATAATCTCTGTTTTTTGATTGGTATGTGTAGACCACTTACATTTAATGTAATTATTGGTATGTTTAGATTTAGATCTATCATGTTATCTTTTTAGTTTCTGATTTTCATTTTTCTGTTTTCTCTTTCTTGGCTTCTTTTGGATTAGTTAAACCATTTTTTTTTGTATTTGATCTTAATTGTTTATGTTTTTGACCATATCTCTTTGCCTTGATTTTTAGTGTTTGCTCTAAGGGTTGTAGTGTATATATCTAATGTTTTACAATCTGCTTAGACTTAATACTTTACCATTTCAAGAAGAATGTAGAAAACCTACCACCATATTGATCCTTTTATATGACCCTCCTGAGATATTATAATGGTCATATATTATATATGCCCATATGGAAACTCTATCAGATTATGCTATAATAGCTCCCTTTCAACCAGCGAACATTTTTTTTAAAGAACTCAAGAAGAAAACAGCCTATTTATATTTACCCAGATATTTACCATTTCTGTTGCATTTCTTTCATTTCTGATGTTCCAAGTTTCTTTCTAATATCATTTCCCTTTTTCTGAAAAACTTCTTTAACAATAAATTATCTTAGCTCTCCATCTATAAATGTTTATTTTACTTTCATTCCTAAAGAATATTATTTCTAATATAGAATTCTGTGTTGATAGTTCTTTTTACCCCAGCACTTAAAAGCTGTTACACCACTTCCCTTTGGTCTTCAGGGTTTCTCATGAGAAATCTGAAGTCATTAAAATCTTTATTCTCCTATAGATAACATTCTGTTTTCCTCTGGCTGCTTTCAAGATTTTTTTCTTTGCCTATAGTTTTCAGCAGTTTGATTATAATATGTCTAGCTAGGCATGGATTTCTTTGAGTTCATCTTGTTGGAGGTTCACTGAACTTCCTGAGTCTTTAAGTTTATGTCTTTCTCCAAATTTGGGAAGTTTTCCATCATTATTTCTTCATATTTTTTTTTGTACTACACTCTTCTGGGACTCAATTGACATGAATATTAGGCCTTTTACTATTATCCCACTGTTACCTGAGTCTTCATTAATTTTTTACATCTTATTTTCTCTTTGTTACTTAAGTTTTCATTATTTCTATTGATCAATTTTTTACACCCAGAGACGCTTTTCTTTGCCTTCTCCACTCTGCTATTGAACCCATTCAGTGAGCATTTTTATTTAAGTTATTGTATTTTTAGTGCAAAAATTTCCATTTGATTCTTCTTTATATTTTCTTTTCAGAGTTTCTATTTTTCTCTTTGCTTTAAGAGAGTTTGTCATTGCTTGTAGGAGCATTTTATAATAGCTGCTTTAAATTCTATTAGATAATTTGACCATGTATGTTATCTTGGCATCCATTGTTTTTTTTCCCATGTGAGTTGAATTTTCCTGGTTCTTCATATGCTGAGTAATTCTAGACTGTAGGCTGAAAATTTTGAATATTGTATTATGAGAATCTGGGTCTTGTTTAAATCCTACGGCAAATATTGATACTTTTGTTTCACCAGGCAATTGACCTGATTATGTTCAGGGTACAAGTTCCAACTGCCTTTTCCATGGACTAGAATCCCAATGTCAGTTCAGGTTTTAAAGCCGTGTTATTCGGATCTGTGCCATGAGTACACCACTAAATGGTAAATCTGAGACCTAGGTAAGAGTTCAGCTATTCACTTTTCAAAGTCTTATATATGATAATTCAGATGAGGTTCATTCATGTATAAATTTTGGAGTCTCAGACTTGATAAATAACTTTATGGTGTCCTCATGAAATCTTCCTTCTCCACAATCTCCCTAGTGTTTCCTTGTTCCCTGGGACTCACCTTTTGAGGCCTCCAGTCAGAATATTGGGGCTCTGCCATGCATTTCTGCAGCTCTGCCTGTCTCCAGGGCCAGGTGACAAGAAAAAAATTAATGGTAAACTCAGACCAGTTCAGTGGAACTTTGAATTTTGATACTCTTCCTCAATTTTTTATTCACTATTTACTTTTCAGAGTCTCAAATCACTGACCCACACATTTTGTCCCGGTTTTGTAGCTGCATTCAGGTGAACAGCAGGAAGGAGTGTATTTTCTCCCTCATACTCAGAAAGTGAATCTTGAAAGTGACATTTTAAAATGAAACATTTTGTTCAAGAAAACTTGTCAAATTTTCAGGTCTAGTGTCCTCAAAATTGAGGTCATTCAATTTAAGAAGAAGTTTTCAGATGTTTAAGTCTTAAATCCCTACTGTTATAAAGAATGGCATATTTAGGTACTGAAGCCAGAAAATAGCTGTGACAAAATCAATACAGTGTCATATAAAAATATAGGCCTGACAATATAGTTTTGTTCATAGATATGCATAAAATACATAGGCAACCCTGAACTTTGCTCCTTCTGATTCTTCTGGCTTGTCTATATGGTGGTTCCATATTACAGTCTCATTATGTGAGGTATTTTTAGTTTACAAATAATCCTTGTGTTCATATGTATAAATGTGTGCATGTGGACATACACTTACACATATAGATCTTTGTTCCAAAAAATAATTTGTATAGAACTACATTTCCCTAAAACAGTGGTTCTCGTACTTTAGTATGCTTCACCTCCAGAGTTTTTAACTCATATTTCTGTTGTAGCATCCAAGATTTTCCATTTTTAACAAGACAATGCCAGACGATCCCAATGTTTCTGGTTTCAGAACCTCTCTTTGAGAACTGCTACCATGATGGCATGACCAGAGTACACCAGAATTTTATGTGGCTCATGAAAAGGCATAAATTGATGATTTAATTGAAATTTATCACTTTCTATTGATTCTATGAGATTTTCCAGGAACAAATTCATTTTGGCCTTGAGTTAGCTTCTTATCATAATGATTTTAAATTTAAATTTTAATGAAAAGATAAATATTTTCAGTCAGTTCAATTGCTGTTATATATAAATATGTATACAGGCACGTGATATGCAGTATATTCATAATACTAACATTGCAAGCTGAAATGATAATGATTCACTTAATCAAACAAATTCTTTTATTTCTACAGTGTTAAAAACTTTTAAAAATTAATTATCTTAATTGCTATTCATGCAATTAGGTTTAAGTCACTTTTAATCTAAAGCAGAAGTTGGCTTATGGGCCAGATCTGCCCCATGTCCTGTTTTGGTATGATGGGTAAACTAAGAATGGCTTTTACATTTTAAAAACTTAAAAAAGATGCAAATCAAAACAACAATGAGGTACCACCTGACACCTGCCAGAATGGCTACCATCAACAAATCAATAAACGACAAGTGCTGGAGAGGATGTGGAGAAAAAGGAACCCCCTTGCACTGATGGGAATGCAGACTGGTGCAGCCACTATGGAGAACAATATGGCGTTTCCTCAAAAAATTAAAAATGAAACTTCCATTTGACCCAGTAATCCTACTTCTAGGAATGTATCTCAAGAAAACAGAAACATCAATCAGAAAGGATATATGGATCCCTATGTTCATAGCAGCACAATTTACTAAGATTTGGAAACAGCTTAAGTGCCCATCAGCAGATGGGTGGATTAAAAAACAGTGGTATATCTACACAATGGAATACTATGCCACTGTAAAAAAGGAAC
>NW_006288615.1:13937187-13938373 GCF_000327345.1 Myotis davidii | reverse complement strand
GCAGACAGTGGGGGGGGGGGAGGGAATGGGCTGAGGGGTGGGAGTGGCCAGGGAGAGGTCAATGGGGGGAAAAGGAGACTCATGTAATACTTTAAACAATAAATAATTTAATTTAAAAAAAGAGAAAGAAAGAAGAATATGCCACAAAAATTGTATGTAACCCAGGAAGCCTAGGATATTTACAATTTGACCCTTTACGGAGAAAGTTTACTGACTGATCTAGAGCACTGTCTGGTTAGTCGAGGAAGTGCATTTAGAGATGACATAATAGTAAGTAGGAACAGAATTTTTGTTATCAGATTGCTCTTGTTCAAATCCTTCCTCTACTAACCACTTTATGTAGTCTGGGGCAAATTAACTCATCTTTCTGTGCATCAGTATCCACATCTACATAAAATGCAGATGATGAAAGTACCTAACTCATAGAGCTATTGTTGATTTAATTACTTAACGCATGTAAAACCCATAGACTATTACCTGACAAATAGTAAGCACAAGGTCAATATTACCTTCTTGATGAAATACTGCCTAGACATTAAAGCTGATATTTGTCCTAAGCATTAATAATATATATATATTAATATTAATATTATGTGAAAAGAAACACAAGATAATCTGCAACAATTTGTTAATAAGTGAAACAAAAAATATGCATTGAAAAAAAAGAAAACATAGGAAGGAAATACTTTGACTTATTAGTAATGGCCCCAATTTATTAGCAATGGGGCTATGAATGATTCTCCACGTTCTACTTTCCTATATTTCCCAAATTTTCTAAAATTTACTATGAATCTCAGATGTGCCTCAGAGGTAGCTGATGCCTCTGCCAAGATGCTGATCCCCAAGACAGGATAAGATGAGCTGAGGCTGTGGTGGTCACATATTTCTGCCAGTATTTATTTTGGTCTCTGTAAGTCAGGCTGTTCACATTCTTTGTACATAGTTGTATTTAATTAGGAGTTAGAGTTGGCCATAAAATATGCATTAATTGTCTGTTATTTCATAAATGATGGCCAAAATAACAACCCTTGATAGGAACAGTTTGGGGGTGAGCACCATTTGGTCTGTTCATCTTCCAAAGCTCCCTGCCCCAAGCAAGAGATTTCTATTCGTTATCTCCTTTTATCCTGGAGAATTACTAATCCTGCACCACCATATTAAGTACCAATTAAGCAGATTTGTCATT
>NW_006288615.1:13927006-13937176 GCF_000327345.1 Myotis davidii | reverse complement strand
ACATTGAGCTGGGCTGTGGCTGCATATTTCACAGACTTCTGACAGAAATTATTTTAATTAGACTGCTGCTAGCAGCATTTAAAATAGTCTGTAGGGCCAGAGAGAGGAAGAATGGCTCCTCAGTCAGATAATTTACTTATTTTTCTTTTTCACTCACCATAAATCTTAGGGTTGTGGTTATTAAGCCTTTGGTAGGGGGAAGGGGATAGTCAGGGAAAGAAGTCAGCTCAACTTTATCTTACTTTAAATACCAGAGAATAAAAATCTCCCACAACTTTACTAAAAGAAAAATGTGTTCAAGCAAAAACTGACACCAATAGAATATTTTTATGTCACAAATATCTAACATTTTAAACAATAAAAAAGGATGCAGGTACCTTTTACATATAACTAAGGTGGTTGGAACCTTTCCTTTTCATCTTTGTTATGCCCCCAAACTGAAGTCATTATTTGGCAATGACACTTAAAAGCAAACTAAATAAGTACCAACTAAACCGAACTCCACATTTAAGAGACTTTGATTAATCAGAACACAAGTTTAACAATTATAAAGGATACATTTTAGTTTATCAACCCCATTTACTAAGATGAGAAAATGGAATAGTACAATTTTTTTCTCTTTGAAGAAATTTTAAGTGAAGATTTCTCCTCTCCATTTTGATCAATACTCAGTTAATTGGAATATTAATCAAAGTGCTTATTTCCAAGCACACTGATTTATTTAATCAGTTGAAATAGATTTGAGTACATATTCTAAAAATACTCCATAATATTTAACTATCAAAAATGCATATTTTTCTTTGTGCTCCTCATTCATACATGTGGCCTAATCTTTCCTCTGTGAAGCACCCACAATCCCATCATTTTACTTTCAATTGCAGTTTTCATGCTTTATAGCTTAAAGCATTGAAAGAGTTTCCCACATGAAAGCCAACAAACTTCCAAAATACAAGATGA
Source organism: Myotis davidii (assembly GCF_000327345.1). Lineage (NCBI taxonomy): Eukaryota > Metazoa > Chordata > Mammalia > Chiroptera > Vespertilionidae > Myotis > Myotis davidii. The sequence goes on along the minus strand of NW_006288615.1, from coordinate 13,936,219 downwards.
ATCCAAAGACTGTAGGTACCACAAGCGAAAAGATTCTCTATGTGCCCACTATTGAAAGTGGAAAACATTAGTATCCCATGATAGATTTTAATGGGAAGACTGGAAGAATAGACAGAGCTACCTTGGATGGAACACTAGGAGAGATCTGCCCAGGGGGCCCACGTTGTCATGAATGGGCTTTCAATCCCCCTTCAGACTGACTGGCCACTACACTATTTTTACTGTTCATTAAAAAATATTTTTAAAAGACAGGACATGAAGACGTGATTGCATTTCTTACTGTAGAGCTTTAGAAATGGTAGCCTGTGGTAATCTGTTGGAGAATTTGTATTTTTAAAAAATAAGATTAGCATTGCTATGGAATTGTGAAAACCCAGAAATTAGTAGAAGTGAATGGAAAGCATGAGTGAAAAAGAGATGGTGGCCATATCTACTGAACACCAGAGGTGGTTACACCTGCCATGCATATGTGATTCTACTTCCTGAATCTGTCCCTGGTGGCAGTGAGAAGAAGGGCATGCAGCTGGGGAGAGATGGAGATGGAAGAGAAACCTCAGCTCTTCCTTGAAACAATTATTGGCTAGGAATTAACAATAATTAGTATGGTAATTAATTCATAGTCTCTTTGACTTTCTAACTCTTCAGAACCAAATTCTTCAAGTCTTATTTTTCTCTCAAGTAATTCTGAATGTTTTTCATATTTCTACTTATAGTGCCTAACCCAATTTTAGTATTATAGACACAACAAATTTGCATTGGCTAATATAGACATTCTAAGTGAGTGCTTGTAAATTCACTTCCTGGCAAAACCCAGTGAAGGAAATCCCAAGTGAATGTCTGCCATCCTTTAAATCCAGCCACCTTCTCCTTGCTGATGTATGTTTTATTTGATGCCTTCCTCTAAAACAGACCAATTCTTTCTGCATTGAGGATGATCACATTCCTTGATGATTTACCCAAGTGTCTAGGAAACAACTTAGCAGTACAGAATCTCACACTCCACTCTAGCACATACAGTGGGGCCTTGACTTACGAGTGTCCCGACTAACAAGTTTTTTGAGATACCAGCTGTCTCTCCGCTGATTTTTTGCATTGAGTTGACAGAGTAATTTGAGTTAACGAGCTCAGTCTCGGAACGAATTAAACTCGTAAGTCAAGGCCCCACTGTATTTGCATCACATGTAGATTTGCAAAGCCCTTGAAACTAAAAAACCATCCGTGGTCAGGAACAACCATTAGGATAATAGGAGCCAAAAGGTTGAGCTTCTGGTCCAGTGTTTCTCAAAGTGTGATTCCCAAACAATAGCAGCAGCAGCAGCAGCAGCAGCAGCAGCAACTAGAAACTTGTCAGAAATGCAGTTTCCTTAGCCTTCATGCCAAACCTGGTGATCCAGAAATGCTGGGGCTTGGTCCCAATAGAGGTAGTTTCATAAGTCCTCCAGGCGATTCAGCTGACACATTCTGAGCACCATTGCTGTGGCCCACTTTGACTACACATAGGAATCACGTGGAGAGCTTGACAAATTCCTGATGCCTGTGCTTCTGCACCAGTAGTTCTGATTTAAATTGGGCTGCAGTATGGCCTTGGAATTTGTATTTTGTAAAAGGTCCTTGGTGATTCAAATGTGTAGTGAGTGCTGAAAACCACTGTGATAGCCCAGACAAAAAGTCTCCTAATTCATCAATCGCTTGGCAATAATTGTCTACTGCCTACACATTTCCATAAGTTAGAAGATTAGTACTCTTTGTCCTTCTGAGTTATTCTTACTGTCAAAGTATCATTCCATATCTATGAGCAAGGTTTGTTTTTCCTTGGCATTTTCACTGTTTTTAGCCTTTTTGCTTATTTAAAAATTTTTTTATCATTTCCATCCTTATCATATACTTAGCATCTTTAGGATTCTCAGTGCTTTTGCGGTTAGAAACTGTGAAGGGCTTAATGTTTGTCAAATACTCAAGATGAAGAACAAACACACCAGACAAAACTTTTCCTGCCATGTATTAGTGGCGACATGTTGACCTGTTTCCAATTTGGAGGATCATTTTGTTCTCATCTCTAAAATTTTCCACTAGATGAGCTACTTCTCATGACTTATTTCTATATTCCCACTGGGAATTAAATGTAGGCAGGACTATCAGACATTTGGGCAGATCTATATACACAAACCAATTCTCACCCTAAAACCACCCCACAATGCCCTGACCAGCCTGGCTCAGTGGATAAAGCGTCGGCTTGCAGACTGAAGGATCCCAGGTTCCATTCCGGTCAAGGGCATGTACCTTGGTTGTGGGCACATCCCCAGTAGGGGGTGTGCAGGAGGCAGCTGATCAATGTTTCTCTCTCATCCATGTTCCTAACTCTCTATCCCTCTCCCTTCCTCTCTGTAAAAAGTCAATAAAATATATTTAAAAAACAAAAACAAACACCACACAAAATCATTTGGTGTTTATACCAGCATCACAGTTATTTACTGATATATTTAACAAATACTCATTGAGAAGATACTACACATTGAATTAAATAAATATTGAATAATATTACTATGCTAGAGGCCTCGTGTACAACATTCTTGCACTGCAGGGGGGTCCCTCAGCCTGGCCTGCCCCCTCTCACAGTCTGGGAGCCCTCAGGGGCAAAAGGCAACCTGGTGATCAGAGGAAGGCGACGCCCCATCACACTTCTGCTGCTGCCGCTGCCAGCAGTGCAAGCCTCAGCCAGCCCTGGTTACCTGAGCCTCGGGCAGCCCTGGGCGGCTGGGAAGCCACCATCTGAGGCTTGCCTGTGCCTTGGGCCGGCCCTGGGCAGCTGGGGGGCTAAGGGGACTGGGGGTTTCTGGAGGCAGGCACGCACAGTGGCCAGGCCTGGCCTTGCCACGAACCTGCCGCCCAGGCGGGGCTGAGAGGACTGGGAGCTGCCATATTGTGGCTGTGGGTGCCACCATTTTGAGGGTGTGGCAGTCAATTAGCATATTCCCTCCTTATTGGCTGTGGGCATCACCATCTTTGAGGGCAGGGCAGTCAACTAGCATATTCCTTCCTTATTGGCTGTGGGCGCCACCATCTTTGAGGGGAGGGCAATCAATTAGCATATTCCTTCCTTATTAGATAGGATTAGCCATGCCATTGACTAGTTTAACAGATATTAGAATATAACTATCCATTTAAACCAGTCTGGTAGAAATTTCATCAAGGAAGAGTTGCCCAAAGGACTCTTATTATTTAGTGATGTTAATATATGATGTTGACCCCAAAGCTGGTGGCAATGTATGGGGGCTCAGCATGAAGGCACCCACTTCCCATTGCCATCAAACTGAGGGGGGGTAATTAGCTTTCCACACTGACATATACTCACAATTCAATTTGTCAGATATTTATTGAATAATCTACCAAATATTTATTAAGCACTTTCTGTGTGGAGGGCACAGTACCGTTTCCAAGTTGCCAAACTGAAACAACAGGAAAAAGCCATTACTGATGACTTACCACAGACAGGCATTGTCGGTCCCGCTGAGGTTTGATCTAGTGGCCATATCTGCTTGACCGTGCCTGGGTTATTTGGTGCTGGAGGTGGCTAAGGACCATGTGAATAAATGCATTGTCTATTATGTCCAGGTTTCACCTTGTGTGGAATAAAAAAATGGAGACATTTTTTACTGAAAGGAGTTATTCATTTGCTAATGGTCCAACGAAATTTGGGGAATGTCTGCTTTCTAACTCTCCTTTCTGGTGAAAAGTCAAGAAAATGCATGTGGGAAGATGACAGTCTGCATTAATATTATGACTCGTTTCAGCACCTGCCCCACAAACCCACTGATTTCCCAGAGAAGTGGGTGTCCTTGGCCTTGGGAGGTTAGGGTCCACTCATGGTTCTGACCTATTCCTCAGCTTTCAGAGGTTACTGGTTGATTAGGTTTGGCGGCCGGAATTTCCAGAACTCCCTTCACCCTAAAACACAGCATTTTGAAGTCAATTCAGTTTTACCAGGGAGCATGTGGCCAATGCTGAGCTGGTGTTGGGAGTGGGGGTGGGGGTGCGGGAAGTGGCTGGGAGGAAATAAGAGCAAATTCCTCTGAAATGATCTGACAGGAAATGACACGGTATCGGCCTCATACCACCCGATGGCCAGCCCTCGGAGAGGGAGCAAGCCGGCATGAGGGAGAAGTCCTTCCTAATCACAGAGCTGTGCCAGAGCGCAGTAGGTGAGGATGATGAAATAATAAAGCATTTCCCGTGTGTGTTTTTCATTAGGCCTGTTTTGTTTTGCTTCCAAGTGCTGGGGAAACAGAACAGAAGCCCCGCTTCAACCAGCACCACAGTGGCCGCCTCCCCTGGGAGTAGCAGCTGCCCAAATAGGAGGGGAGCCCTCAGTGGAATTGATTCTAACACCTTCCTAATGGAAATAATGATTTGTAAAGCCCTCTTTATACCCTTTGCTGCATAATTAGTAGCCCAAAGAGCAAAAGATTAAAAACGCTGTTTCTACTCCCAGCATTTTTTGAAAATTTAGCAAAACATTAAATGTTCCGTTCTTAGAGCCAAACAGGTAGAAGTCTTTGTATAAACCCAGCCTCGGCTGGTCCGCCTGAACCTCGAATCACTCAACACTTATTACATAGAAATTAACTGGCTTGATGTCAATTAGTGAGAATTTGTTAGCAGACATACCCAATGGAACCTCCACCTCCCACTCCCCCGACTTGGTGGGTTTGTGGAAAATATCTACATACCCTTCATTCAAGCTCACTTAGATAGTGTTAGATGCCACAAGTTGTACAGCCTCCTGTGTGTGTGTGTGTGTGTGTGTTTATGGCCAGGACTGAACATCAATTTTCACCTATCTCTCAGAGAAGATAATTAAGAGGAAGCTCAAAAGGCGGCTGGCTGGAAAATTTTCTCCAGCCCCAAGAAATAACCAATCCAAAACGCCTGTTGTTAAATGGGTCATAAAAGCACTGGGAAATCAATATTTGACTTTCTGTTTCAGGAATGGTGGCTGCTACATGCAGTTTTAGATCAATCTGCTATCATCATTGTGCCCTGAGACTCAAATAATTCCTCCCTTAACTCTGGACACTTTGAGGTGGAAATCTCGCTTGTTTTTCTTTTTAAACGTAATTGCCCCCCTTCACTCCATCCCAGTCCTACAGAGCTCACGTAAAACAAACCATGTGATAAATAAAATAAGGACTCATTTTATTAAATATCTAGGAGAAGCGCTTGGGTGACCTGAAAATGTAATTAAAACTCTAAATAAGCAGGTTACTGGCTGAAAAACGAGATTGATAGATGAACCCCTTCAGCTAAAAGGGATTGCTTAATGGAGTGAGCAACAATCTTGGACTCTCTCCACCTTGGAATCGCAGGTCCAGAATCAGGCAGGCTCCACTCCACCATCGCCCCTCCTGAGATCAAAGAAGCTCCACTAGGCTGCTGTGAGGAGAGCTCAGAGGTGAGACCCGGATGTGCAGATGTGCCACATGCTTCATACAAATAGCCAAAGATGCCCAGAGCTGTGTTTCTAAGGGCTCCTCCTGACTGATGATTCAAAAGACCTGAAGAACTTGTCCATCTCAGAAGGTTAAATTTATTTCTGAATTTTTAAAAAGAAGCTATTAATTATAAAATGAAGAGCTGAAAATGAAATGAAAGCCCCGGTAGGACAAAATAAGCTAAAATAATAAAAATGACCTGTTGTAATTGTATGCCTACCATTAGCCATCCTCTCACCACCTCCCTACTTCCCCTGCCCCCCTAATAAAATGAGGCCAAAAAAACTTCTTGGTGAAGTTTTGATAGTATAAATTTTGGGCCCAATTCTCTGAAGTTGATATATTTCAAGTTTAAATATTTGGAACATTTTGGATTTATCATCTTGGTTTTCTGCTTTGTTTAATTTATAAACTGAAATTAAATGAGCCATTCCCCTGACCACTGTGTGACACTTCCAGAAATTGACAATGTCAAAACCTAATGTCTTTTCTTTGATAATGATACGGGTTCTGTAACCTGCATGATCAATGCAATTTATCATAAGATGGAAGCAGCAGCCCTGACTGCAGAGCAGACTGACCAAGTTACAGCTTTCTTACTCAGTTTGTTGCTGCTGGTCACCCAGGCCTCTGTGCTCTCATGACTAAAGATCAGTCCTTCAGGCAACAGTTCACTGGCCAGTTCACTCCCAGTATGATTTGGTCAACCCAGAGAAGATAACCTAATAGATAGCCCTTCATGAAACCCAATCTTCCAATCTAGTTTTATAGAACAAATCATCACTGTCTGTCAAACTCTGAAAGGTAGAACTCTGTCTTCTTCTTACTTTTGGGAGAGAGCAAGGGTAGAGTCCTTATCCCTACTTAATCACTGAAAAGCACATCCTGCTGGTCATGACCATAAGGGAGCTTTGCTAGCAAATAAACTATAGTTTCCTTTTTTTTCATAATTTTTATTGATTTCAGAGAGGAAGGGAAAGGGAGAGAGAGATAGAAACATCAGTGATGAGAGAGAATCATTGATTGGCTGCCTTCTGCATACCCCACACTGGGGATCAAGCCCACCCAGGCATGTGCGCATGACTGGAATTGAACCCTGGGACCCTTCAGTCCACAGACTGATGCTCTATTCACTGAGCCAAACCAGCTAGGGCAAACTATAGTTTTCTTCTTTTTGATGAACCATAATGTGAAAAACTATAGATCTCAGACATTTTATAGTCATGTTCTCCACCTGGACTAGAGCAAAACATTACTTTGATTCTAAAATCAATGTACCCTCTCAGAGCTTATTATCAGTTAGATTAGTATTTCCCAGAGCACCCTGGCCTCTTTGATATGGAGTAACTCACCACTTCATTTAGCTCTCTAGATACCCATCTTATTCATCTTGGCTCCATGTTTTTTATCTTCCCAAAGTTTAGCAAATAGCATATGAACAACTTGGCATTTTGGCACCGACAGTTACATGCTATTCTATTAAAAGAGTGATTATCAATAGAGTACTATATGTGAAGGGGTGCAATGTTGATTCAGAGTTTAGTCCAGATTTTGAATTGCCCTTATTACATAAGGCTAATGTGTTGACTAGACTGACTCTTCAACAGGATGAGAAGTGCTAGAGTATCATGGTCCAGACCATAGACCCTGGAGCCAGACTGCCTGGGCCTGAATCCAGCTCTACTATTTATTATTTGATATATACTTACACAGTTACATAGCCTTTCTGTGCCTCAACTGTAAACAGTAGTGTTACCTCATAAAGTTTTAAGGATTAAAAGAGTTAATGTAGGTCATAAGCTTAGCTTGATAGTTGGCACATGGGAAGTGTGTTTTTGTAGGCATTAGCTGTTACTATGTCAATCTTCTAGGCATTATTCGCAGTGAATGCTAGCTGTGGAGGGAGTTCAGGAGAGGTTCTCTCCAGCAATGATGGTTATGATGGCTAATTGTGCATAGCACAAAATGATACTTCTGAATGCTCCTCTTTACATAAACTCTTCTCTCCACAGCTCTCCTCCCCCTTCCTCATAGGAGCTGCTCTGTTCAGCTTCCAAAAAGTCCTCAGTTCTTCCCTTTCTGGCCAAGATCCTCTCACTTCCTCCCTACTCTCAACTCTTGGTTTTCCCCAGGAGGCTTCATAATCATGCCTATGTAGAGACAGTAAGTCTCTCAGTTTCTCCAGGTCTATTTCTACCCATTATCCTATCCTATCCATTAGTAGTGGTACAAAAGGATCCCCCTTGGGAGGTAGGAGGGGGACAAAGACTGTAAATATACTTTTGATATTTTTATCTCTATCAGAGTAAATATTTTTTAAAGTACATGAATATGATGCTATGAATCTTTTTAATCTAAAGGCAATGCCTAGAGTCTAGTCATTGGAATATATTGCAGTGGCAAATTTATATTTTCAAGTACACTATTTGCTGTCTAGTACACTGGCAGCATGATAGAATCATTACTTTATTATTATTTGTTGTTTTTAAATTACTATAGCAATCTGCATTAAGAGACCTACGGAAGTCTATATTTTTCTTTTTACTGAACCATCAGAATGGATTAAAATTAATTTTAAATCATTTCTTAAAAAGAACATTTAGTGTTTCCTTGTTCACTACTTGGCTGACAAAGATAAATTCTGTTTTGAAATATTATGTGACATTACCTGGTACTGTTTTCCTATAAAGAAAAAAACACACTTATTTTTCTATTTAATGAACTAAGATAACTGAAGGCTATGGTACTTGGTACATCTTGTGACAAGATCTTGTTCAAATTTGCATGATTCATAATTTACAACTCAAATGGAAAAGGGCATGAGTAGAAATTGCAAAGCTGTTGGGTAATATCAATGGCCATTCTTGGCCAGTTTAAGAAGCCTGCCTCATGCTTTCTCTTTCCTCTTCTGCCACTGAAAACAGAGGACTTGAGCCCTTAGGATGCCGGAGCCACAATGTGGAAGGAGTTTGGGTCTCTCAAGTTCCACATGAAGCAAAGCTGTTCATTCACCAAGACACCTAGCCTAGATGTTATATGATCAAAAAATAAGCAGTCATTGTGATAAACCACTGAAATTTTATAGTGTGAGCAGCAAGCATTACCCTACCTTATGCAATAAACTCTGGCCCCTATTTCATTCTCACTTGGCTAAACACTAATGGCCAGCAGTCAGTCAGGAGATCTTTATTAATCTACCTCTTGCCAGAAGGATTTGAATTGTACCTAGGATAACCACCCACTCTTCTCCCCCAAAGAAGACTGTACATGGTGTGTGTGTGGCTGTACATGGTAAACACATAGGGTTGACCCTGCCACCCATCAGTATGACAAGGAGAAGATACTGTTGGTCAGAGTCAGTTACTGGATCTGAGTTCTAATAACTTATTAGTGGGTCTTGAGCAAGTCACTTAAATTTCTGAGCCATAATTTTCTCATCAGGAAATTGAGGGGTGTGGTTTAGCCTCAGAGTCCCCAGCTTGTGATCTACAAGATCTTGGCAAATTCCTTAACATTTTCAAACCTTGGATTTGTCATCTGCAAAACACAAATAAGAACACCTTTCTCAAAGGCTTGTTGACTGATTCATTCACTCATTTGTTTATGCATTCATTCAAAAGTATTTACTGAGAATTTATTCTGTACCAAGCTTCTCAGTGTGTTTACAGAAGATACAGTTGTGGAAAAGACAAGGTCCTACCCTTACAAAGCTTGTATAGGGTGA
>NW_006288615.1:13907989-13926781 GCF_000327345.1 Myotis davidii | reverse complement strand
CAAATCTTGTGTGAATTTTGGGACACCTTATATTTGAGGGGACATGGTAGGCACTAAGCAATAAATGACCTGCATTCAGCTAGTATGGTGAGGATGAAACAGGCTAATATCTATAAATTTCTTATGCTGTGTCTGATACAGGGTAAACACTAAGAAATGGGAGCTATCATTAATATCAGCTATAAATATGAAAATGTGTAGAATAGTAATTGCAACAGCAACCAAATGGGCTATAGTGAGGATTAGATGAAGCATGTGTTTATGAGTTATTTATTATCTACTTACTTGATGATTAACTGAAGAAGTATAAAGAATGATATGTTAAGGTCCCCCCCACCACCATTTCAATGAGGTTGGGGCATTTTCTGTTGGCAGCGACTGTTTGCATCTTGGGAACAGTCACAGTCCATCCTTGATCCTCCCGTGCCAATCTGAGTAATTTTGTTGAAAAGCCTTGGAGGGGTTGTATCTGCCCTCACGCTGAAATCATTTAGCGTTGGTTAAATTGAAGGAGAGAAACTAGGGACCCTTAAACGGCCTCCACATTCTGCCTTTGGCACAAAAGAGAAGACCAGTCCCTGGGCCCTACACAGAGGATCTGACTTGGCTTGCACCAGTGTCCACCTGCTGGAAACTGTTCCTCAAAACCCTGGTGTGAAGAACTCTGTGCACTGACCCTTAGTGAAAAATTCAGGAAAAGGAGTGTGTGAGAGAATGCAGGTAAAAATATGTGCAAGGCACATCTCTTTGTGAAATTCTTACTGTGTGATTTTCCTACAAGCAGGTAAGCAGAGCACACTATTAACTGATGTTTGAGTTGCATAAGTAGGATGACTATAAAACTTATCAGCCAATCTGGGACACTTTTGAGAGTGAAAGAGGACAATATAAATAATTATGCCAGAACTGCAGGAGTAAATTGGGACTCTCCTACAGAGCAGAATAGTATACGTGTTTACCCTGGGCACAGATTCTTAAGAATATAGTTTTTATTGAGTTTTAAAGCTCATGTTTCTTTTGGAGAAGGACAGGACTGTGTTTATAAAAATGTCTCAGAAGTAACAGTATATTAGTATTTCTCTGTAACGTTATAGAAATATACTAAATATTTTAGATCCTCACTGCATTATGTGAAAGCACTTTTACTAGGCTCTATGGGGTCTACAAAGTTGTATAAGACATGACCCAAGGTCTCAGGAAACTTGTAATTTAGCAGAAGAAAACAGTCATGCACAGTCAACCTTAGAGCAGAGTGTCATGATGCTGTGAGAACTGTCAGGGGCTCAGAGCTGGCAGATGTTACTTCTCATGTGGGAATCTCAGAAGGCTTCATGGAGGAAATGGCACTTGAGTTGGCCTTTTCAGTTTAGGTGAATGAAGCTTGTGCAGAATGAGGTGACTGATGGTTCATGTGGTGGGAGATTTGGACAAAGGCTTGGTTTATAAACCAAAAGCCATGGTTGGGATTAAGGAGTGATGGACAGCTGAGTGTTGTTGGGTTAAGGTGTCTGTGGATGAGAATGAAGGTGGGTGTGGGTCAAGGCAAGATGGTGAAGAGTGGTGAATGCCACAACTGGGCATGTGAAGGGTTTGGCCTACGTTTTGTTCCTGAGATCTCAGCAGCGGGTTGAGTAAAGTCGGCTACAGGGCCCAGGGCAGGTCTTATGCACAAACAGACTAAGTGGCCAGGTTTTCAGGAGGGGACTATTTCAGTAGGACTAAGGACTAATTTTTAGTCCAGACATGACATTGAAGGCAGATCCTTTCTCCTCTAAGTGAGCCAGCCTTTAAAAGGGATGCAAACATAAGTGGGAAAAAGTACAAGAAAGCCTTTCGATGCTTTGGATTCTTCGAAGACTTAATGGGGGAGAAGGGAAAATCCCAACTCAAGAGGGGAATTAACAGCCACAATTTATAATTCCTCACCATTAGCACATTATGTTGGAAGAGAAAAGGTGTGCATTGAATGTTCCCAATACGGACCCCTGGAAGCCGAGTTGGAAGAGGTACAGAACTTTCATCAGTGGGCCTCAAAGAGAGGAGCAGAAACAGCAAAGTCATAGTGTCCTTGTGCCTTGGGCCCTTGCAAAGTGGTGGCTATGGCGCCCTCTTTCTTATGGGACTGGCTGTGAATGGTCTTAACTCACCAGGAGGGGCCAGGTGGCTAAGGTTGGTTGCCCTAGAGACAGGCTCAGAGATGGTGACTTGCATGCAGGAAGTTTATTGGGGTGTGGCCTTAATCTACACCTGTGAAGGAGCAAGAGCAGCAGGATTGGGTAGAGGGAAGAGTTGAACATTTTTGCAGTCATGCCAAAGACCTCAGTAGTTCCCGTGGGAAGCTCTAGCCTGGGATGGCCCTTTAAAGTTATTTCGAGTTGAGAAAAGGGGTCCAAGCCTTTGGATTCCCCCCACTTCTTATCTCCATAGACCAGTCTTGCATGCAGGATGCCTCAGAGAGGAGATTTGACCTTGGATGAGGTGACTCTCTTCAACTGAGGGCAATGCTAGGAGAGCAAAGACTCATATATGTCTTCATTTATAATATTCTCAGCATTTAAAAATATTAAAACTCCATCTATTTGAAAAGTATTTTTAATAATTGAAGCTTTTTTCCAAGTCACAAAAGCTTTTTCACCATCAATGAGTTTGTAAAACGTCCCTCTATGTTACTTCACTGATGTATTGAAATCAGTTTGGAAATAAGTTTTGCCTGAATTAGCTCTGTAAGTGTTTCCTTAACTTGCCTTGTTAGAAGATTTTCTGAGATTCGAATTCAGCCGGTCTTGGTTAGAACCTGGGAATCTGTATTTTCAATAAGTATCTCAGGGGATTCTAATATAGGGTGTCCACAGGCCCCACTTTGAAAAACACCAAAATATATGATGCTGAAGTTCTTTCTTTCCCTTTGACATGAGTCTGAATTAGGCCCAAAGAATACAGCATAAGTAGAACTGTGTATCTACACCAGTGATGGTGAACCATTTTTTGGTTGATTTTTCTTTGTTAAATGGCATTTAAATATATAAAATAAATATCAAAAATATAAATCTTTGTTTTACTATGGTTGTAAATATCAAAAAATTTCTATATGTGACACAGGACCAGAGTTAAATTAAGGTTTTTCAAAATGCTGACACGCGAGCTCAAAAGGTTCGCCATCACTGATCTACACCAACCCATATGTGAACATATGTGTAGTTGACATGTGTCATATATTACAAGTAGAAGCTTAGAGAAAAATTGCTTTGTAAAAAGGTACAATTCCCTTACACAGAATTTATGGTGATTTTTCTTTCTTACTCATTTCCTTCAAGGTGAGATTTAACTTTCCATGACAATCATTTCATCAAATGATACACACTTACAAACACATAATTTTCTTTTGAAAAATTCAATAATACTGCTCACCTCCAGGGTCTTTTCTCTGTAGTGGAATGATTTGTATAATTTCATGCCTTAGCTGCATTCTTTGAATTTGTATTGATAATTGTGCATGATTTGTTGAGGACAAACACACATCAATAGGAGCATTGAGTTCTACAAATTATAAACATAAACAAAATAAATATATTGTCTGTCTGTGGTAGCTTGTCTTGCAAACACATTTTATATATTACTTCTTTGACCTTGAAAATGAGAATAGTTTTTAATCAATTATTTAATCATTTTGAAACAGATTTGAATATGGCCTGTGTTCAACTTATTCATTTTGAAATTATGATATTTCAATTAAATAAAAACATTTTAAAAGACCACTGAATCTTGCTTTCTAATTTCCAAAGTATACAATTGCTACAGTAGGAGGTTATTAATGAGTCTTTACTAATTCACAAATGTTCTCATCTTCCCCTGACAGTCAATAACCTCTCGGTGTGTAACGAAGTCTTAATGAACAAATTTGGGAGTGTTGTGGTATACTAAGATGAAAAGTTTACAAAAGTACTCCACAAGCCATTTACTACTGGGCAATACATGTTATCATTAGTAATTAAAACTGCATTACCCTTGTCAAAAGGAATGAAAAAGTGAGTCTTACGGTGTGATACTCTTGTATTTTATCATGTTTGTTTCTCATCTGCCTATCGGGTGTTCACAGATCTCCCACTGCAGTTTCTGAAAAGCCTGGTAGCAACATTAGAGAGCAACCTGAAAGAGTATGATAAATTCATCCCTTGTTTATGCACCAGGGATCCACTGTACAAATCTTATAATTTGAAGTGGGCCTCCCCATTGTCATTAATGAATAAGCAAAGTTCTGCTTCCCTTATCACTTTAGAAAAATGTTTTAATTCACACTCTTTGCTTTCACCTTCAGTTTATGGTATATATATACTTCCATGGTTCATAAAATATTTTCCTGAAATAGATGATGATGAAAGGGAGGCAAAGAATATGGTGACTAGTCTTTCCTTTCGATAATCATTCTGCATATTTATTCAACACTTATGATTACCTACCATGTGCCAAATGCTGGGTAGGAAGTAAGGAGAGAGGATTAAAATCCAAGGATAATTCCTGCCCTTAGGAGTTCACATTCTATTTGGAGAGATCACTGCATAAACAAACTAATTAACCCCTAGAGTGCCGGGGAGTGCGATTGCGCTCCTCTTGTCTTTAGCCCAAAGTGCCCGGAGCGCTATTGCGTTCCTCCTGCAGTGTCACTATTAGATGCTAATAGTTCACTCTTTATTGACAGATGGCACCTAAGTGCAGACTACTTATGATGCCGAATGTTTGTAGTTCTAAAATTGACCGCTGGCATTTATCTGCCTAATTTTTTATAGATACTATGATTTTATGAAGTTTACTCAGATTTTGTAGCCCTAAAGCTTCGAAATGGCGTCCAGTTCTAAGTCTGCTTTTATTAGTGATGATCATATTGCTAAGTATGTCAATTGTTGCTGTGAAGATGATGATTTTGTGGAAGATATTGGAAAAGGGTGTCCCTCTATTTTAACATTATATGTTTTGTTCAAATTTTTTTCTACTAGTATTTTATAATACAATCAGCAAACAATATATGTCAAAGATGAAAACAAATGTAGTAATGGTGTCCTTAAGTTTTTGAATATGTAACTTCATTTACTTGCGATTCATAATTTTTTTCCTAAATGGCTGTAAAATCGGCAAAAATTCCTTGGCAATTTTAGCATAGTTCCTAGGATATTGGTTGGCACTCAAAGGGTTAAAATAGAATGTGGCAAATGTAATGATATTTACACGTGGCTCATACACAGGGGCACATGCAACACACATGGATAACCATGTTAAAGGAGCACATGGGGACCATCTAACTCAGAGGATGTCTGTCCATGAGGCTTCATGGTGTAACAGCCCTTGAGTTGGGACCTCAAGTACAGGGATGCTGGTAATAATGAAGGAGTCCAAATGGCACTGGAGGTGGGGAAGGCCACACTAGAAGTGAAACCACCTGCTACACACTTCACTACATAATTGTGGGTCAACCCCAGGCCTGTGTGAGTCTAGCGTGGGTCTTCTCCATGTCCACTCCATGAGTAGGGGGCCCCTTCACAAAGCCTCACTGAAAAGGTTCTAGGCAGGGTCTTGGAAAGGACATGTGCTTCAGGTCAGAGACTCATGTACCAAGGCTGGTTCTACCACTTGATGACCCTGTGGCTTTAGCCAGCCACTTACACTCCTGGATTTCAGTTCCATTTCTTATTTTACAGGGTGGCTGTGAGCAGAAATTAAGGTGACATATAGAGAAATGTTACTCATGTTCACATTGAAAGAAAAAAATCTATAGCTACTAAACTGAAATATTTTTCACAAGCAGAAACCCTTTGTCAAGATGCTGTTTAATGACTGCAAATTAAGAAATTTGTTTATCACAGAGTTGTTAGATTTCATGTTTTGCTCCAAACTGGGAATAGGCATAATTTCTCAGAAAACTTTTTGTAAGGCTACATTATTATTTTTACTTCTCTACCTATTTTAGCAAGGTGGCTTTAACTAGAAACCCAGAGTGTGTGTTAGAATTCTTCACCTGCTGTGTACCCTGAAGCAGATGGTTGACCTCTCTGTGCTATAGCTTCTTCTTCACATCTGAAAACAAACTCAAACTTAGGAAATAATAAGAGTGATAAACAAGCACTCTTCTGCCGATCCAGGGCAAAGTAACTCCATTATATACACATATTCACTATATAGTATTTTTAACCAACCTGAGAAATAGACACCTCCGCATCCAAGAGGATTAAAATGGATGCTAACAGAACAGAAACACATGCTGGTTTTGTTCATTTTATCCATTCTCTTGGTGCCACAAGCAAGAGAGTAGACTATTTACAAACACATGTGAGTTCATTGGTGTAGACATGTAGCTTTATTTAAAAATAAATACAGTGTGTACAGTACACTATCATGGTCAACCTTGTGATTTGGATTGACAATTTTGTACAATTTTTAGGTACTTAAGGAAGAATTCACTGACAAAAATGGGAGTGGTTTAGCCTGGCTGGTGTGGGTCAGTGGTTGAGCATCAACCTATGAACCAAGAGGTCATGGTTCAATTCCCGGTCAGGGCACAAGTCCGGGTTGCAAACTCAATCCCAGTGAGGGGTGTGCAGGATGCAGCCAATCAATGATTCTCTCCTCATTGCATTAATGTTTCCATTTCTGTCCTCTCCCTTCCTCTCTGAAATCAATAAAAATATATTTTTAAAAGTGGGAGTCATTTATTTGTGTAGTGGTTGCACAGCGGTGCTGCTGCTGTGAAATGCCCATCAGCACCCAGGACCCTCTCACTCAGATTGACAAAGGCCTGTTCATACAGAGGCTTCACCTGCCCTTGTATTGGTCAGAAACGTTAATGGCAACAACCACCCAGGCTTTTCAGGGCTGCTGAGTTGGCCCATGGTGCCTGTCCCAGTCCTAACAAAGCCCTCAAGCACACCCAACACCTCAGGTGTTCACGTTCACAGAGGTGGGTATTGACCCCGGGCAGCACTTCATGTGTCTCCTTAAAACAGAGAGACAGCCCAAGTAACTCAGATCACACCAGGATACAGAGGCAGTTAGGGTTCGGTACTTCTGTGTCTCCAGTAATTCTGGTAGAGTCCAGTAGAAAAAGCTGGGGCTCACTTCTCAAGTGGACCAGAATGCAAGTCCTCTCTCCACTGATTTGTTCCCTAATCATAAGTTAATTGCTCCATTTCTCTGAGCCTCAGTTTCTTCACCAGTAAGATGGATAGATAGTTGGAAATGAAGTTGTAATAGAAAAAACGCCTGGCCCAAATTAAGGGACTCAAAAAATGTTTGCTTTCTCCCTAATTATAAAACCATTAGATTTATTCAGGGTTAGGTATAAGTTGCTAAGTTAGTTCTTTCCATGAAACAAGTGACATTGACCACCATACATTCTCCTTTATTGACCGGACAAAGGTTCAGTAACAATGAAAGCTTATTCAGGGGATGATCCTTGCCAAATCCACTATTATGTTTTTGTCATAAAAGAGCAAAGCCAGCTGGAAGTGATGAAATGGCTAAGCTAGACACAAAAATGTGAGACGGAGGTATGTTTTCCACTGGTTTTTACTCACTGAAATATTCTGTACCCCCGACAAGTTACAAAAGAGTGCTTCCACTCAGCCTACAGATCACAGCCCCTCTCTAGACCCCAAATATCCTTTAGTAAAATCTGACTTTGACTTAAAAGGAGAAACGGGTTCTGAGCATCTGCTTTGGAGGCCTCAGATAACACTCCTACTTATCAAGCCCTGATCAGAGAGGAGGCCAGAAACCCACGGACAGGTCTCACCCCTTTGACCTTCCCCCATAATATCTGGAAATGAGAGGACTCAGGGCACTTTAGGAGGGGCCTGGAAGAGAGGGGAGTGGGCCGAAGTTCAGTTCCACACACATTTATCAAACCCGGCCCTAACGCCAGACGTGCCGAGAGCTGGGAAGGAATTAGAAACGTCAGAGAGGCTAGCAGGCCCTCGGCCCCTGGAGCTAGGATTGCTCTTGTGTACTGGCACCCTGGTCATCACGTTCACCATTTGACGTGCACATTATATTCTCTTTATATGTTGCAACACTGACCCAGCCACAACACAGGCATTCTAATTGCTGTTTCACACGCATAAGTTCACAGTGTTGTGAGACATTGTACAGAATATAACCACAGCAGCTCCAAATCCAGCACTGTCGTAGATCTGAGACCTCAGTGGCCCAATTTTAAAATGGCCCACATTTTGCCATAAACCATGCTGGGAGGATGATACATAGTCGAAACTCAGAACATCTGAATCCAGACACTGATTGGAGTTGTTGAACAAATGGAACAATTGAGGAAAAGCACCTCATTCAGTGCCTGGCCCAGTGTGTGTCCCTTGATTCACATTGGGCATCATGGAGATTCCTATCAAATCAGCTTATTGTTGCTCCAAACAGGCTAGCGAGATCATGAGCATAATTGGGCAATACTCAATAAAATTATAGAAGGGATTTTAAAACGTCGTCTAATCTCTCCTTATAGCTAACCGAAACCTCTCAGCTTTCCTTGTAAGCCCAGTTTTCTTGCCCTGTCAAACCATGTTCGGGATGAATAACCTTTTGATTTTACTATTCATGAGAGCCTTAAAGTAGAATGACACCTAATATTTTTAATTTATTTTTTAAAGAAGCTGCATGTGCTAGTGAGGGAGAGATGTTTTTCCTCTAACTTCACAGTCAAACTTCAAACAGAAAGTGTTCTTATTGAAAGACCGGCCAGATGCAGGTATATATCTCTGCGAGTTGCCCTGGTTTCTTTTTCAATTAGGCAGTGAATATACTTCTTGACATGCACACACAAGATTTGTGGCAAAAACACCTTTCTTTCATGTAACTGATTTTCCTTTAATCCCAACCTTAATGTATATCATTCTTGATGCATAATCTCAAATGGGCTTTGAACTGGCAAACACTAACTTTGAATAATGAAGAAATAAATGACAGTTTACTTTATAGCTGGGCTCAGGATACGTGGGGTTGAGGGGCAATGGCGGTATAACTGTTCACCTTTCACCTTGCACAAGCAGGTAACGCACTAAAGGGAAGTGATTAGTAAGAGGTGACAATAAGTTAAAACCCAGAGGCCCCGGCATTCCCAATGCATTTGTATTCCTTGGTATGTACGGCAATATTTAAAGTAAAAAACCATCACCAAGACAGAAAAACTGCTCTAGTTATATCACAGCACACTGAGTTGCAAACCTTTTAATGAAAGACATAATTCTTGGATTGTCTACATCATACTCTATTCTCATGCAAAACACTTTAATGCCTGGCATAAATTACTTTAGACTTTCTTAGTATGTATTACATTTTTTTAAACATGGGTGTTCAGTTCTATTTTCCATTTGGAGGCCAGGAGAGCAATATCCCAATAAAGCTAGATGAGTTCCACACCTGCAGCCTCCCCTTCCCTGGACCCTGTATTTCTCCTCACCCATCCACTATCCCATCCTCCCACCTCTAGGACAACTACAGTTCCAGGTACATCCTCAGTTGGAGAGTATAATCTGGTGCTGGGCCAGAAAAATGAAGAAATGCAGCTTTTCCCAGGACCGGATGCCAGACCACGGGTCATCAGAAATGCTCTGGCCCACCCTGCACCAGTTCCATCTGCAGACAGTGAGGCCTACCCACAGAGCTCTACCCACTTTGTGAAGGGATATGCTAGGAAGGTAAAAAAGAACCTCCTCGTATCCATCTACATTCCAAGAAGACATGGCTAAAGGAATTTTTAAATATGCCAGAGCCAGAGTAGGTACACAGAGTGTACGTGCTGCTTTCCTAAATCTGCACTGTTGCTGTGGCCATCTCTATAAAGCACCAAGGAGACCGAACTTTTCTTGGCACATCCTCATTTTCTACTTCTCCCTCGAAGGCAGAATTCATGATTCATATGTACCCCCAAAACACTGTCCATATGCCTTTATTACATGGTCACAGTGGGCCATAGTTGGTGAACAAGGTCTTCCTTGACAATCTGTAAGCCAGTCTGGGGCCCAGACTCATTCATCTAAGAACCGCGGGGGATAGCACAGCACTGGTATGTAATATAGTAGGTGCTCCGTCAAAGTTTGCTGAATAAATAAATGATATGTCCTATGGAGAAAGATGTCATATTTATACACAGCCATTTAAATCATGTATATTTTCATTTCACAGTCTCCAAATTGTGTAATGAAAGCAGGAAAGACTCTGTGATGGTGACAGAATTCTGGGTTCTGTAGTCTGGAAAATATTTACATAATGACAGTAAAACACTGACCATGTTCATCCATTTTTTAATCCAGGAGACTGGCAACATGGCTGCATCTGAATTTTTTTTTTTTTTTGGAGGAGTTGTGGGGAGTGAAAATGTCATATGTCCTCTGCAGGATTCCCCTTTTTTCCCTGATGGAAAAAAATGCAGCTTTTTCTTATTTATCTATCACCATTGCAGGGCTCTATTTTTTCAGCTGGTTCTTCCTATCCAGGTTCAGGGCCTACACGGGGGGTTGGTCCAAGGTTAGCTGAAGCCCTGGATGAGATGAGTGTTGGCATCCATCCCTGTAACTATTGATTCTGGGGCTATGCCAGGTCCCTGGGGATTGGAAAGATTCCCTATCTGAGGCTACTTGGCTCCAGAAACCCTTCCTCCAGCCCCTGCCAAGTAAAACAGTAGGAGCAAATGTTGTGTGGCAACTGGGTATAAACACAGCAGTTGGAATGCTTCAGAGAGAAGTTTGGATTTCCTGGTTAAGTGTATTCAATGTTAAAACAACAATAACAGTGTTAAAAACACATTTGGGGATTGTTAGAATGCCTTACTCACTGATTCTCATTATTACTCTCAGAGACTCATTGGCTACACTGGTATCTCCGAGAAGTATTTTCTTAGGGCTTGTCTTAGAAGTTCTGTCTACACAGACTAGGTAAGGTGAAGAAAGGGATTAAAATAGGCCACCAAATAAAGCATATGCAATGTTTATTAAACCATCGCCTGGCCTGTAAGAGTAAATTAGTGAAAGGGAAATAAAGAGACACGGGTTCCACTCTTGCCTGTGACTCTTACAAGCACTGAGAGATTAGGTAAGCCTTGTCTCTGGCCCTCAGTTTGTTTATCTATAAAATGGGCATGTCATTCATAGAAATCTCTCTAGTGCCTTCTAGAACTGAAGCTTGGTGAGCATTGACACCCTCTGGAATTGACCACATGTCCTGAGACCAGCATGCTCTATGCTTGAGTAGAGAACAAAGGCACTTAGTTTTTAAATCATGACTTGGTGTTGGCCTAAGGAAAGAGAACCTCATGAATTCTTCACCCAGGGACTACCTAGTAGGGGAGGATCCCTCGCATGGGTTAAATTGTGTCTCCTCAAAAAAAAAATATGTTGAAGACCTAACCCCGTTTCTGAGGAATGTCACCTTATTGGGAAATCAGGTTTTGTCATGATGAGGTCATTAGGGTATGCCCTAACCCAATATTCCTGGTGTCCTCAGATAAGGGGAAACTTGAACAGAGACAGAAGATAAGTGGAGACAAAAGAAGAATACTATGTGAAGATGGAGGCAGAGATTATGCTGCCACAAGCCAAAAAATGTCGGGCTTCCAAGCATTAGGAAGGTTGGAAACCACTGCTAGTAATCCTTCATGGTACATAGATGTAGGGCAGTGGTTCTCAAACTGTGGGTCGCAACCCCTTTGGCAGTCAAACGACCCTTTCACAGGGGTCGCCTAAGACCATCCTGCATATCAGATATTTACATTACGATTCATAACAGTAGCAACATTAGTTATGAAGTAGCAATGAAAATAATTTTATGGTTGGGTCACAACATGAGGAACTGTATTTAAAGGACCAGAAGATTGAGAATCACTGCCCTATAGGTTTCAGAGGGCACACGGCCCTGCCAAAACTTTGATCTTGAACTTCCAGCTTCTAGAACTGTGAAACAATACATTTGTGTTGTTCTAAGCCACCCATTGTGGTGTTTTCTTATGGCTGCCATAGCAAACTAATATATAGGGTGTCCCCCAAAAATATTAACACACATTTTGAATGACTATAACAGCAGTGCTTATTAAAGTACATTTGATTTTCAAAATTGAGCTATCAGCTATTCAAGTGTGTATTTATTTTGGGGGGATACCCATAGACCTACATCAGTCCTCCTGAGCTCAGGATCCACCGGCTTCTCTACAGAAAGGAATGGATATGTTGCCCAGGGTGTGTGTATTCAACATTTGCCAGATGAAAGAGTGGACAAGAGACAAGAAGAGAAGAGAAAAATGAAAATAGAAAAATTAAAGGGTAGCTTTATAATAACGTATGGCATCTTTGAAAGTTGCTAAGAAAGTAGATCTTAAAAGTTCTCATAACAAGAAAAACAAATGTAACTATGTGTGGTGATGGATGTTAACTAGATGTATTGTGGTGATCATTCTGCAGTATATACAAATATTGAATCATGTTGTGCACCTGAAGCTAATATAATATACTAGTGGCCTGGCACACAAATTTGTGCACATTGAAAGGAAATTAATTAGAAGAAATATTTTAACTCGTTATTCGCCCTTTCTCTATAATAGAAGTGTTAACCAAATTCATGATCGACAATGACAGATGGAAACACATGCATGCGCTTGGTGCCAGCAAGAGCTTTATATATATATTGATAAACTTGCTTAATTAGACCTCCTTTCTTGATTTAGCTAAACTTTTTCCAGCCCAGTGAAGCCCCCCAACTTCTCTTTCAGGTAATTGTCAGCAACAGAGCAGTAAATATCAAACTGCAAGGAGGCTATTCACTAGGGAGAGGAAGTGAGTGTTGCTACGTGACATCATTACCCGATGCCCACAGCCACCATTTCAGGGCTGGGCTGGGCTGTGGGCTGCATTTTGCGCCATGGGGTCTTGGTAGCGCCGGCTGCACTTTAGTCGGGCTGTCACTCTGGGGTGGTGGCAGGGCCTGGGTCCCACTTGGGGGAAGCTGAGTGTTGCTTTTTTGGTGCCAGGTCCACAGTGCCGTTTCTCTATAAATGGCCAGTGTGCATCACGGCAGCTCCTGTGTTGAGTGCTTGCCCCCTGGTGGTCAGTGCATGTCATAGCAACCAGTCAGATGGTTGGACACTTAGCTTATTATCCTTTTATATATATAGATGTGAATTATCCTGTATAATAAAAGCCTAATATGCTAAGTGTCTGATTGTCCAATGACCAGTTGACTGTTCAACCAATCAAAGCATAATATACTAATGATATGCTAAGGCCGCTCAACCGCTCACTATGATGTGCACTGACCATCAGGGGGCAGACGCTCTGACCAGTAGGTTAGCTTGCTGCTGGGGTCCGGCCTATCGGGACTGAACGAGATGGGCTGGACATGCCCTGGAGCCCTCCTGCAGTCCTTCCCCAGCTGGCGAACCTCCTGTGTCCCTCCCCAGCTGGCAAGCCTCTACTGGGACTGAGCGAGATGGGGTGAGACATGTCCCGGAGCCCTCTCGCAGTCCCTCCCCAGCCCTGCACCCTCTCGCAATCCAGGACCCCTTGGGGGATGTCAGAGAGCCAGTTTCAGCCTGATCCCACAGGCCACTCCCCTCAGGAGGGCACCAGATGCAGGGCTCACGGCTGGCAAGCACTGCTGCAGCAGCACTAGACTCTCCGGATCGGGACTGATTGGGCGTGAGCCTGTGGCAGGCGCAGTGGGGCCAGGATGAGCAGGAGCAGAAGGCAGCAATGGACTGCAGGTTTCAGCCCGATCCCTGCAGGCCACCCAGAGGGGCCCCACCCATGCATGAATTCGTGCACCAGCCCTCTAGTACATCAATAAAATTGTTGTTGTTGTTGTTGTTGTTAATCCTCAACTGAGGGTATTTTTTCCCCATTGCTTTCCAGAGAGAATGGAAGGGAGGGAGGGAGAGGGAGAGTGAGAAATAAATATTGATTCAAGAGTCACACATCAACTGGTTGCCTCCCGCATGCTCTCAACCAGGGACGGGGAGCAAACCTGAAACTGAGGTAGGTGCCCTTGACAGGGACTCAAACCCATGAATCTTCAGTGTGTGGGCTGACACTTTAACCACTGAGCAACACTGGCCAGGGCTAAAATAATTTTTAATTTAAAATACTTTTTAAAAACAACAACACGTTATGAAAATGGAGAAGGCTGGGATCATGGCTATTTAACTGGAACACAGAGGTACAGCCTAATAACTACAGTATTTACATGTCAATAGCCATTCCCAGAGCACCCTCAGTTTTCCATTGCCAGGCTGGCTGCCTCTACCACATGGTTGCTCTGTCCCTTCCAAAGGGGGCCCTCTAGGATTCCCCCAGAATCCAGCAAATGAAGGGTTGACTCTTGACCCTATAGGAGGCCTCTGGATTTCGCCCCAGGGTTACCTCTGCCACAGTCCCTTATGATTGGCCAGAACCAGTTGCCAATAATATTATTTCTAATTGAGAGCCTTGTGCATTTGAGTTATGTTCAAGGCTTCTGCAGATGATAGGAGGACATGCCATGGACACAGGTGGAACCAGAGGCTGCTGGAGGGAGGGGAAGAGAAACAGACATCCAGGGATCAGAGCAGTAGGAGAGAAAACAGCCAGGAAGAGGGAGACCTAACTTCAAACTTGTCACTGGGCCAGAACAGATGCCAGGGTAAGTGACCACCTGCTGATGCTAACCGTGGATACAGGTGGGCTGACAAAGCTTGGATACGGGAAACTCTTGTGTCAGTCAGTCTAGTGGGCAGGGGGGTGGGTATAGGAAGCAGTCACAGCAGCAATAACCCTTCCCGTCTCTACATGCCTCATCTCACTTCACCCTCACAAGACCTCTAAAAAGTAGATATGGCCCTAAGCTGGTTTGGCTCAGTGGATAGAGCATTGGCTTGCAGACTGAAGGGTCCAGGGTTCAATTCTGGTCAAAGGCATGTACCTCAGTTGCAGGCTGGCTTAATCCCCAGCCATAGTCAGGGCACGTGCAGGAAGCAACCAATGGATGTGTCTCTCTCACACTGATGCATCTCTCTCTATGTTTCTCCCCTTCCCTTCTACTTTCTCAAACAAACAAACAAAAAACAATAAACAGGAAAACATCCTCAGGTGAGGACTAACAAAAAAAAAAGTAGATATGTAACTAATTCTCATTTTACCGGTGAGGAATCTGAAATGCAGTGAAATTAAATAATTCATCTAAAGGCCAGTAAGAAATG
The DNA here is from genome assembly GCF_000327345.1 of Myotis davidii. Classification (NCBI taxonomy): domain Eukaryota; kingdom Metazoa; phylum Chordata; class Mammalia; order Chiroptera; family Vespertilionidae; genus Myotis; species Myotis davidii. The sequence continues at coordinate 13,911,567 of NW_006288615.1, read as the reverse complement.
GAGCCAAGATTTAAACCCAGGGATATTTGCCTCCAGCTCCTATGCCCTTAGCCATTAGTCCACAGGCCTCCTAAGGTTATCTGTCCTTGTGTTATTCAGAGGCCACTCGAATCTAAGAGTATATCATATGTGAATCACCATCCAGACTTCAAACCAAGTAAAATCCTTTGGCCAAGTCAAGATGACTCATGTATGTAGAGATAAAACCTTACAATAGTGAGCATTAATGGGCTGTCTTCCCACATTGTCAGAGACTCTGTCCAGGTTACATCATTTAATACTTACTGAGCCCATTGTGAATGAGCATAGGATGCACCACAGTCACACACTGCCGTTTCTCAGGGTTTCTGGATTGGACACAAACCAGGAACTATTTTTCATGGTCAAGCAGTGACTTTGAGAGATTCTATATTATTTTTACTTTAAACCTACACATACACTAGTTGGATATAAAGGAGCATTTCTCAGATACAGTTCAGATGTATGGGTAGCATAAGTCCAATTATTCTTAAATAAGATTTGGTTTTATCATCTGGCTGCCTCTGGAGCATTCTTAACTTTTTATCTCTGCTTACCTCCCCCTGTCCCCGCCTGTCAACCCTGTTTGGTAAACACCACCCAAGCATGCTCTCAAATACACCGCCCTTTAGAAATCAATGTAAATGTAATTCTACCAACTGAAACTAAGCTAATAAGATCTGAGCGGTCATAATAGTACCAGACATGCCATGAATAATAGCTGTAAATGCAGCTCAATGATTGATTCAATTGATGACAATAAAGGTCCTGGGCAAGACGAGCTATTTAATCTTCTCATATACCCTGGTATGTTCTAAAGCACCTTTAAATTGGGACTGGCTCTCAGGCTCATTGTGTTATCACTACGTGCATTATTGGAGCCTGCAGAAGGAAACAAAATCATAAAAGTGGAAGAACCTGATTTTATTGCGGGGTCCAGTATGGCCTCACTCTGTCATAGAAAGACCCTAAATCACCCATGTGTATGTTTTGTCTATTCCCCTTAAACAGATATGTATTGCTTTCTTAGGGCTGCCATAACAAAGTTCACAAGCTGGGTGGCTTTAAGCAACAGAAGTTCATTGTCTCACAATTCTGGAGGTCAGAAGTCCAAAATCAAAGTACTGGTAGGATTAATTCCTTCTGAGGGCTATAGGATAGAATCAGTTATATGCCTCTCTCCTCGCATCTGGTAGAGCCAGGCTTTCCTTGGTTCATAGATGCATTAGTTTGATCTTCCTGTGTGTCTGTCTTCACATGGCCATCTTCTCATAAGGACATTAGTCATATTGCATTAGGGACCCTCCCTACTCAAGTATGACCTCACCTTCATTAATTACATCTGCAATAACCTCACTTCCAAATAAGGTCACATTCTGAGATGTTGTGGGGTTAAGACTTCTATATATCATTTTTGGGGGGAAACATTTCAATCCATAGCAACATCCAATTCAAAAACTTTAGAGCTCACAGCACTACAGCTAAGTTACAAATCAAACAAAATATACACCAAAACTATAATACAGAATAGGGAAGGTTTATTCATAAGAAGGTAATTTTATTATATTTCTACTTTTCAAATTATAAAATAGTTAACACAAAAAGAATACATATAATTATGTATGAGGTAGGGGGAGTAAAAAAAAATAATATCAGTGTACCTGTCAGTTTAAGACATTGCCAATTAAATTAAAGTCACCATATGTCTTTACCTAATGGCATCCCATTTCTTTCTTGGTGAGCAAGACAGACTAGGTCCCTGCTCTCATGGAATTTACATTTCAATTGAGAAAGACAGATAATAAACACAAAAATGAGAAACAAAATATCAGACAAAAAGAATGCTAATGCAAAGCATTAAGATAACTAATCACAGAAATTAACTAGAATCAGGGGTGGGCAAACTTTTTGACTCAAGGGCCACAATGGGTTCTTAAACTGGACCGGAGGGCCGGAACAAAAGCATGGATGGAGTGTTTGTGTGAACTAATATAAATTCAAAGTAAACATCATTACATAAAAGGGTACCATCTTTTTTTTTTTTTAGTTTTATTCATTTCAAACGGGCTGGATCCGGCCCGCGGGCCGTAGTTTGCCCACGGCTGATGGTGACTTTGGATTGGCAAGTCTGATAAAGCTTCTTTGGGGTGGTGACATTTAGGATGAGAGCTGGTTGCAAAGCGTCCAGAATGCTTTGAGAAAGTGCAAAGGCCATAAGACAAAACAAGCAAATAAAAGGCAGGTGGCTGGGACTTTGTAGGTGGGGATGAGATAAAATCACAGTTAAGACTGTGCTTTAAAAACTGGAGTAAAAAGTTTAGATTTTGTTCTAGGAGCAATGAGATATTATCAGAAGGTTTTAGGCAAGAATGTAACATGACCTGATTTATGTTTCAAAAGATAACTGTGGTTGCTGTGTGGCGGAGCAGACTAGATGCAGAGAAACTATCAGGACTAGATTGATATAGTCGTAGAGATGGTCACAGTTCAGATTTGGCATGTGCTTTAGAGATGGAGTCTATAGTTATTGTTCTGGATCTGGGGAACAAGGGAAATAGAAAATGATGCTAATATATTTGGCTTGAGCAACTGAAATGGGTTGTGGTGTGTTTTAATGGGATGAAAAAGATTTGTGGAGGAGCAAATTTTAGGGATGTGTAAATTACAAGTTTTCTTCTGTTCAGTTTGAAAGATAAACTAGTAAGATAATCATGTGAAGATTTTACTAGGCAGTTTGTCCTTAAAGTTCTTGAATCTTTGTTAAGAACTAGTCTCATTCCTTATGAAATACTATCAATTCTACATTAGTCAAGACACATTCTCTCTTTGCTAAATTTCCTGAGCCACGTCCTTATGGCATTCTTTCTTTCTCTTTATTTTCTGCGAATTAACAATTCAAACATTCACCAAATATTTTGTAGTTTGCATCATGTGGATGAGCACAATGCTTGTATCTACCATATCTTAGATATAAGAGGCTCTCTACAAATGGTTGTAGAATAATTGAATGAATGAAGAAATGAATGAATATACTGCTCAGTTTCTCTTGAGGCTTAAGTCTTCAAATAGTGAACAATAGACTACAGTAAATAATATATATATACTTTAATAACTTTAATAAAATACAATGCAAAAACTGATGAGTTGAACATAAAAGGTGCTAATAAAAGACTGTGGGAGTTCAAAAGAAGGTAAGGAATTCAGAAAATGTGGTATATTCACATGATGAAATATTTAGTAATGAGAATGAAGAAATTAAAACTATATGCAACATCATGAATAAATTCCACAAACACAATACTGAGTAAGACAAGATATAAAAAAAATATGAGTTGGCCCCCTGGTGTGGCTCAGTGACTGAGCATCGACCGATGAAGCAGGAGGTCACTGGTTTGATTCCAGGTCAGGGCACATGGTGGGGTTGCAGGCTCAATCCCCAGTAGGGGTCATGCAGGAGAGAGCCTATCCCATCGATGTTTCTATCTCTCTATCCCTCTCACTTACTCTCTCTCTCTAAAGATCAATAAAAACATTTTTTAAAAATATATGTGCTGGGGTCG
>NW_006288615.1:13906399-13907959 GCF_000327345.1 Myotis davidii | reverse complement strand
TATGCTGTATTTTTTATACAGACTTCAAGAAAGACAAAACGAATGGTGTTAGAAGTTAGGATAGTGGTTGGGTTACCCTGTGGCGGGAGGTTGTGACTGGTAGGGAGCATGAGGGGAATTCTGGGATTTTTACATTTTATTTCTTGCATTTTGCTTGTGTGACTGTGCTTACTTTGTAAAAACTCGCCCACCTGTACACCTGGAATTTGTGTGCCTTTAACTGTGTGTGTATCAAAACCTGTGAAGGGTCTGAGCTTTATCTCCTGCTTTTTAAAATATATTTTTATTGATTTCAAAGAGGAAGGGAGAGGGAGAGAGAGAGAGAAACATCAGTAATGAGAGAGAATCACTGATTGGCTGCCTCCTGCACACCCCACACTGGGGATGGAGCCCACAACCCAGGCATGTGCCCTGACCTGGAATTGAACCGTGACCTCCTGGTTCATAGGTTGACAATTAACCCCTGAGCCACGCTGGCCGGGCCAGATTTACCCTCCTTGCAAGCCTGCCACTGTTTTGTGGATGCTGGCAGAAGACATGACACTCCTGAGTCAGAGACAAAGAAACTGATTACTCATAGCAAGGCAAGCAGCTTGAGCTTTGTGCTTGCTCTGGTTCCCTGCTTCCCCTCCTCAAAGCTACCCAAGGGAGGCTCAGAATGGGTTAATGTCAACCGAGGAACCCCAAACTTAGAGGACCCATCTTTCACAATGGGGTCCAAGTAAGCCTGCCACACCTTTGCCTGGAAGGAGACAGCATCTTTTACTAACCAGAAAACAAGCCTGTTCCCTACTTGGGAAGAAGACACTATCATCCAAGGCTGTTCTCTCCACACCCATCCTGGAAAAAAAATGGTTGGCATCAAAAGTTATCAGTGCCTTTCTGCTCATAGGACATGCAAACATGTAGCAGACGCCGGGAGGATTACTTCACAACATGGCATGCTTCAATACAAAGTTTGCATTTAAAAATATGAGGTGTTTTAGCAAGGTCTTATTTGGGCATGATCAGGTTGAGGGGGGAAAGCTTTTATGTAAGGAACAGTGAGCAGCCGAGTTTGACTACAGCATAGGGTTTTCCTACATGAAAGGTCAACCACCATTGGAAGGTGAGTAAAATGAAACTCAAATGGCCAATTTTACCATCTTTTTTACTGCTTGGATAAAGATGTGCAGCAAGGAAGAAAATCACATGAAAGGATGAAATAAGACTTTAAGGCAGCAGTTCTCAACCTATAGGTCATGACCCCTTTGGGGGTCGAACGACCCTTTCACAGGGGTCACCTAAGATCATCGGAAAACACATATATAATTACATATTGTTTTTGTGATGAATCACTATGCTTTAATTATGTTCAATTTGTAACAATGAAAATACATCCTGCATATCAGATATTTACATTACAATTCATAACAGTAGCAAAATTACAGTTATGAAGTAGCAATGAAAATAATTTTATGGTTGGGTCACAACATGAGGAACTGTATTTAAAGGGCCAGAAGGTTGAGACCCACTGTCCTAGAGGAAGCAAATGGATGCCTCTTGGGTGAGGGGAGCCAC
>NW_006288615.1:13900770-13906368 GCF_000327345.1 Myotis davidii | reverse complement strand
TGGTCTGTGACCCCAGCTGAGGGGCATGGGGAGGGGGGGGAGAGCCACGCCCTGGCCCTCGCCCTCCCGAGCAAAGCACAGGCCCCACCCAGTGCCTCCCAAATTTTGTCAGCAGGTTCCAGCAGACGTTAGAGCAGCGGTTCTCAACCTGTGGGTCGCGACCCCTTTGGGGGGGTTGAACGACCCTTTCACAGGGGTTGCCTAAGACCATCGAAAAACACATATATAATTACATATTGTTTTTGTGATGAAGCACTATGCTTTAATTATGTTCAATTTGTAACAATGAAAATACATCCTGCATTACGATTCATAACAGTAGCAAAATTACAGTTATGAAGTAGCAACAAAAATAATTTTATGGTTCGGGGTCACCACAACATGAGGGACTGTATTAAAGGGTGGCGGCATTAGGAAGGTTGAGAACCACTGCTTTAAGGAATCATCTGTGGATCTCATTTATCCTTTTCCCTACTCCCCCAACTGTGCAAGAGTTTGGATTATTTAGAGTTGAAATTTAGAAAACATTTTCATCCTAACATGTGCACAGTTCAGTAGTTTTTATTTTGAAAATAAAATAAGAAATACAGAAAATAATAAACTCAAATGCATTTAAAAGTTTTTTTATTTCTGTAATTGAAAGTTTTAAACCAAAATTAGATTGATCCAAGTTAACTTTATGTTGAAAGACAAATCTCTAAATATCTCGTCTTATTTATAATACATCTAGATGACCCAACAGCATTTAAGTAGAAATGTGATATACTTAATGCTTAACATTTTCTCTCTGAAACATGTATTTTATGCTACGGAGGTAAGAGTGTGGAAGTGAATATTAAAATCCCATAACCATATTTTGGTGCTGATGCTGCGTTTTCACGTTTTATGATCTATCTTGGGCTGTTAGATTGAACTGCAGACTGCTGTTTAATCAAGAGCCATGTGTTATTCTATATAAGTGTACTGTAATATAAAAGTGAATGTAAAATTAATTTTAGGATATATATGTTTAATTACATAGCCTCATGTTACATATCTGAATAAAATTGTGCATTGCCTTTTAATAGCTTGAAAAAGTTTGGAATTAATTTAAGCAATGAAGCTTAAGATCTTTTTAAGGAAGCTTTTCTCAGATCATAACTGAGTTCTTGAAGTTGGATCTTCTGTGGTTTTTCCAATTTAGTCCCATGGTGGGGGAGTAAAGGATATGTCATTTGTTGAATAGTCGTTTTCCACCAGAAAATGGAATAGATGGTTTATACCTTGTTTTAAGCCTAACAAAATTCCACAAGGTAAGTGCAATTATTTCCATTGAACAAACAAATCAAGAGTAAATTACTTGCGATCACACCATGAATAAGTAGTGGAATCAGGATTTGAATCCACAGCTGTATAATAAAATTATTTTTTAAAATATGATTTGCATATGGGTCAGGGGTGGGGGGCTAGAAAGATGATTGAACACCATTATGTTAGCATGGTGGGGTAATTTTTAATTCTTATTTAATCATTATGTATTTTCTGAATTTCTGATCATGTATAAGCATACATATTTATTTAAATGTAGTATAGGATTTGAAATGGCCTTGAGAAATCACTTAGGTTAAAACTATTAATGCAAGAGCTCCCATAGGTCATATATATATATAATTCTCACCCGAGGATATTTTTCCATTCATTTTTAGAGGGAGTGGAAGAAAACGGGAAAGACAGAGAGAAATGTAGATGTGAGAGAAACACATCGATTGCTTGCTTCCTGCATAAGCCCCGACAAGGGCCTGGGTGGGGGAGGAAGAGCCTCCAACCAAAGGTATGTGCCCCTGACCGGAATTGAACCCAGGACCCTTTAGTACACAGGCTGATGCTGTATCCACTGAGCCGAACTGGCTAGGGCTCCCATAGGCTATATTCATATAATGTATCTTGACAATGGAAGTTTGAGTCAGGTAGTCTTCTGAAAGCTTAAGCTATGAGGCTATTACTGAGGACCTGATAATCATGAGGTACAGTGTACCTCCCACAGAGACCTCAAAGGTCAAGTTTGATCTGAAAAATAGCCAATTTAGGGCTTCATACCAAGCTGGAAAGATTCTAGTGGGTGGACATTAGATGGTGTATTACTAGGTCATGTAAACAAAAGCTACCTTTGCCTCCTTACCACCATGACTTTTTTAAAAAAATGTTCTAATTGCTTATGGGAATCATGGAATCATTTTACCTACCTCTCTAGTGAAGTGTGGTCTTACTGTTTAATAATTAAGCCGTTACTTTGTATGTTTCCTTGAAACAGTTTGGATCAAGATTCAGGTGATAATCTCACCCCTTAAATATATCATTCCCCTTAATATTTCTGAAGCTAATTATCCACCTGAAGGTTATGAGATAGAAATATCAGTTAGGAAGGCGTAGTAGATGCTATGATGTGCCATCCAGATTTCTTCTTCCCACCCAGCTGCTGGAAGTATTGTCTGCTGGAAGCTCATGGTTGAGAAGCCCCGTAGGAATTGCCCCTGACCGAAGGAAGCTGCATTGCCCAAGGTTACCTGCCTTCCTCAGGGACAGCCCATATCTAATGCCTGGACTATCAGTGGGTACAGAGCCCAGCACCCGTGCTCCAACTTGGAGGCATCTATGAAAGGCCCTCCAGCTCCAGACCTCTGTAGGATCATCTGAGATTCCCGTTTTAACCTCATCCCAGTTCAAATCTCCCTCTGCCCAGCCCTCTTGTCTTCACTCCCTTCTCCCTCTGCCCAGCCCTCTTGTCTTCACTCCCTTCTAGGCATTGCTCTTTAGAGAACTCACCACTGAGCCCTCTCCATGTGAGCTGCTGTCTCAAAGTCTTTTCCCTGGAAAACTGGGACCTAAGACTCAACCGCATTTTGTAAGGCCTCCACTCCACCATTCTGCTCCAGGGGGGCTACAGAAAGGGAAGCGTCCTAAGGTGAATATCACAGTAACTGTACCAGCTGGTTTCCTACGTGGATCTTCCTTCTTCTTGGAAAGAATGAGCAAGGAGTTAATCACACAGGCGCACACAAGCAAGTTTGCTCAGAGAGGGTCTCTAAATCCTGCTCCCTAGCGCTATACTGCGTGTTAGCATGTCACTGCCATCAGTCCTCTGGGGTACAGATAAAGTGAGCACTGGCAGCAACCTAAGCTTTAAGACTGACTGACGTCTGGACTCTGGAGGCTGTAGGTGCACTGTCAGCTGAGCGTTTTCTGTAGTGGTGGCAAACTGCAGAAGCAATAGTAAAGCAGAAGTCTCTAGTTTAGGATGGAGCCCAGCCCCCATTAATCACATTCAAGAAATCATGGAAATGAAATACAGTTATGGCTACTTAATGTCAGGGATACATTCTGAGAAAAGCATGGTTAGATGATTTCCTCGTGTGAACATCATAGAGTGCACTCACACAAACCTAGGGTGATATAGTCTATTACTCACCTAGAATATATGGTATATACCACTGTTGTATATGCAATCCACCAGTGGTTAAAACGCCATTACGTGGCACATGACTATAGGCTCTGCTTGATGTGGGTGTGGTGATTAGGCAACTTAACATCCTTTTTTGGATTTGCAAACACTACCATGAAACTCACAAAATCCAACAAAGTTAGAAGGATAAGATGACCACAGAGGACACCACAAAGAAATGTGTTCTCTTTGTAACAACTCTCTTTATGAAAAATATACTGGAAGAGATTGTTGTAGGACAACTTGGTCAATAAAGACTTCCAGATTTAATCACCCACATAGGAGCACATTTTCTTTAACAACATGAGTGAGCTAGTTTCCCCAGTACTACAATGATCCTTCCACAATCACTGAGACCCTCCCAAAACTCTATCTAGATGGGTTCTTAGCTAACCACTATCCATACTAAAGCAAAGAATTGATTGACTTATGTGAGAAAAGACTCCAGGGGGCGGGGGGGGGGCGGTAAAATCTGTAAATATGGTAAGAATGGTGGGTCTCTCTCTATCTTGCTAAACTGGTTTCTCCACTTCTCAGATATAATTTCCTCACTTCAACCTTCAAAAATAATTTAGAGGATAAAATAATTTCATTCAACCGGTAAACTAATTTAGTTTCATGAAGATCAACTTTGTAGCTAACTCCTCTGGCTAGGCAGGATGCAGTGCTGCTCAAAATCAGACCATTAATACAATTTTTCAATGACTTACACAGTCAACCAATAATCCTTACTGTTAACATTATTTCTGTCAAAATTGAAACAAAACTATAAAACTTCCCAGGTTGCTCTTTTGCCTTGCCTACTAGGAAACTCAAAGCCAAATTGAACATTTACTTATAAAAATTCGTAGCTCAGATTTTCTGATGCAATAACTCTTTATTTCCCACCCCATATTTATTCTATCTCCCCAATGACTTGCACAAAAACTACATAATTTTTTAAAAATATTTTAAGCATTTACCCTGATAAAGGAAAAACAAGACCGAGAAACATCCTGCAAACTGTAACTATTTCTGTCCTGTTGGTCCAGTATTGTAAGGTTGACATGAAGGAAGCAGGTAAATCATAACCAGTTAGTAAGTGGGCAACAAGGAGAAGAAGTCCAATTCAATCTTTCCAAAGACCAAGAATTTGATAATAAGTGGCTGAATATGGATTGTATATCCACCATAGAAAGGAGAACAGTCTCTTCAATGCAGAACCCATTTTCCAAAACTGAATAGATCTGCACCTCAAGCAGTTCCATCAGACAAATTGTGCTCTAAATCATCTTTGAAATGCTGGACTTAAATCAAATTTAGATATAAAAGGTTTCATTTTACATAACCTGTATTTAAAGCTTCTATTGAGTCTTCAAAATGATTTGCTTCAATGTATGTGTTTTTGGTCTGAGTCCAACTTCTTAACCTGTCTAGAGTTACAGTGATAAAAGTTCACATTAACTTAAATAATCTGCCAGCATCGAACGTTCTCAGGCTAGTTATCAGTGTTCTCCATGTCTTCAGTATATTCAGATAAGATGAACGGACTCTTTATAAAAACTGACATTAATTGTTAATGATTCCTTATATCAAAACCTCAATCAATTTTAAAATATCCTTCCAGATTCTGTGTATGTTAGAAGCTAAGATAGTGGAATGTATATGTCAAGATAGCGTGGACCCTGTTGTGGTAAAAATATAAGCCTGGAGTCCCAGTTACTTAACAGGATAAAGGTTTATTTTTCATTCATGCTAAGTCCCCTATGAGTCAGCTAACTCTTCAGGGTAGCTGCCCTCCATGCTGTGACACAGAGATCCAGACTATTTGTAACTTATAGTTTTGCCATCACAATACACACCCTTCTTTGTCTCATGGCAGGAGAAAAGAGAGTCAGAGAGCGGCACACTGACTCTTGAATACTTCAACCCAGGAGTAGTTCTTGTTCATGGATCATTGCCCAGATCTAATCACCTGGGAGCACATGGATATTCAGTGAACAGCACATTCTTCTCATTCAGCATTCAGAGGGAGTATGCAAAATTGTTGCATCTGGTTCTGTCAAAATGCAGGTTCTATCAATGTCACTGTTTTTAAATAAGGTTTTGTTTACTGGGACATATTTAAATAAATATAACAT
>NW_006288615.1:13896484-13900609 GCF_000327345.1 Myotis davidii | reverse complement strand
ATATATATACATACATAATATAAATTTGTTTCATAAAATAACTCCCTCTCCCTTGTTTTTGAGAAGTGATTTTTGGGTGCACTTAAGTCCATTTTTGGTAAAAGTGTTTTTTTATTGTTCAGGTGATAAGGGTTGAAGACATTCCCCATGTAGGCAGGAGTAGGGTTTCACTTGAATGAGAGATTATTCATGGCACCAGAGTTCTGGCAATCGTCTCAGGGAGAAACAAGCTTCTCCCTCCGAAGGGAATCCGGGTTGAGAAGCATTGCTCATGGAGGCAGTGAAGTGAGAGTGCTCTTCTCAAAGTCGGTGAGACCTTTCAAAAGACTATCTTCTGTGTGTTGGGAGTGAGGGCAGGGAGTAAGGTTCCTAGGTATGGGCCTACTAGGGCCTACTGACCCTTTAGAATAAGAACATTAAGAGTGTGCTGAGGATAGGGGGAACCTGAATAGGGTATGGGACCTTGCTCACTACCTCAGTACTTGACATCAGTCTCCGAACACTTGGGTGAAGCAAGATCTTGGTCTATCTTTGGACCAGCTTTTATAAAGGAAGCAGAAACTGTTGTTGATGTAGATGGATATTAGAATAAAGGAAGTGAGAAAACACCAATGGAAGACTATATTCTGGGAGACAAAGGCAGGGTGCAAGTTTTTGAGTATGGCTGTAATGTTTGATACACCAGAGTGAATGAGAGGAGTGGCAGGTGAGGTTATGGAAATGGACAGTGGGCCAGACCATAGATACACTTCTGGAATCAATGTAGTCATTGTGGGATTCATATCAGGAAAATATGTGATGGACTATCATCTTTGAAACATCAGCCGAGAGGCTATCGTAGTCTATTGATGATTTGGGAAATTATGGCAGTGATGAGAATAGAGATCAAATATTTCGTGATAGGCTCCACAAGACCTGGTGAGCTATTAATGGTAGGATGGGAGAGTTGTATGTAAATCATGATGATTTCCAACTTTGAGGTTTGGAGAACTGGGAGATGATGGGGTCACATCTACTGGGAGGGAGCAGAAGCAGACTGATTGTGAAGAAGATAATGGGACAGTTCTGTGCAGGGTGAATTTGAACTACTTGTGACATAGAGCAGATACTCGATAATCATTCTTTGAACATGTGAATTTCTTCCTCCTTCAGAAAGAACAGTAATGTCTATTTCCCAATATCTGTCTCACAGAAAGAGTACCGAGTGAGGTCTTCTGATAGTTTCATGTATCTATTAGACATTAAGATAATGAAGGCTCAACTTCTATTCAAAGTTGTCCTCCACCAAGAGTTGGAGGCACTCATTATTGCTCAGATCTTGATGCAGTGTTCTGCCCTTTGGGCTAGACTTCCTGGTTCTGACTGCTGGAATCAGAGCTCAGTTTCCTAGATCCTCTGGACTCAGTGCCTACACCAGCATCTCTACAAGCTGGCTTTAGTATCCACAACACCCACCCATTGAACAGGTCTTCTACCGAGCCCAAGACAGCTTCTCATCTGTCTCAACCCAAGATCTTACAGCCTTGATAGCCATCTGACTGGCTTTCCATAGCAGTGATATAGACACTGTGTCTGGGCATCCATGGGCACTACTTCTGATGAAGTAGTGGTCACCAACTACATCGGGACTCTCAAAATAGATAACCGTTCTCCTCCCTCAACTTCAGCGAGGCACATAATAGTGTTTGACCCATGAAAAATACTCAGTCCATGTTTGTTGAATGCATAAGGATAAATTAAATGGGAGGCCATTAGAAAAACAAACCTCTTACTACTCTGTCAGACACATATTTGTGATATCTCAATAGTCCCCATGCCAATGATATAGACCTCTTACCTGGTGATGGACACAAATTTAGTGGTGAACAAAATTTTCACTAATAACTGACTGGAAATAGCCAAAGTCATCATATATCTAGAGCCTAAAAGCTCCACATATATGTATCAAAGGAGAGGAGCAGGCAGGTCAACAGCCTTCGTGACACAACTTCCCGAAAGAAGTATAATAAAGCATATTTTTACAGACATGAAAAACAGAGCAGGAAAAGAAGGAATAACATGTTTTTAATTGGAAACATTCAGATTTACTCTTAATTTATTTCAGCTGCCCAGCAGCCATGATTAGATTTGCATCGTGATGTATCTTCAATACAATCTATTTTCATAATGCAAACTTTCCTGAATATGGTTCTGATGGATCCTGACATTTTAAAATATGTCCTATTGTCCTTTTCTGTGCACTAGACCAAGCATAGAGTGTTCCCTCCTATATCATTGTCACCGTGCTATCAGACCAGATGGCTACTTCATCACAGAATCAAGAATTAGGGATAATGTATGCTGTTCTTTGCTCTAGAATGCAAAAATAGAAAGCATTTGCTGCACACATACTCAGGAAGAGCAGTTCAACCCAGCAGTAACCGCCTTGTCAGAGGGCATTTGGTGCTACGGAGGCTGCACTGTCTTCAGGAACGAGATTTCATTCCATGGAGCCCTAAGCTCTCAAGTCTCAGAGAAAATTGTCAAAGCAGGGGCAGGAGTCCATGCCTCATCCTGTAACCAAATTAAGCCTAGAGTGCCTCTTTGTTAAGGAAAACAGGTTGCAATAAAACAGTTCTAAAATGGGAAAGATTATATCTGAACACTCCATTGTTTGACATTCAAGGATTTCTCCCCTTCATAGGAAAAAAAATACGAATGTTGGCTTAATATGCAGAGCGGTTGTTTTTGTGTCTGTGAACATTAAATGTTAGAAACGGAAGAGCTATTTATCCTCAGCCTGCTGAAGAGAACAGTGGAAAATATTTTCTTTATTGGTCTATAAATAAGGCAAGTCTGAACACACCCTTTATTGGGAGAAGAGCCACAGCAACTCATTACACATACCAACAAGCTCATCAGGACTCCTTCACGTGATGCTGCCGTAAGCCTGCAAAGACAGACAAAAGCTTGTCCTCTCACACTGTCAGACATATTTAACCCTAGGACCAACTAGTCTTCCATAGGTGAAAGAAAAATGAGTATAAAATAAGCATTTCTGGTTACCAGGGTTTATTGTTCAGGACAAGCTAGGTGAATCAGTGAAGTGTCATTTACCACAAGCTCGGAAGTGACAAATTCAAGGGCCTGTTGGTTCCTTTGTTGTATTATCACTGTATTATCAACAAAGAAATGTAGAGCTTTGAGCTTTGTCTACACAGTACCAACATGCACTGGTTAATTCAGTTAAAAAAAAAAGTCTCCCCCAAAATGTTAGTTAAAATGCCTACTTGAATTCTACAGACCAAAGACCTCGCTGCATTAGTGTTTTTAATATATCAATTTGAGGCTGTGAACATGTAGAAAAGCCACTGAAAATGTCTCAATTACATGGGCAATATAATCCATCCTTTCTATTTGAATCTGTTTAATTTGTTCATATGTATTTCAGATTAGATATCCTCTGAAAACAGACAGCTCCCCTTGGGGAATTTATTTGTGTAGGCAAAATTAAAAGGTTATCCATCTGAAAAGTGAGAGCAGACAGAGAGCTTAACAAATTGAAAAGAACAACAGGCTGCTAGCCATAATCATGTTTCCTTTCCAAGGATGGAACTGGAGCTGCCTGTTCCCTGTACATGATGGGAGGCTTATACTCATATTAATGATCATACCTCTTCCATCAATATCTTGGATTATTACCAGTGTCTGGGAGAAATTTTATTGGCTGCTGCAGTTCATTGAGAATTAATTGATATGACACACTTACTCTACATGAACTTGGAATAAAGTCTATCGAGTGAGTGATTTAATTCATTTTATGTTAATTATAAATTATGCCAGGAAACACTATTATGGGTGGACTTGTTTCCAGCTCTTGGACTGCATGTGTGAGCATTTTGTACTTACGACATTCTGGTACCCTGCCTCTGACTGACTAGCGAACACCTGAGGAAAGGCACTCATTTGGCATGCTCACCAATATTTGCAGTGTGGCACATTCTTAAACAAATTAGGACAGGAGGAGGCAGCAAATGGCCCACTTATCTTTATCTGTAATTTAACCAACATCATCAGAGACACCGCCAAATTAGATAATTAAAAAATCTTACTCACACTCTATATTTAAAATAATTTTCTAAGTGT
>NW_006288615.1:13894923-13896376 GCF_000327345.1 Myotis davidii | reverse complement strand
GGGTAGTTTAGGGGGAAGGCTACTGCCAAATCAGATGGAAAAGGAGATTCCTTTAGAAAGAAAATGTAGAGTTACTGGCTGCATCCTGAAGAACTCTTTATTTTCATTTCCTGTTCAGCCCTGCCAGGAGTAGATGTCTCCCGGTTCTCCCTCCCTGGGAGCACTAGTACTTTTATTAAAAGAAGTCCATCAGATGTGGTAGTTGTTATGCAGGAGCGGTAACTAGCATAATGGGGGATGGCATTTCTTTCCACTCGTGCTGCTCCGCTGGTTCTAATAGCAACCTGGAGCTCAATTTCCTCCTCAAGAACATTGCATTTCATGTGGAATGTCAATTATTAAAATGCAGTGTCCCGTGTCTTACTTCTCACTAGATGAATTCATTTGCAAAACTTGCTAATTTATGCAAATGATCCTTAACCTGTAACTGCCTGGAATCTATTTCATCCTTCCTAGCTTCTGGCAGCTTGAAGCCTGGGCGGGGGAAGGAAATCCATTAATGCAGAATTTTTCAGTTCTGTCATCATTTTATTGGTTATTGAGTTGTTAAAAAAGCACACCACCAAAGCAACAACAGGAAAAAAATGTGTGATTAAGTGGAAGCCAGCGACAGCTGAAGCTGAAAAATCTAGAGATTAAATTCAAGATAAACCAGGATGAGAGGATCTGGTACCTGCAGGTCCTGATGCCCTGGGTCATGTTAAAAGCTAATGACCTCTTTTCTTCGGGGAGAAACCAACTGGTTAACCCAAGGAGGGTCTAAGATTGATACAGATTGTAGTAAAATAGGAATTTCTTCCTGAGAGTAAAAACCAAACTGGCCTGGGTTTTAGTAAAAACAAATACAAAAGGAACTGTATACAGTTTTTAATTTTTGGTCCTAGTTACACAAAAAAAAGGTATACTAGTATTTGTCAAGAAGGGGATTGCTGTGTGTGTGTGTGTGTGTGTGTGTGCGCGCGCGCGCGTGCATGCGTGTAAGCATGTGAGTACATGTGTATGTGTTCAAATATTGGGGTTGCTAGTGGGCCTGCCTCTATTTCTGGGTCTGAATGTGTATTCCCACAGGAACCTCAGACATCAAATCTGTTCCTCCGGATGAGCTGGGTTTTGTGCATTCTTACATCAATGACACCATATTTTAATCAATTGTTCTCATAAGACATACCACAGTGTTTGCCCTCACTGGTGCTCATTGGCTACTGCACAGTCTCTTTTTATGAACAGTTTTTTAAAAGATGTTTCTGCAAATGTTGGAGCTGCTTTTGCCTTTCCTTTTCTTTTTTTGAGGTCAGGGAAAGGATTCAGATTCCTGGCCGGGCTTCTGAATCCACAGGAAATAAATATATCACATGGTTTTTATTCAGCTGTCTTTATTCCAGCAAGTTTCTCAAGGCCATCAGGCAGTTGAGCAGCCTGGACTGGATTAGCTAGGAAGACCTGACCATGAAGC
>NW_006288615.1:13854058-13894386 GCF_000327345.1 Myotis davidii | reverse complement strand
AGAGAGAGAGAGAGAGAGAGAGAGTCCTTTACTCAGTCAGGACACCCACCCTGGGCTATTGATGCAGAATCTATCCATCAGGCAGCCCCTCTAGACTCCTGCCTCACACAGACCACCCTCCCCTGGTGATTTCTTTTGTCCTGTTTAAGCTTGGCCTCTGTCTTATCTGAATCCATGCTACTCATACATGGTCACAAGCTGTCCTTTTAAGTTGCTCTTCTGACTGCCATGCTGTATTTTTCTCTTTCTTCTGTACCAGCAATTGCAAAAGGATGGGGGGCGGGGGGCATTCATTGTGGATACTAGAATGGATTTTTTTTAATGCCACAATGGTTTCCAAATAAGAAGCGGGGAAAAGAATCTGCCTTTAGTAAAATGGACAAATGCCACTGCAAGAAACCTGTCTAAACTGAAGAAAAATAAGAGAGTACAAGTTTAATCACTCACTTGGCTCCTGTTTCTTTCAGAACCATGTCTCTTTA
Organism: Myotis davidii; assembly: GCF_000327345.1. Classification (NCBI taxonomy): domain Eukaryota; kingdom Metazoa; phylum Chordata; class Mammalia; order Chiroptera; family Vespertilionidae; genus Myotis; species Myotis davidii. Next base: position 13,893,904 of record NW_006288615.1, on the reverse strand, counting down.
AATCTACTGAGAAAGATATTCCTTCTGGCCCACAGGATGCCAAAATGACTTGATGATTTATCTATGCGGCACTTGGCAGCCCATAGTCCAGATTGTGGCTGAAGCTGAATTTTATGAGCCTTCCCCTAGTGAGTATATTTTAAAATTATATTTAAAATATATCTTCTGAAAACCTCAGTCATGTTTGGCCCAGCCTCAAGCCCTGAGAAACACAATGATAGGAGTAGGAAATTAATATTGCTAAGGACCTAACTGATGAAATTTTTATTGTGAGAGATTACAAACATGTTAAGTCTTCATGGGGAAAATAAAAAATGGTAGTCATACCTAAATGCTTTCATGATATCAAATGTGACCTTTTATATTTGTAGCCAGTCACCTAGTCATTCAACAATCTATTTGACTTCTACCAGGTTCCATGAAGAATTTTAGGCCCCAGGGACAGTGGGAAAAATACAAGCACTGTTCCTTCTCTTCTGAAACAGACATATCAGAGGAGAGAGATGGATGCAGGCAAATACGCATTGCAGGTGAGCAGCATGGTTTCCCATCACAATAAATCCCATGTCATAAGAGGGACTTTGAGCTGAGACTTGCCTGAGATGCTGTGCATTTACATGTTTGCCTGAGAAGATAGTTTCCCTAATGTGAAATCAGAAAAGTAGAGGATCTTGCAAAATACTTTCCTAGATTTCCTTCTCTACAATCCAGGTCCAAAGAAAAATGTGCTGTCAAATTCAAACGATAGGGTTTAGACCAAGAGATGAAGTTGAATGGACCAAGGTGATTGGGCAGTATAGTTCTAGAAATGACTTTGAGTTTGGCATTGTGGACTCAAACTTAACTTGATTAATTGTTGTTAAGGAGGTCCAAGTTTATAAAAAGTCTGAAATATGGCCAGAGGGGCAGAATTTTGTTTGTTTTTAATGTATTTGTTTCTGGCGTACAGCTTAGTGGTTAGAAAATTATGTACTTTACGTACACAGTGTTCCCCTTGACATTTCCAGTATCCCAACTGGCACCATACATAATTGTCACAATATTATTGACTATATTTCCTATACTTTGCTTACTTCCCTGTGACTATTTTGTAGCTACCAATTTGTAGTTTCATCTCTTTCACCCAGGCCTCCAACATCCCTCACCTTTGCAACCAACAGTTCTATCTGTATCTATGTATCTGTTTCAATTTTGTTTGTTTATTTTATTCTTTAGATTCCACATATAAGTGAGATCATATTGTATTTGTCTTTCTCTAACTGACTTATTTTACTAGCCTAATACTTTCTAGGTCCATCCATAATGCTGAAAATGATAAGATTTCATTCTTTTTTATGGCCCAGTAATATTCCATTGTTTACTTTTTTTATCCACTCGCCTATTGATGGGCACTTAGGTTGCTTCCATAGCTTGGCTATTGCAAATAACAGTGCAGTGAACACAGAGATGCATATGTTCTTTGGAATTAGTGTTTTGGGTTTCTTTGGATAAATATCCAGAAGTGGAATTACTGGTTCAAAAAGCTGGGCTTTTTTAAAAAATCCTCACTTAAGATTATGTTTATTGATTTTAGAGAGGAAGGGAGAGAGAAAAAGAAATATTGATGTGAGAGAGATATATCAGTTGGTTGCCTCCTAGGCACATCCCAACAGGGAATCGAACTCAAAACCTAGTATGTGTCCTGACTAGGAATCAAACCTGAAACCTTATTTTGGTGTACAGGATGATGGTCCAACCAACTGAGCCACCCGGCTAGAGCAAGGCAGGTCTATTTTTAATCTTTTGAAGAATCTCCATATTGTTTTCCACACTGGCTGCACCAATCTGTATTCCCACCAACAGTGCACTAAGGACAGAGCTTTTATCAATTAGTAATAAAAAGTGTCATAGTAAGGATTAGAACTTAAAATCCTGGTCAGTCTTCAAATAGATAAAGATGATGTAGCACACATATAAAATGGAATATTACTCAACCATAAAAAAGAATGAAATCCTGCCATTTGTGGCATGGCAAGTGAAATAAGTCAGACAGAGATAGATAATTACCATGTGATTTCCCTTATTGTGGAATCTAAAAAACAAAATAAACAAACAAAAAACAGAAACAAGTTCCTAGAGGCAGAGAATAAATTGATGGTTGCCAGATGGGAGTGGGTTTGGGGGCTAGGTGAAAAAGGATAAGGGATAGAGAATTATAAATTGCCAATTATAAAAATAGTCCCAGGGATATAAAATACTAGACTGATTGTGGTAATCACTTAAGTTATATAAATGTCTAATCAGTACGTTGTACACCTGAAACTAATATAATACTGTATGTCAACTGTAATTGAAAAGAACTTTAATCCTGACCAGTCTTTATTGAAAATTATTAATAGCAATACCTCATACTCACATGTCACTCTTTTTTAGAGTACAATTCTTAATTTTTATGTCCTTTGATTTCCAAATTATATGAAGAAATTAAGTCACAAAAAGTCATATAGTTTAAAAATGGTGTCACTTTTTTCTTTCCCATGGCTGGGCATTCATTCATAGATGCAGATACTTCACAATTTTAAAGGAAACATTCTTTGGACTTATATTACACACTACCCCTATATCTAATTGAAAAGTGAAAACTTCCAACAGTCCATTCTTTTGTTCCTATTTTTATGTAGATTTTTAAAACAGAAGTTATGTCTTCAAAGTGCAGAAATAACCACTTGAATAAACAAATTGGTAAGACAATGCTCAGGTTGGTTCTATATACCAAACAAGCTATTTAAAACCATGGTTTTCTGTCAAGTCAAATACACAAGGACTCAAGTTCAAAGATATAATCTGGTTCTTATTGCTGACACAGCGGAGATGGATTTTATTTCACTTAAATTAATACTGAAAAGTAAAGATCAAAGGGAAGCCTGGGATTGTGTCTGAGTCTAGGCCAAAAGATATCGGGGCCTTATTGTTACTCTTGAAAACCATAGCCAAGAACAATCACTAGAGCTGAGACTCACATGTGAACAATTACAATCTAGACTTTTGCTTAAGAACTGCTGGCCAAGGAAATAAAAAATTAATAATTCGAATTAAACTCACTTAAATCATATTAATATCCCTTTTGGTAAACAAAGATCTCTTCTCAAAACATAAAATTTCAAGGAATTTATCACTTATAAAGAAATAGATGTAATTATTACCAGATAACATTGTTAAAAGATTTTTGATTAATTTTATTGGGTACTAATAAAATCAATTTTATTTGATACTAATAATGTACATGGATATTGCATAAAACATAAAATTAGGCGCATGCCTGCCTATTGAGTGTGTAATCATAATGCAATAACACAATACATTTTTTAAAAAATCTTCACTTGAGGATATGCTTAGAGAGTGGAGCGGGAGGGAGAGAAAAAAATATATTGATGTGAGAGAGAAACATCAATCGGTTGCCTCTTGTATGCACCCCAATGGAGGATCGAACCTGCAACCTAAGTATGTGCCCTGGCCAGGAGCCAAACCTGCAGCCTCTTGGTGTACAGGACGACGCTGCAACCAGCTGAGCGACCCGCCCAAGACACAACACAATATTCTTAAGCTGAAGTGTTTCTATCACCAGTAAACTTACTAGTAATCATCTTTTTTTAAAAAAAAATTCATTCTTGTAACTTCTCCACAATGTGGTCTTGTCGATTTTGTGCTTGTTAGTATGTATTTCATTGAAGGTACTCAAGCATAAATTTGTTAGGATTGCACTATTTCTGTTGTCCCAAAGTATTGAGCAGGAGAAAGTTCAATCTAATAGGTGTTTCTTCTTAACTATTATTTACACAACTATATACTATATAAGCTGTTGGGAGAAACTTGGGTATGGGCAGACCCCATATTCTTGAGAATGTGAAAGAATCTTCCTGCTCTATCCCAGTCAGGGCTCATGATGCTCCTTCAGGAGATGTTAGATTCTAAACTCCACTTACACCGTAACTCACACTCTGAAGCATCTTGGATAAGTGGGTTCACTTACATTCCAGAGCAGAGCTTCTCAATCGGTTGAATGTCTGGACCTGCTGGGACTGTATAAAAGATGTTCTCTTACAGAGCCAAAATGCTTTGATTATTTCTTCTACCGTTTGGGACTATATGGAATCAGTCTCAACGCTCTATTCTAAGTCAGTAGAGCTATGAGTCTTAAGCAGATGATACATAGTATTGATGAAAATACCTAGGCTTGGAATTGGCTAGAACTGAATTTGAATCTCGGCCTACTCTGTGAGCTCCGAATTCCTTATTTGTAAAATGGGAATAAGCATGCCCACTTTAAAGGACATTGTGAGGACTAAATGACAGAACATCCCAGCACTAAGCATCTAGGTGCTCAGAACTGCAAGCTCTCTTGCCTCTCAACTCTTAAGGACTTTGCCTTATTGATATGATTCAGTCTCATAAATCATTTCAGATATACAAAGTGGATTTTATGCCTGTTTCATCTGGCTGCATATTTCATCTGAAATTTCTATACTTCACTAGTAGAGTAAAGACTTCTTTTAACATCATCCATGGATTTCTTGTTCTTGAGCCATTGTACAAATGGAAAAGTGTAGAACAGTATTAACTTCCCTCAAATAGGGTTTAAGTCAGACTCACCTTATCATGTAGCATGTGGCATAATGCGGAATGGGGCCACCAAATATTATCCTCCAAGGTGATATTAAATTCCATTTTGCAGTTAGACCTTAGGATTTGGGCCATGCTAAAGTCACAGTTCAAAAAGTAAAAAAATTAGGATGCACAGTTGCTGAGTTTGATTGTTAATACCATGGAAAATAATCAAGTTGATTTAATTAATTCTTCTCCCCATTCCCCCTTCAAGGGCAGCCTTGTCACTTTTACAGGGATAAGGGTTTGTTCCCTTTTAATTAACGTGACTTCTTAGAGGCAGTGTTCAGAGTAGACTCTGTGATTCTTAGGGCACAGTCTATTTTCCTAACAGCTAGCTAGACAGAATCAATGTTGTTACTTCAAGAGTCGTACAATGGAATGGTTACAGGTAATCCCTTCTTCGGAACTAGCTTGAAATAAAAATTAAATGGGCCTCGAGCGTTTGTGAAATGCAGTGTTTCATTGGGGCCATGGAACACTAAGTGAGGCCCAGTAACAGGGTGTTAATTCAAGCCTAATCATTTAATTCCACTCTGTTATGTGCTGTATTTATTGCTCTCCTGGATCTGTTTTCTATGGCCTGATAAAGACATAGTGATTCTCTGAAGCTCAGTCAGGGACCATTTTATTTATATTGTTCGTTAGTCCAATAAAAGCATTGGCTTCAGATTCAAGCTGCTATTATCTGTTTTGCAGCCCTATCGTTAACTATGAAAATGCTGATGGGATTTTATTCCTTGGTCTGGAGTTGGTTTTTGGTTGAATGGGGGAGGAGAGGGGGGCTTGTAAGGAGAGGGAATAGTCAGGGCTAGATTGACTGTAGAAAAATCCAGTTTGCTGTAACCAGAAGCAGTTTGACTTGGAGTCAAGTCAGGTTTTAGCCACAGTTGCGAACTTTCCTTTCTTAAATGTGTTGGTGTTGTGAAAACTTTTTCGACGTTTTTAGGGTCAACTTAGACCCTTTTAATATATGAACCAGACAAGTTTTTTTTTAAAAAAAAAATTTAAATCAAAACCTTGCTGCAACACTTCTCCAAAGTGAAAATAATTCTGTCATGAAAAAGAAAATGGAGTGTAAGTCTAAAGTTGTTTAATTATGTGCAGCAAAGGAAAAGTGATGAAAACAAACATACACTAGGACCACACTTCCAGTACTTTTATTAAAAAATTTTTTTAATCCTCACCCAAGGATATGTTTTTAAATTGATTTTAGAGAAAAAGGAATGGAGAGAGAAACGTTGATGTGTGAGAGGGAAACATTGATCAGTTGTTTCCTGTACATGCCTGACTGGGGATTGAACCTATAACCTCGGTACATGCCCTGATTGGGAATGAAACTGGAGACCTTTAGGTGCACTGGACAACTCTTCAACCAACTGAGCCATCTGATCTGAGCCTTCTGAAACGCTTTTTAAAAATAGTTTTAATTGCATAGTTTAATGGATAAATTAGTTGTTTTCCTAACAGTCTGTAAAATGTTATAAAAGAGGCCCAGAATAAGGAAAGGATGATGGAAACTGGATTTATGGAGGTCACTTGAATTAATGATATGGCAATCAGAAAATAATACAGGTGCATGAATGTAATATACTGTGTAATTACCAGCATTTCCAATGGAGCTAATGTGTAGTAATCCATGTAATAACAGACATTATTTTATAGCAGATATGCAATTAGCTCATGTCATTGGCGTATACTGCACAAATGAAGCAAATCATTGTTGTGGTTTCGGCACTAAAAGATGAAGACATTTTGAGGACCAATGCTCCTCTATCAGAGAGATTATCTTTTTGAGTCTGTGTAAAGCATCCACTCAGCAAGTAAATGTAAAAAGTATTAAAAGTTAGTGACTTCCAGATCTGTGCAGGTATGTAGATGTTTGGAACAATTAGCACTGAAGAAAGTTGTATTTGAGCAATGTGACTGCAATTACCTGAGCTAATTTGTTTGGAAATGTAAACAAAAATAACCAAAAGTGATCACATTCTCCAAAAATGATAAGGAATGAGTATGCATTTATTTTGCCAACAAAGATTTTTCTGACCACTTTCTATGGGAAATAAAGAGCTAATAATATAGGCTATGCCTCTAAAGTGACTAAGGTACACCGCAGCAACAACTCTCACTGCAATTTTATTTTTATTTCACTTAAGAAATAAAGATTTCCTCCAAATCACATGAGGTCTCTGCCACCCACTCTCCAAGCAGGACCTAAATTTGTAAACCGAGGGCCCACAGAGCTTAGCTGCAGAGACTTGTCAGGGCATTTCCCCCCCTCACCCCAATGCTCTGTAGGGCAGGGGAGGGGACAGCTGTCCACCTTGGAAATGTGTCCAAAGCTATGGCCTGACCAACACTCATGGGAAATAGCTGCCCAGGATCTCAGCCCCAGGATGGTGGCTTTTATAAAACCCTTTCAAATGTGTTATTTTGGTGACAAAAATGAAGAATCTTTGTAAATAATTTAAATTATGAATCAGATCAAGTAGTTATTTACATTTCGTGACAAAATAGGAACTTCGGCAGTGGAATCAAATTGGCAAATTCCTTGGATTATATAGGTAACAATTATGTCCGATGTTTTAGCTTTTTGTAGTAAGAGAAGTGGTTGTAGTATTTAGATATGTGTTTGAGTTTGCATTTTTTCATAAACTTAAAAACAAACAGAATCTGATTATCCCCAGAAATCTTGCCATTCCACTATGGCAGAAAGGGGTGCAGAAATTTCTACAAACCAAAAGCCTTCTGAAGTGAATAAAACGAACAAGCTGTCGAATTCTCCTAAGTACAGAGAGATATACCCTCGAATTATGGAACATGATTATTTGCTAAGTCCTTTCCTGGTCCACCCCAGTACAGTGCTTCTTAGCACTGGGTGGTGGGGCTGAGGAGACAGGAGGGCTGTGCTGTCTATGGGCACATTGGATAGACAGTAACAATACTTAGTACTTTAGAATTTATGAATCATTTTTTTACATGGTCACATTTGATGTTCAAAACAATCTTGTAGGTAGGCATCTCAATGTTACAGATGTGGAAACTGAGTCTCAGAGGGCTCAGGTGGCTGGCCCAAGGACATCTGTGGGGAAAATGGTAGGGTCAGGTTTTCTCATTCCTAGTCTAATACAATCCCTCTAAATAAAGATTGAAAGAAGCTATATGAAAGAATAACACACGTTCCTCCCAGTTCTAACTTTTCACATTCATGTGGTAAGTGCCAAATCACTGATTTCAGAGAGAAAGGAAATTCAAATTATTAAAAAATAAAAGATTCCAAAGAAGATATGGGAAGTGTGTGGGAGGAATTCTGGCAAGAAGGGCAGAGACATTCAAGGCTGATGGAATGGCTGAGGGGGAAGAAAATTTGGTGGATGGAGGGTGCAGCATCCTGAGGTCAGATGTGCCAGGCACAGGTTTTCATGAAGAAACAATGGGAAATATGTACTGAATGGTAGACAGTGCCCAGATGGTGGAGGCCTTGAATGCCAACTCAAGAATTTATTTGGAAGAAAGAGAAGGAACACCAAAAACTGTGAGTATGTCATAAAGATGTCTTGTTATGGGGCTTAATCTAGTGGTGTGCAAGAAAAAGTAGCTATTCCTGGCAAAGAGTTATGAGACCACAGCCACTGTCCAAGCATGAGGGAGAAAATAATACTCCTGAAGAGACTAGTATACAAGCACAAGGATTAAATAATTCTCTGGTGAATTAAAAAAACAATTTTCAGATGTTCTAAAGTATTTAAACAAATCAGTCACAGCTGCCCCCCACCCCCCTTCCTGAAAAATACCTCCAAATTAAACTTGGCTTTTAGCAGACATGTAAAGCAAAATCAGCAATCATCTACAATCTGGGACAATGCCCTGTATTTAATAGGTACTCAATAAATTTTTCTTACACTTGTGATTAAAAATATTATTCAATTACATGAATAAAAATCAAATTCTCCTAAATATCCAGCTTTTCAGATATTAATAGTTTTAATATGATTTATAAGGCTGCTTTAACTCTTTTATGCAATTTTATTTTTATTTATTTATTTACTTACTTTTACTTATTTCTTTTCTACAGTGTAATTCACTTCAGGGCCTGCAGCCTATGGGCAGAGGCCAGGCAATGGTTCAAGGCCACAGTCTTCCGTGGCATCGTCTATGCATGTTAAATGTATAGGTCTAGAGTAAATGAAGCTACATTTGGAGGCCAATAGAGGGGTTTTCTGCCTTTAGGAGGTGAGGTGTGTAGAATAGGATAGTAGTAGGAATAAAGGAGTAAATGACTGTTTTGAATTAAGTCTAGAATCTTTATGATAGAGAATTCCATAAAACATTGGTATTCTCTAAGGGTCACAATCTCAATTAATTGAACCACATGGCCTTAAGATAAGGAAAAGCTATTATTCCTACAAAACCTTGGGCTTAAATGATGAACTAAGATAAACAAGCTTTTAGAGACACCTGATTCTTCAGTTTAAATTGCCACACTGGCCGAGTAAACTTGGTGAGAGGGTTCTTTAACATCACTGGGGCTCACTTTTCTCACCTGGGAAATGAGGATGATAGTAGCTTGCCCTCCCAGGTAAACCATGCCAATATTAGTTTTGTGATCCACTCCTTTCCTAATGCCCTCTGTGCCCCCCACACCCCACAGTGTCCGTTGGCCTCATGATGCCGTCCCCTCACCCGTATGGAAGGTTACCTGTCCTGAATTCCAGCTTATCCCACTCAGTGCCCTAATTTTGGCCAAGTAGATAACCTACTGCTTGCCAAGATGTTAATGAATGTTAATATATCTATTTACCAGCCTTTCCAGACACCTTATTCACATTTTAACAGGAATAAAAAGCCTTAAGCCAAATAGTGAAAATAGTATTAATTTTAGGTTATTCTATCGGCTAGTGAGAAAGATTCTAGAGGGGAGAGATAGGAGGGCCTAAATCACGCCTACACACATAAGGCAGACTCTGGGGAGAGTCTGACTTCCTGGCGGTCTCCTAATGGCTTCATAATCAAAACTGGATGTTGTGGCTGCTCCAGGCTTAAGCCAATTTCCCTGCCAAGTTCGGTCTGATGTACCAGGATCACTTTTAGGGTTAATAAGACATTCCACCATCCCTTTCACATTCAGCAAACCTGAAGGATGCCTTCACTGGTTCAGCATCTATACCTCCTCTAGGCTTTCTAGCACAGGGCTGCGTCCTGGTGTCTTCTGTTTCCGCTACAATAAGGACCCACTGGGTCTCCTCCTGCATTTGCAAACACGGTCATTTGCTCCATAGCCAGGCTTCCAGCTGCTGCAGAGGAGAGCTGCCCTGCATCCCTGCATGAAAGGCTCTTTCCCCTCAAACCAATTGTGGCACTTGTTTCCCGGGGCTCTGGCGCCTACCTACAGCTGTGCTTACTGAAGTGAGACTATAATTTGCTGCAGCATGCCCGAGTATTAATAGACAATTATTTATTGCAAATCTGAACCATTTATACTGCTTACTGGCTGACACAATGTAAAATTTTGATCCGAATGTTAATGTGTCCATGACATTGCATAATCCTGTTCCCTGCCATGGTTTTTCTCTTCTAAATGAGTGGAATTTGCAGTACAAGGAAATGGCATTTTTAATGGATGAATGATTTACAGCCTCAAACTTATAAGGCTATTGTTTGTGTAACTAAGGGAGAATTGACTAATTGCAATAACACAGCAAATTAGAAAAATTCAGGATTGTACTGGGAATGAATTCGTAGGAAGAAAATGAAAATAACTTACAAAGTTCTTAAAGGGTAACTGAATAAATCTCACTTTAGCTCTACAGGGCAATTGTATTTTGGGGGGAGATCAGGTACCTTTGAGGCCAAACAGACTTATAAATATTCAATTGAGTAGAACATAGATAAAAATTACCTCTTCATAAAGAACCATATGTGTGAGAGAGAGCACTTCCAATTCTCCAAATGTTTACTGGAATTGCCTACACAAATGTTTTCGGCAGTTGGGTGAAAACAAAGAGCTTTATAGTTATGTGATTTCATGAAAAAGACACCAATTTTAGCGTGTTTACCTTCTATTTGTTGAGCATGCAACACAATGCCAGGCAAGAATGATTTCCTAATGGAGATCTTCATGATTTTTCGAAAGAAAGAATGTGCATCAGCAAAAATAATATTTCTTTCTTCTTGAGATATTCCTCTTAGGTTGTTTATATCGATTCCTGTTATTCTGTTACCTTTGCCCACCGAGAGATTGTTAAGATAAAAAGTGCCTCAATACAGCTCTAATTACATCTCTGAGAACTACACTGGGATGTCTAAACACAAGGACATTCAAAGTGAAGATTCCTTCAGTATTTTAGTCCAGGTGGCTCCTATAAATTAATGATGAGAGAAAGTAGATTTGGAGGTGCTCTAAGAATAATAACAAAATATTTGTGTGTCCTTTCAAATTATATACAAAATGGTCCTCTCTACTCCAGAAGGCATGGCCCACACTCTTACTGGCTATAGCAATCATTTGTTTTTCTTTCCTATCCCCTTCCACCAGTCTTAGTTCCTTACACTCTACACAATCTAGCTGATGGTTTTTCTAAACTGTGTCTTGCCTTGCTGCTTCCCTGCTGAAGGGCATCCCCAGAATGGTCTGGATAAAGCACAAACACTTCATCATTGTGCACTTGGTCTTCCTGAACCTCACACCCAATTCCTCTCCACCAGCTTTCCTACTGGTCCCCGCTGCTTCCCCCATCATAGCACTGTCACAGCCAGTAAGAGCCTCAATTCTTGAACTGGCTAGAAGCTTATGGAGGGCATGACCTGTCTTCTTTACTGGAGTTGGCCACAGAGTAAACATTCAGTATATATCTGAGGGATAAGTGAAACACTTATTGAATATCCACTTAGTGCCAGGCACTGAACAAGGCCCTGTAAAGAACACAAAATGGTTTGTACATGCTCCCTTCCCTCAGATAGAATTGCTTACAATTGATTATAACAGCTTATAATTAAGTACATTAATTAAATAAGAAACCAAGGAATAACAAAACAGAATATGAGTAAGTGCCTTAAGAAAACTTACTGCTATAGCAGTTCAGAAAATTGAGACTCATTCTTTTAAATCATTATCTTCTCTGTTTCTATCTCACTCACTCTGAAATCAAGCAGATCTGAAATTAAAACCTCATTCTACTACTTATGAACAATGTAGTTTGGACAAGTGAGTTTACCTAAGCGTCAATTTCCTCATCTGTAAAATGAAGATGATATTTACCTTACCTGGTGCTGTGAAGATGAAGGAAGATTGCACAAAAGGCCAAGTGCACAGAAAAGGCTCAGTAAATGGTGTCGGGACAGTATTTCCAGAGGATGTGCTCCTTGTTCTCCACTGAACTTCTGGGGAGTTATCTTACAGTAGGAGCCTTATCCACAGAGGCCCAAATAGCTTGTTTTCAAACTAGGACACAATATACTCAGCTCCTTTCTAAATTGATTGTAAATTAATACTTGGAAGGGTTGCCCAGCAACTAATAAGCTTTAATTTGGGTCTTTTTGAAATTTTAAGGACGCAAGGACAGAAAACATAGCTTACTTATACTCTGTAGGTAGTCAAAGGCTATTCTTTAAACTTGACAGACTTTAAAAATATAATTTATTTGTTTAACACATATGTATTGAGTTCTTGTATAGAACTTCTTACTGTATCCATCTTTCCTTCCACAGACCTCTACCTAGAATGGAGAGATGTCAGGGCGGATGGAGAGCAGTAACCAACTGCAGCAATGTAGACAACAGTGACATAAAGACTGGTTGAAATGGGAACACACATTAGTATTAATTATACTGCCTGTGTCAGATTGAAGGATCAAACATCATTGCAAACATCATTGCTATACTTACATGATAAATGAAGCCAAACTACTGTATACTTTATTAATAAAGGATGCAGGGATATATTATGGTCAAGAATTTAGGTTGCAAATATAGATAGACCTAGACAGCTGTGTAATTTTGTACAAATGAAGTTTTTTAAAAATATATTTTTACTGATTTCATAGAGGAAAGGAGAGGAAGAGAGACAGAAACATCAATGATTAGAGAGAATAATTGATTGGCTGCCTCCTGCGCACCCCACACTGGGGATCAAGCCCACAACCTGGATATACCCTGACCAGAAATCGAACTGTAACTTCCTGGTTCATAGATCAACACTCAACCACTTAGCCACACCGGCTGGGCCAAATTATGTTTTTTAAACTCCAGATTTTTCACCTTCAGCCATTTCACAGGGATTGTAAAAACAATTTGGGGGGATTCTTTTTGGGGTCAATTGAGATAATGCCTATAAAACACTTAACACAGTAAGAATTCAATGCATGGATATTTTTATTATCATTCGAAGATAAGTTATGGAATCTGTATTAAATACATTAAGGATGCCTATTTAAGAGAGAAGATTTTTGCTTTATTATTCTGACTCAACTGAATACCCAGCCCATAATTACTGGACAGTGCAATCTTGCCTTCCTCCAGACTGCCCAAGAATGGGGCAGGTGTTAGGTACACATGCAAAAAACAAGATCAATACACCCAACGTCTGAACTAAACCAATGCAAACAGAAATCTTGCATTACTTATAAATATTCAGCTACCACTTATAGTACATGTGATATTGCTTAGTCTTGCTTTTTTGCTATCAAGCAAAATTGGAATATAGAATTATTTTAAAAATTAAAAAGGAAGAAAATTTTTCTTTGCCTCTATCTCAGAGAAGCCTGGAGAGAAGTTTGGCATAGGCCTCTGCATTCAGGAAGGATCTCAAATTAGTTTTTGTGTATTTTTTTCTAATCTATATTCATGAAAACACACTGACAGGGTTCAAAGAAAACACACATCAGATTCCAACCTGGGTCCCCATACTGGATCACAAGACTTGCAGCACACTGTTAAGAAATATTATTTACATATCATTTGAATATCTTTGGAACAACACAATTATTTTGTCCAAAATATTTTGTGTTAAAGACATGAAATTTTTTCATCATAAAATGAAAGTAAGACACACAATTTTGTAACCCTGTTTAGATGTACTAGTATTTTCACTTTTGAATACTGAGAGCATCAAAAAATAGAAGTCGCCTGGGTCACTCCCTGTCTTGGTATGTAAGGGGTCACGCCCTTTCTAACTCACTCTGGTTAGTGACTGATTTCATCCATAGGGGAAACTATTCATATTAAATATATTTGTTTTACTTTCACTTCCCATTCCAGAGGAGAAGCCATAAACAGGAATATATTGGTTAAGAGCCAGTTTTTAATTGTGTCCAATGGAAGAATTCCTGGGGAGTTGCATAGGGCTGTATCACTGATGTACATCGAGAGGAATTCAAATTTTATATTATTTGTTCTAAACCAGAACATTTTACTTATTATTCATAATACATGTTGAAAGCAGACACCAAAATGGCTCATTTGGAGCCTTTTTGTGCTTGCCTGCTAATGCACATTAACGCCAGTACACATTCTGTATTACAGATCCATAAAATGCATTTGCATAATATTGAAATTATAATCCCAAATGTGTAGTAAAAACCTTTATGAAAAATTGTTACTGCTCAGCTACTGTACAGTGGCTAATTTTTAATCTTCAGCCTCTCAGCTGCGAGTAAAGATGGGGTATTCTTTAAATAAAAATCTCAGGAGTAGAAGCCCGGAACTTAACTCTCCCTCTTTTGAGTAGGATGTTGTTAGATGGAGGATGAAAATATCTAACATATAAACAGTTGCCTCGGCAATGATTTTGGCCTTTTGAGGACTGATGTCTTGACATTTCAGATTAGGTTGAGAAGTATCTCTAATTTACCTGCCTTATAACAGTAATTGGATGAGGCTCCCCCTTATGACCTCACCGAGGGTCTCTTCCTAGTCAGTGAAGAAAACTTCTGGAAAAGAATCAACGTGGCTGAGGTGGGGAACACTTGAGCAGAAAACACCACTGGCCACTGTTTCTTCAGTGCCATCTCCGTGCTTAGTGCTGGCTGAACACAGAGGTCAGACACTGGACAGGCTCTCAGCTCTCAGAGGTAAATCTGTACCTGTTAACTCCCGTATTCCAACTGCCGCATCCAGCAATAGTGCTGAATACCAATGCCGATTCTTTAAACGATTCCACAACTGTGTTTTCAAATAATTTCAGAGTTCTAGCTGATAATTTCCAGAATTAATGTCACTGAGTTACATTTCTGTTAGACCTGAGCAGCATACACCTTAATAAGGGGAACCTCAAAGATCGGGCTGAATGCTCACCTTGTGCTCAGCGGAACCCAGAGACTGGCCTTGCATTTTCTCTGTCTTGGTCATCTTGTGGCCATCGGCCCCTCTTGCCTTTTCCCATGGTCCTCAGCACAATTTACCCTCTGTGCAACCTCAGGGAGTTCTACCCAATTCCCTCTTATACTGTGACCAAATTGCAAAGCAAGAACATGCTCTCTGGTGCCCTCTTACCAGGCTCCATCTCCTTCTTCCCTTTCTCTCTCCTCTGAAATTCACAGCTGCAGGAAGGAGAGAGGAAACAGAAGTCCAACAGATCTGGATGGCCACCTTATACTAGTGGCTTCCTGACAAGGACCGAGGGAGAACCAGAAATAAGACAGAATAAATTCCCTACTTTATTGGGGGAATTTTGGTCTGAAAAAAGTTTTCTTATTTCCCTAGTCATTTACTTTATTTTAGCATATTTAATTTTATTAGGTATTACATGAGTATTCAAAAGGTATAGTAGTTCAAAAGTTATTTTTTTATACTAGGGGAAGTCTCTTTTTTATTTAAAACAAACAGTAGTACTTTATACATGATATTCTGTACCTTTTGTCATTTGTTAGTACTTTATTTTATTTTTGTTAGTATTTTAAAAATTCTTTTTACAGGGACATACAGAGCTGCCTCTTTCTTTTAACATACTTAACTTACTGAATGTCTTATTTAAATGAATATTTAAGTTGTTTCCAATCATTTACTATTATAAACATTGCTGCAATAAATCACTCATTCATAGGGAATTTTGAAACATGTAAATTATATAATCTGGTGTTTTTAATTTGGGTAGATTTTGAAAAATTGCTCACCATAGAGATTTCACCCATGTACACTCCTCTTCCCCCAACCCACCTCTAACCATGCACTTGAGTTATTTAGCTTAACCTTTAGATCAAGAGGTTGTGGTAAGCAATGACTAGGACTTGAGAGAAGGTGGATTCAAAAAAGGGCTGGACAGAGGCCTGGTTAGTGGATGGCAGCTGAATTGCTAGCCTGCTCTCAGGCATGTGGCAGAGTGAGAAAGACTGGGAAACTGGATGAGCCCATTCTATTCATGTCAAACTACTCTGAAATAAACCCAAACATATGGGTTTATTTCATATGGGTCTCCTGTCTGTTGCTAAAAATCTCCAGGAGGTAAATTCCACAGCCCTCTTGGGTAAACTATTTGGACTTCTCACAACTCTTCTGAAGGTCAGGACACTTTTCCTTATGTCTAATATAAATCTTTTCTGCATACATCCACTTGTGAAAAACGCGTGCTAACATTTCCCCACAGCAACGCAAGTTCAACTAGCTAGACAACATGATGTTATAATTTTGAGGCTACAGTATATATCCTCCTTTATTTTTTAATGGCATATGTGTCCTAAATTATTTTAGAAACTAATGCATACACGAGGCATAGCATGAGTGTTTTTTATTTTACCTTATATTTAACTTAGCTATGGACTTTATAGAGACTGTGTGTGTGGATGTGTGTGTTGCTTAAAATTTTGCCATGTTCCCTTGCTTTATTCTCCTCATGCATTATAATTATAGAATTATGAGATTTTCTCATTCGATGCTGATTAACACATAGCTTTCTTAACACTTCTGCGATCACTTCTGCTGAACGAGATAATGCCGCTGTAACTGAGAGGCTCGGAGGTTATTTCTGAGCATATCTTTCCTTTTTCTGTCTACGTACAATAACTATTTTAGGAACATTTGGTATCCAAAAAATACCAGCATTGTGCAAATTAAAACATCTGCTTATACTTTGACACCCTCATTCTTCAAAGGTTAGTTGAATTCGCGGTTGCTTTGTTCAACAAGAATGCTCCCAGAGCCCAAGGAGGCACATTTAATTATGGGGAAGATACGTTTGACAGAGCTGTGGGGGGAAATTACCCTTCATATCCAGACCAGCATTAACATTTTTATAGAACAAGATTGCCTGAGAATCAAAGAAGGAAGAAACTCCAGGAAAATAAATATGAATCTATTTTCTCACTGCTCTCCTTTCACTGATTTACAAGACGCCAACCAACGACTCTTTGCTCTGCTACCTAGAACTCATCAGTTTGCTCTCACACTGGCATTTCTGATTTCTCTGAGGTTAAAGACAGCAAAGTAAACTCTGCTTCCAACAATAAATAACAGAGGGTGTTATTCTTTTCATTCAAACAGGCTTTAGATCACGGCAGACAGCTACAACCAGGTGCATTTAGCTACATTTGTCATTGCCACGCATGCAAAACATGTAAAAAATCTGCTGCACAGCGGTCTCTCTCCAGCCTTGTCCCACCTCAAATATTCTTCCATCCTGGTTTGTGGTTGAGCCTTCGTCACCCAACACCATAAGGAAGGACTGAGGTGCCTGTGGTAATGGCAGCGTCCCCTGATTGGTTTGTTTGCACAGGTCACTGGTGCCAGGTAGCAGATTGTACCCTGAAAGCCTTCCTGCGTCTGAGGCCAAGGACTGGGATCTCCCTGGGCAATGCCTAGATAACACATGTCAAGAGGCAGCAGCGGCTGGTGAGCCAACTCATCACTCACTTTGTCCCACAGCCCCTCCTGGCCCTTCTTGTTGCAACCTTTCATTGCCATTCCAGAAGCCCACAGACCTTCGCTGTTGCACTGGGAGGGAAGGGAGAGGAGAAGGAGGAATGCATAACACATGCAGCAAGAGGGATTTGGCGAGGCAGAAACCAGCAGGTGAACAATGAGTCATTTGGAAACGTGCAGCCTGGTGTGTTATTTGCATATCAGGCATCCTTTGTTGAAGAGGCTCGCCCAGCTGTGTGGGCGCATCAGTGGGGGGCTGATCTGAGACAGGAGATGAATTCTCTGGGAGAGAAGAGTTACTTCCTATCTAATTTGTGCACAAGTTGAGGGAAGGCGCTCTCATTGGGGACCTGCTATAGAAAAGTAGCGTGGTTCAGAGATTTATTTTCCTTCCGCCAAGTATATTATTTCCAAACTTGCCTTTTCAAGATTTTGCAAATTCCCTTGAAAAATGATTTAACAACTTAATGAAAACAACAGTGAAACAAAAGCTGCGTTGATGAGGGACAGAGGTAAGGTTGGGTTTGAAATGAGTGACGAACCTCGTAATGAGGTGTGCAGCTTTGTATATTAAGAGATTTCTCTGTGGTACTTTTCCAGATGTGATGGAATACATTTATTTCTGTGCTCATCTGAACTGAAATAATACAAATGAGATACTAAAAAGATATCATTACGTGCAGAAGTCGGCGAAGAATTTAGATCCCAATTCTGTAAGTTAACAGCTGTGCGCGAAGCAATTCGAAACTGCTTCTTGGAGTCTGTAGGTTGCCTGGGAACCTCTGTCAAGCTCAGATGGACCAGTGATGATCTACGTGTGAATCCTGCATGTTGATAGTTCAGGCCTACTTTATTGCAGGCACAAATCTAGCTGGTAGTAAGAAGTCTGTCTCCACCGACAGCATGCAGTACAGCTGAATATGGCCACTGCAGTAGCACAATAAAACAGGATGAGTTTTAAACTACCAGATGGTACCCTGTACAGTGCCTGAAATAAAATGGAGAATTAGGGTGCCCTAAGGTGTGCACAGGAAAGGCAATTACATGAAATAAATGGGCCTCAGGCCTACAGGATGCTCAAGTATGCTACACAGGAGACAAATAGCACATCTGGTGAACAGATTTTATCACACGCTGGAAAGCCATAAAGCACGCTGCTGAATATCGGGTCCCCGTCGCACAATGACATTTTACCTGTGTTGGTATTCAGTGCTGTTTATTTTAAAAGGTGCTGTAATCTCAATGATGTGTTTTAAAAGCCTCCTTAACATTGTTTGCTACTATGTACCATTTGGGGGGAACCAGATGGACACCATGCGAAGAGGTTTTTGTGGACAAACAGTCAGTCTGGTCGCGCAAGATCTTGTTTTTCTTTCATTTATCTCCTTGCTGATGTGATTTGAGTAACAGGATTATACTTGTCAGCACTCGCTGTTTGAGAAAATGCCAACAGATTTTTTAATGCTAGTTCCCACATCTCCATTTTATTGTCTGTAACCTCAACCGAGTTTCCCTCCCAACCCACCCTCCTTTTCTTAATGTTTAAAGAAAAAAGGGATTTTAGGCGGTGGGTGTTTGCCCAGAGAATTTGCTGGCACAGAGCTCTTTCTGACTTCTTCCTCCACAAAAGCAAACCTGCGTTCTGTTTGAAAACGGTGCGCCTACCCTATTGTAAAGAAGACAAGGGAACGCGTAACATTTATTATTGTTGTAAGAGCCGCTGTAATAAAATGCACTCAGTACTTAAAGATGGTGTTAGTGCCCCTCCTAGGTTTCATTCTAGCTTTGATAATTGTGTAATTGCGTCCCCTTCCCCAACAATAAATATTTTCACCCAATTAAGTTTAAAAGTATAATAAATTTTCAGGAATTATAGTTTAAAAATTCATACCCTAGAGCCAGCATTAAGTATGAATATTTATCTTAAGCCCTAGAGCAGTGCAGCCTGTGCATGTGCCTCTGTACCTCCTGTGCAGTGCCCTCACCCCCGAGAGCTGCCGCCGGCCACGTGGCTTCTCTGCATGCCTGGCATGAGCTGCAGGAGCGGGAAGACTAGTGCCCTCACTGTCTGTATGGTTCTGTACGAGCAATCCTTTACTCTCCGTTCCAGTCCTTCTTTGTTTCTACACAGCATCCTTTAACCATTCACCATTCATTTACTGATTCGCTTATTTATTCATTTGCTCATTCATTCGTTCATTCATTTATTCATTCGTTCGTTCATTCTGTTCAGTAACTTCTAATTGCACATGTAGGCCCATGCTTGGGATTGAGGCTGGGCAGGATCCACAAGGTGGCTGTTTGCACAGAACTCACCTTTCACACTCTCTCACTTGCTCCACAAACCATGTGTCCAGATCAGTCTTCCAGGGCTCTATTACAGGTCAAGCCCTCTGATGCACAAGAGCATGCGCTCTTCATGCTAACGAGCAACCAACCGCATCGGGACCCAGGGCACTAACCACATTGTAGTGAATGCACAGGAGTTCACATTTCAAGCTCCAGCCCACTAGAGACACCTCTATGCCCTCCTTAACAAAATAGGAATTCAATCACAGCCCTAAAGCCAATAGCTTTGGCAACAGTAATGCCTGGGGCCCTTGGAGCCAGCAGCAAAGATAAAGGGGCACCACTGGCAGAGCTGCTGCTGAGTTCAGGAGAAGAGAAAAGAGCAGGTAAGACTTAGGGCAGCCTTAGAGGAGTGAGAGGCAGGGAACTGGTTATTAGGGGAAGAAAGAGAACCAAAAGGAGAACTCTGGTAGGTCCAACTGGAGGCGAGGAGAGGAAGGACACTGGGCTCTGGGGAGAGGGGCACCCGGAGGGCGTCCACCTGTCTTCCCACCACTACTGCTTTCCTCAGCCCTGCTTCATCCTTTCATCTTCTCTGTCTTCTCCTCCTAAGCCGCTGCTCTGTCATGCCACCCTGCTCACCCCCTCTGCCATCACAGCTTAGCCATCTCTGTCCTATTCCCACCCAAGCACATGGTGACACGGGATGCCCAGGTACTTGTACCTCAGGTGAAAGGTGAAGAGATTACAATGACTTGAAAACAGGAAAGCAGTGGTGCTAAATCTCTGAGTAACAGATGCTAACGTCTACTAAGGAAGACTATGCCAGTGAGAACATTATGTTGGTGGAAAAATTAGAAGATATTTAGAAAAACTTTAGCTTCTAAAGCGCTATATAAATGTCAAGAATTTCTGAGGACATCAACAGGAAAGTTGTTTTAAAATTCTGGGATTATGATATCTGAAGAAAATCAGAATCTAGTAACCTTTCCTCTTCAAATAGCTTTATCATAAGTGGGGGGATTGGTGGTAGCAATTGAGGTCGACAAAGACCAGACCTCTTAAATTTTGAAGTTTAGTAGCTGAGCTGGGGTTAAAACCAATCTGGCATTGACTTGTTATACCATATGCAGAACTGATCAAGACAATGACAATAATAATATTAAATAATGTTTTATTCACTCTCAAATATTTCAATTGATTTCAAAGATTGTATTAGGAGAAATAAAAGTATTGCATTTAAGAGAATAATCTATTTAAGCAAAGGGCAGGAAAAGATGACAGGGAAGAATTTGCAGGGAATCTCTTTTGTGTCTGTTTTTACTGTATTCAGATTCTGTTTTTAGTGTATTCAGATTCTGTTTTTACTATATTCAGATTTTTCATCAATTCCTGTAAGCAGTGCAGTTAAGTTGCAGACTGGCACAGGGGAAGGACATAGATGATTATATGTTTCTAGGAAGCTCTGAGGGAAAAGTGTGTAGAGAGGAAAGGGTTCTTTTATGAAGTGAGTAAGTTTGTTTCAATACTGTTTCTCCAAGTGCAGGTTGGGCCACAGGTGGTTGCTTGATGCCCAATGCCCATTGGTGTGTCACCTGCCTGGAGGGCAGGGTTAGCCGAAATAGAGACCAGACCAGAATTAGCCAAGGTTTCAGGGGAGCTGCCCCACCATGGAAACAGCCTAAGCAGGTGTGAACAAAGATCGTTTCCATGGTAACCATCACTAGGCGCTCTGTCAGAAAAGCTGTCTGGGACTTAGTGAACTAGATGCAAGATGTGAGCATCTCCGTCCTGCACTGCTGCTCCAGCCATCAGGGAGTTATACTGGCTTCACAGAGCGAGGCATTCTAGTGTGAGGAGAAAGCAAGAATTGGTGGCTCTAATGCCTGTTGTTGTTCTCTAGCTGTGGAACCTTGGGCAAGTTATTTCACCTCTTTAGACCTCAGTCTCTACTCTGTAAAATGGGCATGAGAACATAGTACTTTTCTTATGAAACTATAATGATGAATAAACAAGATAATCCAAATAAAATGCAAAGTACATTGCCTGGCTCATAGTAAGAATTCAACCATTTTTAGCTATTCTTAAAAATAATGAGGAAGGAGGGTAAGAGATCAACCAAAGGACTTGTATGCATGCATATAAGCATAACCAATGGACATAAGACACTGGTGGGTAGGGGAGGCCAGGGGATTGTCAAGGGCGGGGGGAAAAAGGACACATATGTAATACCCTTTGTAATACTTTAAGCAATAAAACAATTTAAAAAAAATAATGACTGTAGACAAGGATAAATGAATTAGAGGTGTAGAGAGGAGAGCAAAATGGGGATTTCTTTGGTGGCATTATAGAAAAGCATAAGAAGGCATATAAGAGACAAAAGACTTGGAGGATGGTACAGTGAGGTGGAGAACATACTGGTGGGGAGGAATAGAATTATATTGGGCACACTCTCCACTGGTGATGGAAGCTTTTCTATCATTGAGGGGCATCATCCAAGGAATAGGAATCCTTTACAATAAACATAGGCAAGTGATGGGTGTGAGAGAGTGAGTCAGAAACCACTCTGGAAGCTGGCTTGGTGACAATAACTAATGAGAATTGCGTAGAAATTTACTCAGTAGCTAGATGTAGTGAGAGTTGGGTCATAGCTATCATGGTACATGTAGGTATAAAAGCCAGGGGAAATGGGGGAAGGAGGTCCTGAGAGTAAATGTTGGCTATTAGAAAAAAAGAACAAAATGAGAACAACTCTAAGTTGTCATCACAGAGATACTTCCAATGCCATTTCAAAGTCCTTTGAGATAAGAGGATCTACTGAATCTCAACATGTGAATGAAGGTTCAAATGGAAAGGCATTGTACTTGTAGGAAATTGGTGACATTAAGGAACAGGAAGAATATAAATGACACCAGAGGCTGGCGTTCATTTTTTATGGTGACAAAGTAAAATTCATTTTAATTTTTAGGAAAAATAAGAAATGTAGTGAAAATATGAGACTTGAATTGACTTAGAGATAATTTCAAAATGTTTTGAAGATAAAAAGGATTGAAAAAATAGATGATGTATTCGAATGCATGAGCAGTAATGTTGGGTGAAGCAGAAATAAAACTAAATTGTAGAAATATTTTGATGCCAATTCCATTAACTAAAAAAATCTGAGATTTGTAAGGCTTTGAGATCAGCAAAGACCTTGCTATATATAGCTAACTTTTCAGTGCTGGATAAGGGAATGATTAAACATAGAATTTCTCTAGGCTAGAGACAGAAGAGACACACGAAGAAAGAAGCTAGTAGTACATGAGAACAAGCTCCAGAAATGAAGATTCCTGCATGCCTATCATATTTTCATAATGCAAAAGACCTTTATTTTCTCACCACCTTTCTCACTTCACTGTCTTGAATTCTGAGTTCTGTTGCTGTGATCCTATTAACTCCCTTCTTTCAAAAATCAATTGCCAAGTCTACTTACCTGCATACATATACTCATTTATTCAATGCATATTTACTAAGCATTGACTACATATGGGGCCCTGTGCTAGATATTGAGTGATCTGATTCCTGCCCCCAGAGAGTTTACAATCTAAGCAAAAGGCAGCTGTACAGATAAGTAACTATTGAATAAGACAGAAGGTCAATACTGTAAGTTCTATAAAGACAGTGTTTTTGCCCAGCCAGCCTGGCTCAGTGGTTGAACATCGACCTATGAGCCAGGAGGTCATGGTTCAACTTCCAGACAGGGCATATGCCTGGGTTCCTGGCTCAATCCCCAGTATGGGGCATGCAGGAGGCGGCTGATCAATGCTTCACTCTCATCATTGATATTTCTCTCTCTCTCTCCCTTCCTCTCTGAAATCAATACATATATATTTTTAAAACAACAGTATTTTGTGGATGTGGCATTTGAGGCAGCCTCTATGAATTCTCACTGGGTGGACTGACAGGATGAGTTCATGTGAGTTTAAGATTTCAACAATGAGAGCAGTGATATGAGAAGATGTTCTAAGCAGAGGGATAGGAATGAGTCAAGATGTTTTCAGGAAATGACAGGGAGTGGGGAGTTCGGGAAGGTGGAAGAAACACCTTCTAATAATTTGCCATATGATCAGTTGCATGTATTACAAAGATTTTAGTCTTGGCAGTGTGGAGCAAGCCGAGAGACAGTACTGGAGAGAGATGAGAATGGCCAGAACTGAGTTTATAGCAGGAGGAGTGGAAAGGTAGGGCTGTGATTGAAAGTTACTGGAGAGCTAGAATCAACAAGACGAAATGACCTGTTGGTGGGGAGTGAGGGAGAGGTTGGAACCTGTGAAATAATAAGAAATATATGTATTGATCTCTGCCCCCAGTTCCTGGCAACAGAGCTCCTGGCACAGAGCTCTTAAAACTCTTATAAATTTTTAAGTGATAAGAACACTGGGAGTATCTCTTTCTCTAATAGGTGACTATGAGTGGGCTCCTGGATGAGAGCTAGTCATCAGAAAGACCAAGCCATCAAAAGCTTGGAATTTTTAGCCCCATCCATCATCCTCCAGAGAGGGGAGAGGAGCTGAAAATGGAGTTGTTAATTGACCGTGCCTATGTGAGGAAGCTCCATAAAATCCCAACAGGAGGGGCTGCAGCCTGGCTGGTGAGCACATGCACTGGGAAAGGGATGCACCCCAACTCCACGGGACAGAAGCTCCTGTACTTGGGATCCTCCCAGACCTTGCCCTATGTCTCTCTTCATCTATAGCCTTTATTGTATCGTTTAATAAACTTGTAAATGTAAGTAAGTGTTTCCTTGAGTTCCATGAACCACTCTAGGAAATTAATCAAACCTGAGTAGGGGATCATTTCAACCTCTAACTTACAGCCCGTCAGTCAGAAAGAAGCACTGATGATAACCTGGGCTTGTGACTGGCATTGGAGGTGGGGAGGGCAGTGCTGTGGAACTGAACATTATCAGTGGGATCTGACACTATCTTGAGATACTATAATGTCATAATTGAGTTGAATTCCTGGGCACCCTGTTGGTGTCCCAAGAATTGCTTAGTGTTGTGAGAAAACCATGTCCACCCACACTGGAAAAAATTGAGAAATAGAACCCAACTTTTTTTTCAGAGGTCTCATTCTCCTTAATCTTTCTCCCCCACATGACATTGCTTTTTTTTCTGTTTCTTTTAATGAGGCAGCACCACCCTGCTTCTCCTTCTGGTCATGAGCAAAAACTTAATAAATTTCTTGTAAGAAATTTGACTCTTCATTCCAACACTTATCTCTCTAAAAGATTATGTGATTTATGTGACTCGGGTCAAGTTTAAGTTAAGTGGTAAGTCTGAGACCAGGAGACATATCTACCAAGCTGAGTTCCTCCCTCAGGAGAAAAAAAAGGGGGGAAGAGATTTGGTTGCAGGTGTGTATAGATGTGAGCCTAGAGAATTGAAATGTTCCTAAGACTCTCTTGTCTGGGAAACTCGATGCTTCATACCAGCAGGCAAAAACTAGTTTAAAGCTCATTCCCAAGAGAGCGAGTTTTAAATAGAGATATGATTTGGAATGGTTGACATATAAATCTTCTTCCCAGGCTTCAGCATGAAGCACAAGTTTGATCTAACAGATAGCAATGAGTCTTTAAGAGCTGCAATGGCCCGTCATGTCAGGGGGGTATTTATGGACTCACAGAGTCTTCAGATATCTGGATCTTGTACAAGCATGGTAAAAGCCCTCTGAATTTTTTTTTTGCACCAGTAAATGAGTGCCTAGCTAGCTGTGTTTCTTAAATTTAATGACTCAGCCATTGTTCACTTGTTAAATACCCAAGGGTCCTAGTCTACATTTTGGAGTAATGTGCTACATCATCTCTGTTGGAAAAACAAAGCAGTCTGGGGGCTGTAGGAAATCACTAACTTCTATTTTTGTTTTGCACATTGCTAACTTAAGAAATATGCTGTTCAGTACAAGTTCTTATGACAGGCATTTCTCGGGTCATATCCCTTGTGATAAACAGGGGTGATGGGAGCAAAACTGTCTTGTATTTTTTAAAAAAAATGATTTGGGGCATAGGTCAAAAATCTTAAGGACCAAACATTTTGCTAGACTCTTCCTTGGTAAGACTTACAGGCTAATGACTGTATAAATGGAAATTTTGCCTGCAAAACCTTCTAGTTCTCTCATTCCCAGCAAGTAGTTGAAGAACTTTTGCTATCTTACAAGCCCTCTCCTTTGATAAGGAGGAAATTAATAGTCTCTATATTTTCATTAAATGCTTATCATTATGGAATTAAAGTATTCCTTTTCATTCAGTGTTTGAAACAAAATATTTCATAAATAAATTATGGTAAGTATTGCTTTTGACAAGTAGCTGATACTAAAACAGTCAACTCTGTCAAAGGACATTCAGGCTCTGATGGTCTTCTGTGTGCAAGAGCCACGGTGCCCTGGCTCAACTCACAGCCAGAGGCCAGAGCTTTTTTTTTATTTGTGTCAGGCAGGCAAATCTGGGTCCATGGGTATTATCATTTCTTTAAAAAACAAACAAAAAATGGTTTTTCAATCTGTACTTTTTGTGAGATCAATGTTGAGGAAGGGCTAGATTTAATGTTTCCTTCTGGGTTCTTAGTATTGAAATGGGAACATGTCATGTAGTGGTGGCCCTGTCTAGAACAGTCAGAGGGCCTCTGGAAGGCTGCTGCAATCACTGTGGTAGCCCCCCAAACAGTCTCCCAAATCCCCAAGAGAGGAAGAGTTCTCTGGCTTGACCATGTGGGAACCAGGAGATTGAAAAGAGTGGGGGAAGAACAGGAGAGATCTTACTTTCTACTTCTGCCAAAGTGACCCATCTTGCCTTCGAGGTAAGCCTCCTGAGATTGAAGAAGCAGTCATTGCATTGCTTTCCTTGTCAAGGAAAAGCTCAGGTTTTTAAAAGAATCTAATGATACGCAGCCACCTTCTATTTACACATGATTTAAGTGACTATTTAGAAAACACCAAAAAGCCATATGTAATAGAGGTTTCCCCAGAAATCATAGAATTTTAACCAGATATCACAAGCATGCATTTAAAGAAGACTAGAAAGCTGGTATGTTAGAGGCACTGGTGGGTAGAGATAAAGACTTACTTTCAAATGGAAAGAGATTCAACTGAAAAAACAGAGTCCCAAGTCTTCCATGGTGACTCTTCAGGGAGACTCCAGAATCAACTTTAGGGCTCGAGCAGCTTTTCGGGTATATGAAGCTATAAACATTTCTTTGGTTGTGAAGACATTTAATCTCCAGGCAAGAGAGGAAACTCATGTGAAAGCTTCCCTTAAGCTTTCTCTAATGTAGATCACTGGATAAATGCTTAGAGGGACAATGAAAAACCTTCCTTGAGTTTTCTGTCCTCTTGCTAGCACTGTTCTTTAGTGTGGTACCAGTAAGCCCAGCTGGACTCAGAATTCAAGGGATAGGCAATGATGTGCATAGGTCTATGGGTTATCCTTTTGTTTCTGGCCACTAGACTGACTTGGGTAATCAAGGAGCACCAGCAAAGATCATTGAGCAGAGAAAGGGCATGGATAGAGCTGTGTTATAGACAGATCATTCTGGCAGCAGTGTGGAGAAATGAATGAAAGCAGGAAGAGGATGATGGCAGGGAACATAGACATAACTTTTTATATATTTCAAGTGAGTGATGATAAGAATTTTAAGGACAGTGACAATTACATTGGCCTACCCATGGCCACAGTTACTGCTGTCAAGAACACCAAGGGCCTAAAAAAACCTCCATGTGACCCCAGACCACGTCATGCCCACTTTAGTGGCTCAGTATCCATGCCTACTTTCTCCCATGGGATCCTCCACACCTTCCTCAGACATGAGTCTACATGTCATAACCATGTCTGCCTCTAATAGCTTTTCATGTGCATATCTTACCATAAGAGAACTGTGGTGAATTTATGGTTTTGGCATAGGTCCATTTCCTCATCCTGCTCATACCCAAACTCAGTGATATTTCTTTACCAATATCACATTTAACTTCTGATCACAAAGACAGGCAGTGAGGGATAGGCACGCAGTGACAGCACAGCAAACAGCCTCTCTCTTTCAGGATGAGTGAAGTCAGGAGAAGACTACAGCTAGGACCAGCAGGGACTCACAGGATAATAAGAACAAATAATTATCACAACTTTGTACTTTGTACTGAACACTGCTTTGTGCTAAAGTCTAGGTTGTGCTTTATAAATTTTGTCATTTCATTCCCCAACAACCCTATGAAGTGGGTATTGTTAGTACTCTTATTAAATAAAGAGAAAATCAAGGCTTAAATAGAGTTTAAGAAACTTTCTTAAATATACCTTAAACAACGTGGGGACAAGGACACATATGTAATTTCTTAATCAATAAAAAATATATTAAAAAAATACACCTTAAACTTATATAGTGTTAAATTTCAGTTATACCTCAATAATACTAGAAAAAAAGCACACATTCTGCTCTAACTACTGCTGGTGCTGCTGCTGCCGCTTCACACAGACACACACAGAAAACATCTTGAACTTTTACAGGTAGTAGGTAGCAGATCAGGGGTTCAAATCCAGGTCTGTCTTATTACTGAGTTCAGGGTCAGTGGTGCTATACCATGAAGAACATTGGCATCTTGTCACTGCCTGCACAGATGCTGGTCTATTTCTGGTACAACCCATGGTATAAGGTCAAATTACAACAAAACGCAGGCATTTCTTTCGGTGTCATTCAATAAAGGAAGAAGGGTCTGTCCAAAGTCCCGAGAGACTCTTAGGTTTAATCCAGCACTTGGGATCTGGGTCTTGGCGGAAAGGGATTTATCAAGTGATAGAGACCAGATGAACTCTAAGACCAGCTACAGCACAGGCTCACTTCAGATCCTATGAGAAAGGAATAGGATCTCTCCAGCACCCACAATGTCCCTCTTTCCAGGCCTAATGACTAGACTCATCTCAGTCCCCTTGCAGGAACTTCTTGACATGGACAGGTTCCTGTCCCCAATTCATAAAATTCAGTGAACAGTCTCGGCAGACTTACAAAAAGACTCGGGTGAGGTGATGTACCTGGGCACTAGTGCACGGTGACCTCCAGCAGCACTGGGTAGCCGTATCTGCCAGGAAAGATGGTCTATCAACCAGGGTTCCCAGATCAAGCCTTCACCCGCCACAGTGAATTGTCAGCTACAACAATCATTCGGTCCCCAAAGGGGAAGCCTCTCATGGTCATCAGTTAAGAGCACATTACAAAGAACCTCTAAAAAGTCCGACTGCATAGAGAAGGTAAACAAAAGATTAATATCCAACATTTATATGCAAGCAATACGTCATTAATGATCATTACGGAGAACTTGCTTAGTTCAGATGAGGTTCCAGAAGACTGGAGGCGTTTCACTGTAGCACCTGTATTTATAATAGCTATCCTGGGGAACAGCAGGCCCATCACCTTGACATAGCTAATATGCAAGGTGATGGAAATAAGTAGAGGTGAAACAGAGCCACATGGACACTGAATTATCTTGGGAGACAAGCTCCATGCAAATAATTAGAGACTGCCCTGTTTATGAGTAGAGTGGAGAGGACATTCGACATTCCCCAGACACCTTAGGTCACACTTTAACTTACCAGTTGAACCTGATATATCAAGTTGCCCTGCTGCTTAAAATCATGGCAAAGAGCACTGTGCAGCTGACAGGGGACGAAGCGTGATGAAATCTGAGGGAGTGTGTTCACGGGGCTTGGGGAGCAGCATGATGTTGGAGAAGAAGAGGGGGGTCTGGATTTTAGTCTCAGTCTCAAGAGACTCACTATGTAACGTTTTTCGAATCACTTAACCTACTCTTTTATGTTTCCTCAACCATAAAATGTGGGTAGTACTGCCTAACTTCCTACCTTAAAGATTTTGTAAAACGAAATAGAAGAGCCTATTTGGAAGTGCTCTGTAGAATATAAGACAGAAGAGGAAAATGCAAATAGCTCAATAAGCCAAGAGGCACGCAGGGACGAGAGAAAGGAACCATGGGGATTTTGCAAACTGGAAAGAGACACGCTCTAAAAAAGCCCATCAGCTCTAGTCTGGTGTTGTCTTGCAGAAATGCAAGCCGTGTGTCATGGGCCTTCCTATTTCAAAGCAAAATTGGAAATATGGTGTGTGTGTGTGTGTGTGTGTGTGAGAGAGAGAGAGAGAGAGAGAGATCTCAATTTTAAGTACAGTTACTAAAATTAAAGCAAAAATTTCAAAAACTTTGTTCATGCAGACTGCATGCAATTCATGGGCTATTTGCAACCTCTCCCTAAAGATCATATGGTACAAGAGCAACTGGGAATTTTATTAGTTGACAATAATAATAATTGCTAACATTTATAGAATACTTACTGCATACCAGGTACTCTTCTAAAGATTATATTAAGTAGTCCCAAGGAGCCCATGAGACAGGTAATTTTATAATCCCCATTTTACACATGTGGAAACTGGGTGAGATTATCACTGGCTAAAGTTACTGAATTTTATGGAAGCCTTCATTTTTTATTTTTAAATTCAGCAGAGAGTGTGATGTAGAAAACTTCCATTCTCAACTTTTCTTAACAAAACTCGTTGCTATGACTGTCCCAAGAAAATACTTTCTTAAAGCATGGTTACTTTTCATTATTGACCATAAAATAAGTCCAGAGAATTTGTCCACATCCCCTCTTATCCTTTTACTTTTCTTTAATTTACCCTGATCCAAGGAGTTAGTAAACCAAATAACAGTAACATTCATTTTTGTTTATCTAGGAAAAGCAGGGAGTGGCGTGACTTAGATATCAGAACTAAAGATGGAGAGGAAAAGGTAAGCTGTCCAATGTCAACCCTGCACCAACTTCAAATACAAGATCACTGAGTCCAGTGGTGGCACCGTAATGTTTCATCCTCATGTTATTGTGAATTAAAGACTCCAGTACAAGTCTATCATCCTGGAAAATAATATCCAGGGGTGGTCTTCAACTCCAAGAAGATCTAGGAATAAAGAGAGAAGACGCCCATGCAGAGGTGAAGGCCTCTATTTCTACATGAGTAGTCAGGCAATCAGGGGGATGTAGATATAATGAAGGAAACATGATTTGACTGTCACTGTCTCCTAGTCCCTTAGTCGGCCTTTGTCAATATCTTAGCTTATTAGAATGATGTCCAGAGAGCACACAGGACATTTGAAAAGCAATGTTCCTTGTGGGACAATTAGCGGAAGAGGATTATCTGTTGTGATTACCAGAAGAGGGCTGCTGATGAAGTTTCTGATCCCAAAGCATGCAGAAGCCTATTATTTCCCAGTAAGAGTTTGTACTCTCCCCCTCCCAGCACTCCCATTTCCCATCCTTCTGTTTTCGCAGCCCAGCCATGTCCAGCATTCTCTTGGAGCAGGGAGATGAAGGGCTCCCAGGCAATAGAAAGCGGTTAAAAATAACAGCAGGAGCTGGCAAAGGAAGGTCATGGTGAAGGGATGTAATGGAAGAAATGGAATCTTACCAAGAGTCAGTGTGCGGCACGTGGATGATTCCAAGTGCCCACGAGTGACATACGTGGGCAGAAGAGAAAACAAAGTGGGCAGCCCAGACACAGAGGAGCCTCAGTTCACCTCCTCCCTGTCCATGAGGCTCGGGGCCCTTCTCTTCCCGTCACAGTCTGAGTGCTTCCCCAAGGAACCGGGGAACCAGACCAGGATGTGTGCAACCCCCATGGGAATCTGAAACAAAAGAAAAACAAGAAAAGAGACTTCCCCGCATGTACCCTCCTCTGAAGGGCATTCATTCTGAGAAGCAGAGAGAGTTCTTTTAAAATGGTGTTTTCTTGGCCTGTGAGAGGGAACCAATCAGTGAATTCTCAGAAGCAACGCTAAAAGAAGAGTCTTGGGATTATGATCATTTGTAGGTACCTTTGATATTAATCATGGAAAAGGAAATGGTAACCATTAGAAAATTCCCCAAAAGAGGTTATGCCGGGACAGCGGGGGAAATGGTAGAGATTTTTTTTTTTTTTTGAAAGGAGCAACACAATTCCTTTCTGCACCACCCAAAACGCAGCGTGTGGAGCTCAAGCCCTTTACAACCCATTGGATTGGGCAGGTATTTACAGAGCTTCAGTACGAGCCCAGCACTATGCAATGTGTCTCTCTGAGCGATCATTAAGAGAAGGCTGTTTTCATTTAGCAAAGGCATCACATGGTGAATGGAAGTAGTGGGGTCCACAGTGATTTTCATGATCCTCAAGATTGATGGGGCATTTATGTCCTGGTCCTTGATTCAAGATGGGAGAACTGTCTTGTGCACATTCCAGAAGTAGGCATCCCAGAAGGTGAGGGCTTTTAGGCATGTCAGGTATCAAAGAAGTCAGGGAGCTTTCAGACAGCTCGCGCCCATTGCAGGCCCAAACTTAATGCTCCGTGGAGAACTGGACCCAATTAAACTGGGGACTGCCTTGCAAATGCCAAGTTTCACGCAACTTCCAATGATTTGGAATAAGGAGCAGAGGCAGGCCCGGAGCAAAAATGAGCTGAGTCGGGAAAGGGGAAAATAGATTCAGAATGTAAAAAGCAGGGTCCTTTGATGGGCTGAGGAACTGACACATGGAAAATGTAATGCATTATTGACAAACACGTATGCTGGCTGCAAAAATAATTAACACAAGCAGAGAAGAAATAGGAATGAAATGGAGCAGAAAGACTTTGAAAGATTGTGAAGTGGCCGCTGAAATTGCCAAGCTAATGCCAGAGAGATGATTAAAATTTTCCAATAGAACAGGTGAATAGGTAGTTAGGAGAGTGTGGTGTAAACCAAGAGAGAGTGGATCATTATATGAATCTGCACTGAGGTACTCATCAGCATTTTATGTGCAACTTTGCAGTGCACATTTTAGCAGATGGAGGAAGCTCTTAAAAGCTGATAGCTAAGGCGAGGCTGACTGCCTTTCTGTTCCGTAATAATCGCCCTGGAATGGGTACTTGCTCCAAGTGAGCACTGCAGGACCAGTTCTCAGAACAGAATTCCAGACACATCAATATGCTCACAAAATAAAGACATCTGCCAAACTCTAGGACGGGGGGCAGATGAGAGGGAGAAAATGGGAGGTTTCATTCTTCCTAAGCAGAGGTGCCTGGAGGAACAGGCTCCAAACAGGTAAGCTGGAGGCTCAGTAATCAGGACTCAAAATGAAGATCAAGTACAAAAAGGAGAGATTCTTCTGCCTGCAGGCACACACATGTCCTTGTAGAAGCTCTATTGCTGCAATAACAAAAACAATTAGATGGTGGGTTGTGGGTGTGTTAAAAGGGAATAATTCTTCATGATCAGAATGACTTTTTCGCTCTTTCAACAGAAAAAGACTCTTATTTTTTATTTGTTGGCAAAGCCAAATTAGAAAAAATATATATCTTTACGACCAGAGGAGACAAATGAGTGATACCAAATATCACTAAGAATGCTATTAATCTACACTGATATAAAATTACCATCTCAGCACAAAGAAAGCCTATATAATCTGAATTTCTCCAGCATCATAAAAACGAATGAGAAGCGAAATTGAGAGTAAGTATGCTTTTGAGATGCCGTTAAGAGTTACATGCATTGTTAACAAATGTGGCTAGACAGACTGGTGATTTACCTTGAGAAACAAATTTATAGACACAGCAAATTTCCAAATGAGACCAACTCCTTCCCCTTCTCCTTGGTTGATGACAC
This sequence comes from Myotis davidii, assembly GCF_000327345.1. Lineage (NCBI taxonomy): Eukaryota > Metazoa > Chordata > Mammalia > Chiroptera > Vespertilionidae > Myotis > Myotis davidii. The sequence goes on along the minus strand of NW_006288615.1, from coordinate 13,860,432 downwards.
CTTTGAGGATGTTATTCTTCTTTCTTCGATATTGAAATGTGGCTGATTAGCCATTGACTTCATGTGTTATTTCCTCCTGTTTTCATTTGCTCATTTTCTGCACATTTCAGAAGCCAAACTTAGCTTGGGGTAGGGTGAAGGCTTGGCAAGGAAGAGAATATAGGTCCAGAGTTTCTTTTAAAGGTACCAGAGGACCCCAAGTGATCCTATCAGGTGAGTAGTGAGGAGCACTACACACGATTGGCTTCATCCCTAAGGGATCCTCCCCAAATCTGACCTCTGTTAGTCTTCCATCATGTCTTGCTAAGCCCCGGGGAGTGGAATACCAGCCCAATTCCGGGATATTTCACAAGCTTCTGGAAGAGGCTAATGAGGGTATGGAGGAGAAGGGTTGAGTCCATTAAAAAGACAGAAAAATGGAACAGGAGAGGAGGGAAATGAGTATCTCCACTTCTTCCATTTATTTTTTTAAAGGGGTAAAAAAAGAAGCTCACCACATACAACACTTTTGGGAGACTTAGAAGGGAGAGGTGACAATTTTCTGTTGGTCTCAAAGGTTGTGTGGGAACAGCATGTTAAGATTGGATAGCTTTACCAGTAACCTCAGTTTGCTGCTAGCCAGAGAAAAGTGCAGGGAGTGATAACGATAGCTTTGCCTTTTTGTCAGCTGCCGTCTTCTACAAAGCTTTTAAGATCTATATGTTATACCACATGCAGGACATCGCCCTGAGATGGGGGGAGGGCTCTTATTTACAATCTCATTTTACTGATTTGAGAATACCGTCAGGGAGCATTACAGTCTCCTGCCCAGGGGCACGTAATCGGAACAAGGTTAATCCAGAAATAGAATTGAACTCCCCCCGCCCCCCCAATGCATTGTTCTTTCCAAGAAACTGAACCAGACACCAATTCCTAACATCCCTGTTGGCAGCAACACCAGCCCCGAGAACACAGGGATGCTGAGCATGGCCTTGTATGTCCCAGCAGCAGTGCCAGGAACAGATCCTGGTGTGTGGCACCTGAAACTTCCCCTTAGGGCTGTGGTGCTCAACCTTCCTGATGCCGCGACCCTTTAATACAGTTCCTCATGTTGTGGTGACCCCCAACCATAAAATATTTGTTGGCAAAGCCAAATTAGAAAAAAATATATATCTTTACGACCAGATTGTATTTTCAGGGGTTGTGACCCACAGGTTGAGAACTGCTGCCTTAGGGGTACTCTTTAAGGAAAACACTTCAGAGAGATGAATGCACAATCAGGTATGAGTGAGAAAATTAATTTGAGTAAAGGAATTGCATCAAATCAGAAATATAAAACTGACCAGTATCACTAATTTCAAAAAAATCTAGAAAAATAACACTACTTTAAAATTAGTTTAATACAGTTCTATATTGCTGGTTTCCCTGCATTTTCTGCCTTCACACTCTCTGATTGCCTCATCCTTTGATAATGTTTGTGTAAGATTTCCTAGAACGAGGATAGACAAGCCAGTCAGTCTTTCCTCTAGCATGGTTGATCAAATGTGTTTTTTACTGAACTTCAAAAAGAGACTTTGCCCTTCAGCCTTTTATTGGCAATGCCACATCTTTAATTTCCTCAGCAATTTTGTGCTTGAAAGGTGTTTCTTCCCTGTGGCCACAGTTTTTGAAGATTGTGACACTATAGTCCAGATGGGGAGCCCTTCCCTGTCTTCTACCCACCCCTCTCCAGTCCCAGGTCTTCACCTGGGGCAGCGGTTCTCAACCTGTGAGTCGCCAACCTGTGGGTTGCGACCCCTTTGGGGGTCGAATGATCCTTTCACAGGGTTCGCCTAAGACCATCGGAAAACACATATATAATTACATATTGTTTTTGTGATTAATCACTATGCTTTAATTATGTTCAATTTGTAACAATGAAAATACATCCTGCATACCAGATATTTACATTACAATTCATAACAGTAGCAAAATTACAGTTATGAAGTAGCAACGAACATAATTTTATGGTTGGGGGTCACCACAACATGAGGAACTGTATTAAAGGGTCGCGGCATTAGGAAGGTTGAGAACCACTGACCTGGGGAAAGGAGTCAGGATGCCAGGTGGCGGTGAAGCCCAAGTTCAGTGGCAATAAGTAGCACCTGCTTTGGATCCTTCTCATTGAGGGCAATGATGGAGCAGGATGCTCAAGGTGGCACACCAGAAGTTGGTATCAAGGACCAACAGATGGCGAGGTTGTGCTCAGCCCACCAGCCCAGCCAGCAGCCCAAGACCACCTCGGGCACAGGGGATGATGCCCCCAGGCTGAGGCAATGTTCCTAGTCTCATAGCTCAGGTGATTGCTTCCTCTGTGGGCAACTCCTGAGCCTTGGAAAAGACCCTGAATTTTCAGTTTCTCCAGTTACACTGTGACTCTGCCTCTAGTTGGCCCAGGCCACTCTATGAAATAGAAAACGAATTGCCAGGACCTGGCTTTCTCCTCGAAGCATTTCCTGTTCTGTAGAATGTAACTGCAGTGGAAATTCACAAATGGGACATTAACAATAAGTTTTGAAGCTCAAAGGAACTTTTCTAACCTTTCAATAATAAACTGTCAATTTTTAATCAATCCTATTAGAGGAAAGACTGAATTATCTTTTATGCATCTATAGTAAATAATACAAAGTTGTCAGAGGAAAAGTCTATCAAAGAGTGTGCAGCCAAGAAAGTGTAGAAAAAAGCAATGTAGTTGTACAGCCCCTCAGAAGCCTCAGAGGTACCTCCATCCCTGAGATAACCCCACCTCTATGGGGACTTGCTCTGGGCTTCATGGTAGAGCTCAGTAAGAAATACTTCCCTTTTGAATAAGTACCTGGGAACCACTTAAGTTGCCCCCATACCTTGGGTGATTGAATTTAGATTTTAAAATCTAGTTTAAAAAACCCTCATGATTTTAAGGAGCATAGCTGCAACTGTGGCTGTGAGGTTGGACAATTTCCCCTCAATTAAGCCAAGAATAAACACACCTATCACATGCATGGCTGAGGTCAACACCAAGGCTGAGCTTAGCAGGTTTTAACCATCTCTGAGCTATATGACCCAGAATAAACTCCATAACCTTTTTCATAGTCCTAGTCTCCTCGCCGGTTTAAAGGGGGATGATATTATGGTTATACTTAGCTTGCAGGGTGTGAAAGCACCTACCACAGTGCCGTGCATATGATGCTGAATAAATGTTATTTCCTTCCTATGATCTTCCTAGGCTCTTGAATTTTACAGACAGTTTTCTATGGTGTCTTTCATCACTCCATTTATGCAATTTTAGTTTCTCTGGAACCCAAGAGACCCCATTGTTTTTAAGTCCTTATTAATTCCTGATTTTTGCTTCATCTTCTTCAGCCAAAGACCAAACCCTGAACACTTGCTTCTACCCTACAATGCCTGTTTTGTGTGATGTTGACACTAATCCTTAGAACAGACAAACTGACAATTTTGGTCATTTTTTTATATAGCTTTTCACGTTCAATCTTCCTAGAAAGATGGGAGTATGAGGCATCATTATACCTACCTCCAACTCTTTCTCCTACTCAGACTTCTCCAAGCTGCACATATTTCTAATATTAGGGATGCCTGTAAGCAGTTAGGAGTCAGGCACTTACATAACCAATGGCCTGTGCCAAAGCTGTCCATGTCTGATTAGATAGCAAATGTCAGTTATTCTAAATCCTTTACTTTGAAATGGAGGCTTTAATGCTTCAGAGTTTTCTGATATTCAGAAATATACTTTTCCAGACCTATTTCTAAAGTATGTCAGCTTTCGAGTCTGTAGCAATGCTGTTTTCTACTCTTGGCTGTTGAATGTATCTGGCTCATTTATTATTATTATTATTATTAATTATTATTATTATTACTTTAATTCTGTATCTGCTTTAGAAGTACAGGGAGCTGGGGAGGAAAAGGCAGCTAAGGTAGGACTCTGGCTCAAAATGAGTTGATTACAAAGTAGTGACTGGCTTTCAAATCCTCTGCCTCACTCTCAATCTGAGATAGTTGTTAAGACAGATAGCAAAGAGCACCTATTTGGCAGTGCTCAGTGCACTGCAGAGAAGCTTGTATTATTGGCTTGTGCAAGGACGATGGGGCATGCCATCAGAGCCCCTCAGGCCGCTCTGGAGTCCTGGACTCATGGCCAGCTTGGGACCCAACCTACCCCACCCCTGGCGCTGAAAGTTCACTGGTTCACAATACACTTGTAAGCTCATCACGCACAGCCATGAGGAAGCCCAGAGGGGTACAGAGAACCGGCCCAGGTCTGCAAGTGCCAGGCCAGGAACCAGAGTGGGACTGTTCACCACTCAGTCGGGGTTCTCTCCCTTCCCCAGGCCCAGGTGCATTAGTAATCTGGCCAATATACTGGCCCCCAGGATGAAGGTCATTATCTCCTCAGTTCTACCAGTAGACCAGCAAATGTGGTACTTTTATTCCTGGTGTTCAATAAATGGTGGTCCTAGGCATTCCTATATTTCAAATTGAAATTTTATCTTACAAATAAATTAATAAGTACAAAGTCTTATGGTACCAACTATGGGATCACAGAGGTACTGCTGTTCTCTTCCCCAAAGGCTCAATGTTAGTGAGACCTGCACCACTAGCTTTAAAAGCAAAGGTCACCATGGATAGAAAATAAAGTCAAGCAATTCCTTTATCATTTTTTTCACCCAAATTCCAGTCATTATCTGACTTTGCATATGCCTCATCCAGTTCAATTCCCCTGGACTGAGCCATTTATGCTATATAGAGATACAGCCTGCACTAAAAAGGCCCTTCTTCCATCTTTCTTTTAAAAAGAAAAACATTTTTTCTCTGTGCCTGGTAAGAAGTGCTGAGTGGCCAGTCCTGGCGGCTAATGTTTATACTGTGAACAACTGTGGCACAAATCAGCACTAAGTTTCTCTTGATTTCTGCCTGGACCAATATTATCCTCCAGGGACCCACTCTGGGGCCCAGAAGCTGATGTATCCCTTGCTGTCATATGCATGTGCCTAAGAGAGCAATTTTAGCCCCTCCGATGCTGCCAGAAACAGTGGACAGTGATGAGGTAGAGGGTGGTAACCATGCCACCACACTCTTGCCATACCCATCAGCAGCACACGTCTATTGAGTCCCTGTTAGGTACAAAGCAAGTTTTATCTGCTAAGTTTATGTACTAATTCCAAAATAGAAGAAATGATAATAAACTTTGTTAGATATTTTCTATATGCCAGGCATATGTGTTAAACATGCATTACCTAATTAGGTCTCACCATGATCCAAGAAAGACTTTATTACTATCCTAATTTTTGCATAAGCATATTATCCCCAAGATTATGGCAACTCTATACAAAAATTATCCCTAATTACCTTATTAAATGCAAGTATATTTTTCCCCATCAAATCTGTTTTTTTTCTTTCATATTATTTATACTTTTTTATTTGTTGATTTATTGAAATTTTTGTTGCCATCTCCCTCACTAGTATGTTCTACTCTATGAGGCTAGAGATCATGTGTCCTTAGTTTCACTAATAGAGTACCTGGACACAGTATGATTCAGTAAGTATTAGATGGATTAATGAATAACTGAGTGGATGAATGAATGAGTGAATAAATAACAAATAAAATCAAGAGGAAAAAATTAAGTGCCTTGCCCAATGTTATAGGAGTAGTGATAGCGCTGGTATTCAATGTCCACACACTTACGCACCTCTATACTCCCCTAAATGTACTATAACCCTATTGGGAATTTGAAATGTAGACACAGAAGGTAACACAGAGACGTCAAGGTTTTGGCTTTTTTTTTAATCAAATGTAGTCTGGAACTACTTTCTATTTTAGAGCCCAGTAGAGCCTCCCCTGAATGGATGTTGGGATTCCTGCTAGATAAACAGATCCACTGACCACACCACTTTTTCTTACTCGTCTTTTGAATTCTCTCCTCCATTTTTCTTTGTGCTGCTATCATCCTAAAGTGATGCAATGGAATTTACACAGAGTCAGTATCTCCGCGATACTCTCCTTCCAGGAGGCTGGGTCATCTGTCGGGGAAAATGGGAATTTGAAGAGAGTTCCTCCACCACCACCACCATGAGCATCATCAAGATAGCTTTTTTGTGGGCACTGACAATGAAAATTGGGCCAACTAGACATTTCAACCATATGTATAACATAACTGAAATGTTTCCTTGGCCCCATCAGCATGTGCATTCAAATAAGGTCTTATTAACACTGTCTTCTAAATTTCTTGCTCTTGTCCCTACCCTGCTCCAACCTCCTTGCCAAGTCTTCCCAATGTATTCCTGAGAGTTCCCAAGGAGTATCTCATCTAGCTCACACGCCTGTCATGCAAAAGCTCCCAATCAGCCCAATACCTTCCATT
>NW_006288615.1:13810955-13854016 GCF_000327345.1 Myotis davidii | reverse complement strand
CTCTGGTTCCTCTGCTCATGACATGGCTGGAGGGAACCTCACCATAGCAACAATGGGTGATGTCCATGGTGGGATCACAGGTAATATCTCCCCAAACCACTAATCCACAGGAGCCAGCGATCTCAGACTCCTCAAAGCAGGAAGGGTGAATGAACCTCCCTCTAATTCTGTGTTACACTTCAATTGCACAAGAGGGGCTGCGATGGGGTCCAAATGACAAAGTCTCTCATGAAAATGGCTCTTTCAGCTTCTCCCCATCAGGTGATAACACAGCCCAGGGAATCAGTTGTAGGCAAAGGCTAAATGATATCTTCAATTCTCCATGACTATGTGCCCCTATAAAAGTCGTGCAAAACAAAACAAAACAAACAAAGAAACCAACAATAACAACTCTAATATACTCACTCTCCCTGATCCAAAATTAAGAGTCCATACGGACACTTACTCATACAATGCTGAACCCAGAGTAGTCACCAGTACATGTTGGTACATATATGTACTAGGAAACCCAAAACAGTCTCCTCTGCTCCACAAGTAGCCAAACCCTGACTCTTTATCTGTGTTCAGCAATGAGCTTTGCTACCATATACCAAGGTTATGCTCTGACAGTAGCCCACACCATTTATGGCTTTATGTGCCCCTCCTGGGGACCCCACTATTCCGCTCACTCACAGTGCCCTATGAACACTGCACAACCCACACTCCTTGCTCATTTAGCAGTTCTGCCTGTCTCAGTTAGCCACAGTCACAAAATGTTGTACAATAAACCACCCCCAATCTCAGTGCCTTAAAAGAACAATCCTTTCTCCTCATTCAGACATTTGGGTTTTGCTGGGCCAAGCTCAGTTCAGCTAGCCTTGATTTCAAGTTACAGACCGGGTCAAGATCTGCTCTTCATGTTTTTCCCATCCTCTCCAGATCAGTTGCCTAGCCTTGGCATTTCCTTCTCATTCCAAAAGCACATTGAGGGCCAGCCCAACTGTGCAAGAACATTGCCAGTCTCTGCTTCTGTCACATCTGCTAATATCTCATTGGGCAATGTAAGTTGAATGGCTAACGCCAACATCATTGAGCAGGAAAGTACACTTCTTCAAGAGGGCATTCAGGGGCAGGAGTTGGGGTTGAGAGTAAATATTTGCCGAACAATCATGTAATCTAACACACACCCACATCCAAATATACAAGGTCAGTAAACATGCCATCAAGACATAGTCAAGAGTTCCCCTGAAACAGTTTGCTCTAAGAAGGTTATGTGAAAGAATACATCCACGTCTTATTGTACAAATATTTCACATCAAAGCATTACGCTCACTGGCTTGTTGGTCAACTCCCAGCTAATCTTGTTTGAAACAGTCATGACTTGCCCAGTGAGAGACTCTGTTTCCCAACCAGTATAGCCTTATCTTTGAAGAAATCACTCCTTTCTCTGACTTGTATCCCATGCTGTTTGAATGGCCTTGGCTCCAGAACCTACTGTTTACTTTCGCTTTCCCAACCTCACCCCATTCTTAAGTCTCCTGTGTTCAGATTTCTCTACCTGTCCCGGACTACTTCTGGAGAAGTCTGTGATGACTTTGCAAAGTCAAAGGAAGTTCAAGAAAAAGAAATCCTTTCCTAATGCCTTCTCCTTCTGCCAGCTCAAATTGCATGTATGTGTGTGTGCATATAGTGTGCATGTGCTCCACCACATTCTTATCACTGGTGATGAAACAGAGGCTAAAACACACAGAAACAGAACCACTCGCACTGCACTTGCCCCTCCCTGCAGAGGAGGAGAGGTAGGCGCTGTGCCCGGACCCCTCTTGCCTGTGGTGTTCTGCATTGCCTTTGGTCTGAAATAGCCACATAAAAACTTTTTCTTTTTTTTTCAAAAACAATTGACATAGATTGTTATATTAGTTTCATGTGTACACCCCAGTGATTAGACATTACATAACTTTCTAAATGATCATCCGGATAAATCTCACACCCATCTGACACCATACATCAGGGGTTCTCAACCTGTGGATCACGATCCCTTTGGCGGTCGAACGACCTTTTCACGGGGGTCGCCTAAGACCATCCTGCATATCAGATATTTACATTACGATTCATAACAGCAGAAACATTACAGTTATGAAGTAGCAACAAAAATAATTTTATGGTTGGGTCAGAACATGAGGAACTGTATTTAAAGGGCCAGAAGGTTGAGAACCACTGCATAGTTATTAGAATAGTACTGACTATATTGGGAATAAAAAAACTTTCTTTCACAAGGATAATGACATAATGTTTAGTCAAATGTTTAATTCTTCAAAATAAATATTTGCAGAACACATAAGCACAGCATGATATTGCCTTGGAGTTGTTGATTAATCCCTCTCAGAGCTTCCCCTCTTTAAGTTTCCTTTTGATTTTCAGCTCATCATTAGTCCTGTAATGGGGTGTGTGCCTGTTTGTGTGAGTGCATTATCTTATTGCCCCAAAGCTTGATAAGAAAGAACTTTGCTGGATTTCTTATTCAGGTTTAATAATACAGACCTCCTTCCCATCCTGCTCCATAATCAGTAAGAATGATAGGAACAGCCTAAGCCGGCATCCTTGAGAAGCAGAGATCCGGAGAGAAACAAAGACAGCATTGATGTAATAGCCAACCTAGATGATGGGTTTAAAGAACTACCATGAAGTAGTTCTTTGATATCCATTTCACATACAAAGCAAAGGAGAGGCACGGAGGATGAAATGACAAGGAAGAGCCTCACTATGAATTAGTGGGAGCCTTTGTTTCTCAAGGCATTGAAATCCTCTGTTGAGACTTGACAGCATGAATCTTTCATTGAGCACAAGGAGTAGAATAGAGAAAATATCAGAATGTTGTTCCGTAAGAGAAAGGTGAGCCATGTTCAGTCTCCTAACAACATTCCATTCCTCCTTTCTAGAGGTTTAAACAAATTTTAAACACAAATTCTCTGGGCCATTGATTTTCCAACCCACCCACTACAACATGGGACGGAGAATTTTCATTTTTGTGCATCTATGTAAATGATTGCTTATGTAGCCCGCAGATCTCAGAGAATGTAACACTGATCTTCAAATATAAGGGCTTTGCTCTATTTTCCTTTTCAAAGATGTGAAGTCTGACCCTCTTAGCTGGAGATACACTAAGGGCCAAGAAATGAGCTATGTGAAGTGGCTCATAGAACTTGGGACAATGACAGACAGCTTCTTGAAAAGTCTCAGAGAACTTTTGGGTCAAGGCCATTCAGCAGTTATGTTCAATGAAAATTCCATTAAGTTTTGCAAAACTTTTTTACTTTGCAAGAAGCAAAACATAATTTCAAAACCAATGAGGAAACCTCAAAGTCATTCAGACAGGCTTCTCTGGGCAAAGGCCTTCCGCAGGTTCCTGCCTGTTCCTGGAGGTCAAAGCATCTAATGTCCATTACTTCTCGAGTCCTCTGTGTCCCCTCCTGGAGCTCCCAGTCCGCCTGCTCCCAATTCCTCTGTGCCAGCATATCTGTTCATGTCCCAAGCGGCTTCCTTTACAGCTGCGTGATCATCTGTGTGTTATTAACTAACCGCAAATTAAAGTCATTACTTGGTGCTTAATTTTATGTAACATTTCTTTGTAATGTGTACAAAAGAAATTTGTTTTTACAGGAGTTTGGTAAATAGCATGTGCCATGATTAATTAGAGAATATAATGGGTCTGTTGATTTGAAATTAAATGCAGTGCTACAATTTTCTTTAAAAATAATTTCTTAAATGACATTTCAAGGTGTGTGAGCCCTACAAAAGTAAACATCCTGCATCCATGTTTTTAATGCCCTGTCTCAGATCTATTGTTGGACTTTACCTGCTAAAGGACTCACTTTTATTTTTTCTCAAATTTATAGGCACATTAAAGAACAGCATTCACCACCCTACTGTCTGTGTCTATGGGTTATGCAGGGGAAAGTGGGAACATATGTAATACTTTCAACAGGAAAGGTTTGTTTAAAAAATAAATTATATGAGTCAAAGAAAAAAAGAACAGTAACATTCAAAGAGCTATCTTAAATTATTTTGGGAGTAAGATAGAGTGTAAATGAGTAAACAAACAAGCAAATCCTGAAATACTTGGAGGTCAGTTACAGTTCAGTGCAGTTCACTCCCCTTCGGCTCCATATGCTCTTCCTCTTCCTCAGACACACCAAGTGCGTTTCTGCCTCAGGCCTTTGCTCTTGTTCCTTTTATCTAGACATCTTTCTACCTGGGCCTTCGTGTGGCTCAAAGCTTAGACAGGGACTTCTCTGGTCACCTAAGTTCCCCAGTCCCTATCACATCACTGTGCTTAATGGTTTATTCATAGAACATATCACTCTCTGATATTGTCTGGCTTTTGAGTTTTTTCATTGCCTTTCCTCTGACTCCTTCTATAGAAGGTAAGACTCTTGAGATCAAAAAACTCATCTACCTTTTTCTCCTGGTATCTCCAACATCTAGAACAATACCTGGCACGTTAGCTGGCGCTTAATAAATCTTTATGAAATGAATGAATTTCACTGCTCTCACAAGCCCCTATAAACAGCCATGCTCCTAAGGGAGAGAAAACATAATTGGCTGAAAATTTTTTCTTGAAGAAACAGAAAGAGAAATTCAGTATTTGTTGGCTAGGCATGAGATGCACTGGAGGAAATGAATAATTAAAATGTGAACAAATTAAACGCCAGGGAAGGGCAGGAATAACATTTGTAACTAATTACTTGGTTTGTACAAACACCAAAGACCAGCTGAGAAGGGAAACCTTCAATCAATTGGCACCTTCTGTCTTTAAAAACTCAACAACCAGTTTGAACTGTTCCCACTGAAATAACTTGGCTAAGCCACTGTCTTTGTTGAGAAGAAACTAAAAATTCTGATGATTCTTTCAACTTTCAGGTATCTAAAACAGGATTCTTAGCATTTAATACAGTGTTTCACTGCAGAGAGAAATGAGGTGTAGTAGGCTGCAGTCATATAATAGCACTTCTGGTTGAAAATACAAACTATACATGTCCATGTTAAGGTTAATTATATTAAGTTTTATCCTCAAAATATGAATCTCTTTTTCTCCCTGGACTCCTGTGCCTTTTTTTTCTTTATTTTATTTTATTTTTCCCATCACCATTTATCTTCCTAATCCCTCTTCCATCACAACCCCCTTTCTTCCTCCCCACCCCACCCCAATCACCACACTCTTGTCTATGTCTATGAGTTCTTTCTATTCTTTTTCTTTTTTTGCTCAATTCCTCCAACCTCCCTCTCCCCCCAAAAAAAACAAAAACAAAAAACACCCTACCCCACAAGCTCTTCTGGAACTCAAAATGAAGTTTGTATCAAACCAATGGGACTGGCCTTGCAGTATCAATACGATTTTATTCCTCAATTGTCAGTGGGATCTGGAAAATGTTTGCTGATTTTCCCAATGTGCTCATAGTGTCCAGAAGTCTAGGTAGCTCAGTTTGCAATGAAATGCAATGTCCTTGTGTTCAGACCCCATCTCTGCCATTTACTAATTGTGTAGACTTCTACAAGATACTTAATTTCTCACCTGCAAAATGGGCCTGATATATGGATTAAATGTAAAACACTTGTTTTCATGTAATTGCGCAAGTAAAATCCTTTGACCTATTGCTTTTGGATTTTAAGTTGGAAATTAGATAGTCATCCCTATGCCAAGTTATAGAGAAATTCGCCCAGATTTCTCCCCTAATATTTTGTGTTATCTTTTACATGTAAATTTCTCATCCATCTAAAATTTATTCTGGTATATGGTATAAAGAATGGCTTCAATTTTATCCTTTTGTATATTTCTACTCAGTTATATTTTCACCACTGATTAAAAAGCCAATCTTTTCCTCACTATTTAGGGATACAACTTTTTATCATATACTATATTTTTATATGCAATCAGAACTGTTTCTGAATTTTCTACTTTTTCTATTTCTCTATTCATATATTAATGCCAAACTATTGTATTTATAGGCATTTATGATATGTTTTAATATAATAACATTTCTCTTCTTTTTTGAAGGGTTCCCTGGCTATCTTGCATATTTTTTCTTCCACACTATATAATCAATTTATCTATCTCCATAAAAAAATGACATTTTTTTCTGGAATCACATTAACTGTTAAATACACATAGGAAGAACTAAAATCTTTATGATGTTGAGTTTTCCTATGAACATAGTTCATTTTTCCAACTGCTTAAGTCTAATTTTATATCTTCATGAATGTTTACCATTTTCTTCATATCCATTTTGAACATTTCTTGTTAAACCTACAATGAAGTATTTTATTTAATTTTCAGACATGTGGTCTTTTCTTCCATTATCTTCCAACTCGTTTTTGTTTGCATCTATTTGATTCATTATTCATATTATGGTGGTGTTGGTATTGGTGTTCTGAAACTGTTGTGTATATAGGGTGGGATAAAGTAAAAATTTTACACACACACACACACACACACACACACACACACACATCTTTCTATACATAATTGAGAACTGAGATTTTCAGCTTGTGTGAGAGCAGACACAAATGTAAGATCAATGAAATTAAATAAAAATCCTGTGTTCTGAAAATAAAACTGAGGTAGCAATATTAATTCATAATGTGTTTTATGCTTAAAGAGTACACATTTCTATTCTGTCCACTGGAAACAGTGGCTGGCCCAATAGCAATGAGCACCCCTGGGAACCTTGATTGGGTCTCTAAATACTACTTTCCACCAAACAAACAAACAAAACCATGCCTCTTAGGAAAATGACTTATTCCAGATCTGAGGTAGGAAGTTAATTAAATGAGTCTCAATTATCTTGACACACCAGGTAGCAAGGAAGCTGTGAAAAACTACTAGGGTCTGTCCAAAAAATTTGGGTACCAGCTTACAGAGGATCCAACTGGCCAAAATGAGATAATTTGAGCATCAGTAGGATGATAAATGCAATAAATTAAAACATATCAAGTATATTTAAATCTGTAAGTTCAGTATGATAACAAAAACTAAACTCATTAATCACCTTTAGAGAATGCCAGGGAATCAATTTATTGTGTTAAAAAAAAACTGGTCTCAGTGTAACCAGTCAAAACAAAATTTCTCTTTATGGAATGTTTCCAGCAAATAAATGAATAAAGAATGATAGAATTAGGATATCATCATTTTGTAACCTCATGATGAATTAATGGACCTGAGCAATGACCACCAATGACTACTCACATCACCAAAGGCAGATAACCAAACATTATGTAGCTCCTAATACAAGAGCAAAACACTGCGTATGAAATATTCTTGACAAAATAATTGAACCTGAATTTTATCAAGCCTCTAGATCTAACTACTAACTACAGCTTACAGTAGCAGAGGAACCCATTAAACAACATCACAGGGACACAGTCAGCAAAATCCAAAGTATTGGAAATCCCAGGACAAACAGCCAGTTTCTTCAACAGTAACAAAACAAAACAAAAAAAAAATCAACTTACAAGGAAAAAGAGAGATGATAGGGAGACTATAAAATTTTGTAACATACCAACATTTATTTGATAACATTTTAAAAGGCAGGGAGAATGACACCCGTTTTCTAAATTATGTCACTGTAAAGAGACTGAATTTCAGAGCTCTTGGTTTGCTTTGGAAACTTCTGAAGAGTTGACCATTAGCAGCATAGCAAGCTTTTTTCTTCTCCTCCAAGCTCTTCTGCACTTGGGGGTCAGAGGTTAGTATGAGGGAAAAGGGTTGTTGACAATTGATGCTAAATAAATAGTATAGAGTTGAGCTTGCCAAATCTCCCCACTTCCTCCCATAGGTAACAGGGTGACTTGACTTATTCTTTAACTGTAGTCATTGAATAAGCAAGTAGGTTTATCAAACACAAAGAATGGAGGGAAGTTTCCATTGTAGATAATTTCCAATGGTGGGAATGGATGAACTCAGCTTAATAGCTCAGTCCCTCCCCTTGCTAACCAGAGAGAGGTATGCTAGCAATGGAACTCGAACATTTGGTCCACTGAGACATTGGTGTAATGCATTCAGTTCCTTTGATTTAAATGTCTTAGAAAAGCCATCTCTGGGTGTGGAAAGCAGTTGGTTTGTTACAATGGCAGTGCTATATATGGAAAATAAGAGCAGCAAACAGCAGTCAGTGTCCCTTTCCTCTTGACCTCCAATGATCACTCCACTCCTGTCAGCTTTATAGTTCAAGCACACTCAACTGGGAGAGCAGAGGGTGGTAACCAGGGCAGGGGAGTGAGGAGGCCTTTATCCAGATCTGTGGATCACTTCAGATCTTCTAGGATTCCCAGCATCCTGATCTTTGTAGTAAAGGTAGTTATGGGGCTTGAAGGTTAAAAATCCTTTTGAAGTATACCATAGAGATAGTATTCTTTTCCAACTGCACCCTCAATGGTTTAGATGCATAAACAGCCTCCTCACTGACCATAGGAAGCTCAGACACCAACAGCAAGAAGGCATTCTTGGAAGATGGGAACAATCAGCCTATCTTTAACTGGTCCAATGTTAAGAAGATCGTTGTCTCCAAAACTTACTATCTGAACCAGAACCAAAACGATTTCAGATTTACTTCGATGTCAGGCATATCCATGTCCCCATGAAAGCCCCAGATGACTAGAGGATGGTGATGCTCATCTCCGACTGTGATCTAGCACCCTCCCTGGCCTGAATTTATCCTTACAATTGTAGTATCCTCCATAGAAACAGGGGCATTTCCAGCCCTATCTGTCATATATTACCACCACATCCTGGACAGAGCTATCATTGCAGAGTCAAGAAAGAAAATTTGTAGAGTTCAGATAAATATCAGGACATTCCCACTCTTCATGAGGCCAAATAAGGTCAGGTTTGCACCTGTTATCAAGGTACAAACAGCTCTGGCATTGTTTTCTCGGTGACAAAATGCTATGTTTTGAAGCCATTTTTCTCATCAAATAGAGTGGATGGAACCATTACTAAGAGTGACTGATAGAGTCCACAATACAGTAGGTCCTGGGGTTATGTCGGAGATCCATTCCTACCGCACGATGGGACATAACGTGATTTTCACCATTAAGTCGGAACCCACCTACCTAAGCACCTACATCACTCACATGGAACACATACACAGCAGTCATGAAGTGAAACAGTAAAAAAAAATTAAAAGAAAGATAACATTTCCTGACCTTTTCTTGTGGTAAATAAATAATAAAAAACAAAAAGCACATATGTACATACGTCGAAATGACGGAACTTTTTTTTTATATATAAATAAATGGGAGATGGCCACGTAACCACAAAACTACGTAAATCGAGTCCGATGTAACCCAAGGACTGTCTGTATATGTTTCTCTTCCAGATGGTTGTTTCCAACTCACCAACTGAATCACAGTTTAGATCCAGCTCCTCAGGGTTCCAGTTCTAAAACAGTTGTTGTCAGGACTACATTCTGGCCCCACAATCGGGGAGGGAGAGGTCAGCATGGTAGAATCCAGGTGGTTAGTTGTTTTGCACGAAGCACTGTACCAGAGCAGCTGCTCACCTCCCAGTGCCACAACTGACTGCCTCAGGCCAGCACTGACCACACCCCAAGGCCCTCACACCCTGAACTTTGCCTGTGGGAGACTTGGCAAGTCTGGGGCAGGGGGTTGCAGTGCACTCAGCTACTCCCAGCACCAGCAACTTGCCCACCACATCCGTCAGTTAAAACAGGCTTTTGATTCACCAGTCTTAACAAATGGATCTTGTCTGCAAAGCAAACATTTTGTCATGTTTTGTTTTTAAGGACCACTATGGTGTTCATGCAAGTGGATGAAATCTGTCTGCCATATGAATGAGAATGGAGGGTGTTGTGGAGGGTGAAAGTACAAGCCACCTGAGGCGGCTATGGGACCTTCCCCACTTTTGTGATACTCATCAAAACCTCATTTCTCTATTGTCTCAAATGTGCCCCTCCGGGAAATATTCTGGTTTGAATAGAATCTGAGAGTCGGAATCCAGGAAAAGATTAGCTCTACTAAACCCTGCACTCCAATTCAAGTAGAGATAAAACAAGAGAGAAAAGAGACATATCTCCAAATTCAATTCTCCCGTCTTCAGTTATGTTTTATGGAGAACTTATGTCATTCACAAAAGAGATGTAGTTTCCCCAGGGGAGACAGCAGGTGCACATTTTCTCTCAAGGTTATTTAATTGCTGTCAGGAAGACGTATGATTAACAAAACCAAATGCTGGAAATATGAAGTATAGACAATTTTAAAGTTGTTTATATAGTTGATTACAGTATATCACACCATGTGTTTATTTGCCATAAACCTGCCTTTCACAGACTGTTTCCACACCTGTGCATCTGCACTAAACAGCCTACCGCTCTGCTGTGTGAGAATCCCCAGCTAAGAGAGTGGCCAGCACCCAGCACAAAACAGCTTTACCCGGTGGCCTCTCGGTCACCCCCGAGGCACCAGCTATGCACCAGCTTCACACCAACGGTTCAAACACCTTCAGCTGACCCACAGTGCCCCGACTTGGATGGGAGCCCTTTGAGGGAAAACACTATGGAAATGACAGGCCACTGGGGCTCCTCACTGTCCCTTACAGCATTACTACTTAAAGCGAGGCCCACCATCTACAATCTGTTGGTTACTGTTCAGAGATGAGACAAATACAGAATTGAGAGGGAGCATTTAGAAGAACTGTTGAGAGGGCCGTTTCGAAGCACAAGTTTGTTGAATCTAAAGTTTTAAAAATGGGACTTGGCATCAGTAGATGAGTGGATAAAAAAGCCATGGTGCCTTTATACCATGGAATACTATGCAGCAGTAAAAAAGAAGAATCTCTTACCCTTTGAGACAGCATGGAGGGAGCTGGAGACTATTACGCTAAGTGAAATAAGCCAGTCAGAGAAAGACAAGTATCACATGATCTCACTCATTTACGGAATCTAAGTAACAAAATAAACTGATGAACAGAGTGGATCCCAGATTTGAAGCACGGAACAGAGTGCAGGATCTCAGAGGGAAGGTGGGGGCTGCCAGATTGATCAAATGATGATTGCTTGATGGAAGAGAGTGCAGAAGACAGGGGAGACAGGGGAGAGTGGGCTGGTGGGAGGTAATCAACCAAGGACCTTGTATGCATAGGCCATGGACACAGACAATGGGGTGGTGAGGTCCTGGGGTGGGGGGAAGGGGCGAGCTGGAGGGGGTCAATGAGGGGGAAAAGAAGACATATGTAATACTCTCAAAAATAAAGAATTATAAAAGAAATGGAACTTGAATTTTGTGTATATTGCTTTTTATTCCATTTGAAGCTATTTTTATTGCACTTTACAAAGTATCAGGCTATGGCAGATTGGAAATAAGAACTAATCCTTCACCATAGATAGTGGGAGAAGCACTGTTTTGGAGTGATGGCTCCCATGCATGTTGGCTCTCAGGGCCTTGCCTTGACCTCTGGAAGTTCCCAAGGGGCAAAAATGTGGACCTGCAAAGATGATCATCCCAAAGGGTCAAGGGTCATTCACAGGTAAGAAGCAAATATTCAAACCACTGCACATGTGTTGGGTCCATGCAAGGTGTTGGTAGATCTAATGACACTAGCCCAGCTGACCCCTGATCACAGCACAGCCCTTGGGCTTTCAATAGCAGGAGAAGCAGCAGCCACTAAGACTTACATAGCATTTACTGTGATGCAGATGCTGTCCCGAATGCTTTACATAGACAGCATAGCAAAGGGTTTCTCTCTCCTTGGGGTGACATATATTCACACCTATACATGTACCCGGAGAATTGTAGCATCAAATCTGCATACAGTGGCCCCTTGTATAGGCATAAAAATTTGCTAACAATTGACCCCTTATTTAGGTATTTCAAGATATCATGCCAAATACACCAGAGACAATAATTAAAGAGTAGAAATATAATACCTGGGACATAGATTTTTGTTCAGATATTGGTCATAGAGTCTAGTTGGAAAAATATTTAATATGGAAACAGCATTCAATTTTGAAAAATATTGGGATAATTTGAATTATGTTTTCATTTTCTGTTGTCATATTTGGAAATCCTCTGCATGAAACAGAGATTAAAAAAATACATAAGCAAAGAAAATACAACACAACAAAACTTGCGTCACAGCATAGAGACACTATCCAAGACCACATCTTTCCCCGCTAAAACAGACAGTAAGACTGGGGGGCATTTTCAGACATTTTTGTGCTCTTTGCTCCCTTTCCTTATCTCTACAGTAACCAGAGCCATCCCATTGCCATGGGCAGCCCATTTCCCTACTTGGTGTTGCAGTGGTCAAAAAAGTTCATCACACACAGATTTTTAGTCTATTATTGTAGGGAGGGGTTAAGAAGTTCATCCCAGGGGAGATATAAATAGGGGCAGCTCTTCCTTCATCTTTCTGTGACCTTTGTCCCTCTTCAAGTTCCAGGGTCAAGCTGGGGGCTCAACTTTATGGAGGAAATAGATGGTTCCAACCCAGGTGAGCAGGCAGGGAGATGTTTTCTCCCCACTGACTAACATCTCTTCTCTTTCCTACCAATTTAAAACCTAGTAATAAAATGTTAGCACTGTAGCCCAATCTATTAATATTCATTGGAATCCCATACCATTCCAGAACCATGATTTCTCCTCCTAATTAACCATGGATCTCAAGAGAGTCTTCTCCTCATTAACTCTTCATGCCCTTCCAAGATAAGGTCATGGTTGTAGGCTTCCTCCTGAAGACGGAGAACCATAGAAGGAGAGGAGGCCAAGGACTTACTCTTTCTGAGTTCTGGTTTCCTCATCTGTAAAATAAAGATATTTATCTGCTTCCCATGTTTATACTTGTTGGAGCAGGAGTACGACCTTAACTAAAATCCTTTGCCTTTAAGCCCAGTGCTCTTTTAGCATCATAACTACTGTTATGGTCTTTTCCGAGATTTCTTTTCTTTTCAATGTTTCACAGGCATTTCATATTTAATATATTCAAAACTGAATTTCTGATAATTCATCCAAAACTTTCCCTTATTCTGAATAAGAAGTCAGGAAGTCATCTTTGACACCTTGTTCTCTATCACTTTCCCAAATCTAAACCATCACCAAGTGATGGGGATTAACTGCAAAATACCCCTTTTGCTACTTCCAGGTGCACTGCCTGGTCCAAGCACTTATTTATTTGTTAAAAGCATGTTGAATTGGAAGTATCCACTTAAGAATAATGCTAAGAGGACACAGTAGTTGGAGAGTGAGCTAGATCCTGAATATCCAAAGCAATGTTGGAAAGATCAAGGTTTATATATATATATGAATACTATATATATGAATACTTTATATATATGAATACTTTCCATGTGTATATATGGAAAAGAAGGCTCTCCTGCCATTTACAACATGGATGGCCCCTGAGGGCATTATACTAAGTGAGGTAAGTCAGACAGAGAAAGTCAAATACTGCATGGCATCCTTATATATAGAATCTAAAAAAGATCAAACTCATAGAAACAGAGTAGAATGTTGGTAACCAGGGGCTGGAGGGTGAGGGAAATGGGGAGCTGTTGGTCAAAGGATACAAACTTTCAGTTTTAAGATGCATGAGTTTGGGGATCTAGTCTTAAGCAAGGTGATTATAGTTACCACTATATGTAGTTACTATATATTGGAGTCCTGGTGCACGAATTCATGCATTGGTGGGGTCCCTAGGCCTGGCCAGCAATCAATGCCTATCAGGGCTGGAAGGATAGGGGCCTGCCAGCCCAGGAGAGGGACAAGGCATGGGAGGTTGGTCTCCAGTCCCAAGGAGGGAGCCGGCCCTCAGCCCCTCTGGGAAAGAGGCTGTGTCCACCACCACCCATGCCTGGTTCCCCATTTCAGGCCAGGGCCTAAAGGCCCCGGCGGGGTCAGGAGAGGAGGCGATGGTCACCAGGCCGGGCACAGAAGGAACAGATGCCAGATGCAAATGTCGCCGGCCGGCCACGGAAGGTTGGCGGTGGGAGCTCACTGACCACCAGAGGGCATTTCCTACATTAAGTGTCTGCCTACTGGTGGTCAGTGTGCGTCATAGCGATAGGTTGACTGGTTGTTCTGGTCATTCAGTCGTAATGGTCGCTTAGGATTTTATATATATAGGTAGCTCTATGTGTAGCTAAGAGAGTAGATCTTAAATGTTCTCACCACAGAAACTAAATGGCAATTACCTGAAGTGATGGAGGTGTTAGCTAACAGTAGGGTGATCATCATTTTTCAATATATAAGTGTATCAAACAACATGTACACCTTAAACTTACACTGTTTTATACTCCAATTATATCTCAATATACCTAGATAAAAGATATTTTCTTTATTGGTAAAATAACAATCCTGCAGGGAGGGAGAACTCACTATGGCATATTTCTGTAATATTCCACTGCACACTGGTTCATTTTGCAATGGATACAAATGCTTCATTAAAAGACTTAATAATACTGATCTCCTCTCTTCAAAATATCTACCCAACTATTATTTTCTCTTATTGTCCTTCTTGGAATCAGAAACCATATATTCTAAAGAAATAAAAAAAGCAATCTAAAGAAATTTTTAATTTACTGTTTCATATAGAGTGGATTTGGTCACTACAAAATACAATTTCTATTGTCAGCTCTGTGTAGCCTAGGCAACATAATTCTTTTCTCTCCAAGTCCATGTTATTGAAAAACTTCCCATGAACTTCCCAAAAGCTGGGTCTTACACTCCTAGACGTGCAAAGATAATGAGTAAAAAAAAGAAAAAAAAAATCTGGCAGTGATGTAGATGAAAATGAATGTTAGAGCAATTCCTGGGCAGCAGAGAAAGGCTCCAATGTTTACATAATTCCAGTGTGCATACATGGTTTCTTCTACATTTTCCAGCTAAAACTCATCTGGCTTTGCTCAAGACCTCAATGCAGGGAATTCTCGGCAGCACCTAATATTTATTCATAGCATTGTCAAGAGCATCTTTGCAGTTCTTGCCAAGGTCTGTCATTGAATATGTTTATCCAGCTGCATGGCAAACACATAATACACAGTCATCATTTTACTCAGTCACCTACTCAATATTTTCTTCTATGATTAAATTAACTCATAAATATTACACTTTTAATGCCAGAAAGCCATGGTTCATCCAGCCAATTGAATACTTGTTTGTCCATTTTTTAATGTTGCTGGGCACTCAGTCATTTCATTATAGAGTCTGAAATAATGAAAATCATTGCATTTACTTAACAATACTACACAATAAACAGAGCATGAACTCCATTATTACGGAGCACAAGGCCATAAAAGAAATTTTTCAAGAACTGTGGGGCACAAGTTGGAAACGGTCTTGGTGTATATAAGCAAACCTTCTCTGATTGTACTAAGCAAAGGATGGAAATTCTGGCTTTGTTTGCAGCTGGCACAATTTCTTGCTCAGCCAAGGAGGGTTTCAGATAAACACACATATCTCAGTCTTGCTTGTATTTGAATCGTTACCAGACTGTGCGCAGGAACCTGTGGGCAATTTCCAAGGACTGTGGCATGTCGGAGACTTCTTTCTCTACACACCCACACCTGGTCTGGTTCCAGCAGCCTGCAGAAGGCCTTTCACACTCATCTCCATAGGAAAAGGATTGAAGCTGAAGGGCAAGAATCAGCTTTTGCCTTCAGGTGCTGGACCTGGTGACAGCAGCACAATCTGCATCTATGCAGATACCTGGCCCTGGAGGCAAGAGCCCCGTAGCACAGGACCCTTCTCAAATCACCTGAATGAAATATTCATAGCTGGCAGTGCAGGGCAGTTCGCTTTCCTAGAATTATATCCAAATTTGCGTGATCATTCTGGGAATAGCCTTGGTTAGCAATTGCTCATAATGTCAACGCTTTTGGAAACTTTTTACAGTCGTTTTATTGTTTTTATTTCAAAAATAAAACTTAAAGGAGCTTGAAAAGTAGATTTTCAGATGATCACACAATGAATGGCCTGAGTTCCGTGGTTTCAGTTCGGTGCATTTTACTTTATGTGCACCCACTGAAATGAGCCAAAATTAATCCACATTGGAACAAAGACTGTGGATACAAATGAGCCCTGGCTTCCTAGACTACTGGGTGCAGTGCACAAGCTGAAGCATTTGGAAAGCATTGGCCCTGGGAGGCGAAGAAGTTATAGCAAACAACATATGGGCTTTAACGTCTGGAACTATCCAAGACAGAACAAGAAAGCTATTTTCACTTTACTCGTTCCTCCCCCCCGCCCCACTCCTTCCAGAAGATGAATGATTTCTAATCACATTTTATTTTCATCTTTAGAACTGGATCCCAGAAGAGCCAGGTCGGATTAAAACTGCTGGTGAGTTTGCAGCCCTGTCCAACAATTACCTAATGCATTTGTGTCATCTGCTTTCCTTGCTGTGTGAAAACACACTAAGGAAATGTGTGAGCCCACTGAATTGTTCCCAACTCTTTTATTCACCTTTCAGTATGCTAGTTCCTTCCCCTGGCATTGATATCATCATGCATTTGTCAAAGATAGACTGTCACTTCAGGACCTCTATTATGTGCAAGAATTGGCAGCAAATTTTGCCACTGGGATTTGCTTATATCCTCTGTATGTTATTGTACTTCTTTGGCATTCAGTAAATTCCGTACACCCACCTCTTTGATGTTCATTCCAGCCCCTAAATGTGGAAACAATGACTGAAATTTTGGATCAAAGCATCCGTAGATGGCAGGCAACACAGCTCTCTGATAATTCACTAGAACAGAGAGACCTACCCTCCCCCTCCCCCCTAAAATCTAGGCCAATAGTCCTCCAAGAACAGCTTTGGCTTCGCCACTGCAAAGGCACGGGAGGAAGTTAAAGAAAAAACTCCAAGGCTTTAGGAAAAAGAGACTGAACTGGACAGCTAAGTTGAAGCTCATGGTCATTTCTAACTATAGAGAAAGATAACTACTGTTCCATTTGATTCTCCCATTTCTTTTCACTTGCTGTTGCTCTAGTCCAAGGGTGGGCAAACTTTTTGACTCAAGGGCCACAATGGGTTCTTAAACTGGACCGGAGGGCCGGAACAAAAGCATGGATGGAGTGTTTGTGTGAACTAATATAAATTCAAAGTAAACATCATTACATAAAAGGGTACGGTCTTTTTTTTTTTTTAGTTTTATTCATTTCAAACGGGCTGGATCTGGCCCATAGGCCGTAGTTTGCCCCGGCTGCTCTAGTCTAACATTTCTAGTAGGCCAGGCTTTTTTCAGGTTGAAAAAGTCTCCAAATCTAATTTTTGCATAATGTTAGCTGCACAAGATGGCCCAGAGTTTTTAAGATGAATTTTTTAAAGAAAGTTAAAGGGTCTATGAATTAAGGGATTATAAAGGTAATTGGGGGAGGAAAAAAACACAGAAATCCCAAAATTTCAATGAGTTACTTTTGCAAACTAGAATTAGCTGTCTGGAACATATTTTCAAGGTTTGCTTTTGCTTTACTCCTGGGATGCCAGTGCAAATAATTACTTCATTCAGTTTATTTCACAGGTCAACTTTGACTCATAAAAGCATTAAAGCAGGTAACCCCCTAGGGATGTTGGAAAGACAGATGAGCAAATAGATATAAAAAATGTTGTAAACTCTTTAGGGGGGAGAGGCATTTTATAAATCCAGGGTATTTTATGGTTATGTGTTATGTTTTCACTTCACTCCATTTGGTACCCAGAATGTGCTAGTTATAATTACTATACAATGTTGGAAACTATTATAAAAGTACCATACACCTTCTAAATGTAGTGAAGAAGATAATTGTGTTGGGGAATCTCATCCTGTGTAAATTAGGAGAATTCCCAGTAGAGTGCCATAATTGAGAATTGGGCTGACTGCACTGAATGGAGAAGAGAGTCATGTTAGCATATAGCATGTGTTCAATCAAAAGGTAGAGCACCAAGGAGGTAACATGACAGGCCTTAAAATACCAGTTTCAGATTGCCTAAGTGGGAAGTTTATACTGCCAGTCGTATGCAACAGTGACATCCAGCGGTCGTAGAGATAATTGCAAGTATATCTCATTTTAAAATGTAAGTTTTATATATTGTAATGCAATATTCTGTGTTATCAAATTTGTCTACGTTCTTTATCTGGTCACAATATAAGTCAATAATTCAAGGTGAATGCCAAGTAAAGCAAAAGTCACTCTGTTTATTTACTAAGTAGTTTCCAAAGTCTGTTGTTCTGTTTTTGTTATTTTTTAATTTTACTAAAATTATAGTGGGTCTACTCTCTAAGGGCCTCTCTGACCCTAAGCACACTGAGATATTTTTGCATGAATGAAACTGCGTGCATACTGCACACACAGCAAACTGGAAGCTGCATTTGACGCCCCTGTTAAATACTCTGGGGAAGGCATCTGGGACCCTGAACGCTTGCTTTCGTAGCTATGGAAATGCTTTAAGAGGTTCATTAACGTTTTTTCCAAGTCACTGAGTAAGAAGAGAAAGAAGGTGGGAAGGAGCAGGAAAGGAAAATAAAGGAGAGGAGGAAGGAAAGAAAAAAGAGGAAAGGTGGAAGAAAGGAGGAAAGGAGAGAGAAGAAGGAACAGGGCTACTCATTGATCTTCAACAACTACTCACTAACATGATAATATATCTAAAAAGGAAATTCAAAGAGATATTGGCCTCCAGAATGTTTTTGTTTGTTTTAAATTGCACTCTTTCAACTGCCCGGTGCTTAACTGATTTTAAAAAATAATTTTCATTAAAAAAAAAAAAAACATTCGAGAACAGCTGCTGCTGCTTAGAAGGACCTAGAACAGTGTCACTTGTAACAAAATGCTTAAAAGTGATCCCTCCCCCCCTGGTCGGGAGAACTCTCCTCAGAAGCCTCTAGGTCACCTTGGCCTGCGGGTCATGTATGTCCGCCCCGGTGCTGAGCACGCCAGGGGACTGTTCGCCACCTTCCCAGGGGCACCCCTTCAGAGAAACCGTCACCTGTGGCATCGGCTTCTCCAGCTTCGGCCCCCTCACGTTGGGGGTTTTGCCCTTCGACTGCCTGCCTCTTTGAAGTTCTCAAGGTAAGAATTTAAAGGTGCCGTCTTTCATTTCCTCCTTGTTCAAGGAGAGGGGAATCAAACAAAACAAAGCATCTACCCAACTCTAGTAACAAAGTACTAAAATCAAAACATGAAAGTCTCCAGTGCCTGTTAGCTAATATACTCTCCTTGTGCCCAAATGGTGGAGAAGAAAGGACCTCACAGACACTGTATGGAAGGAACACGTGTGCATGAGACCTGGGGTTTGCTTTAAGCTGAGAGCGCTAGGACAACATGGGGATGGTGTCTGCAAGGAAGGCCTGGGCAATGCAACCCATGTCTGTCAGTGAGAGTTAGGGGAGACGTGCGCTGAAACGGAGCAGAGAAATCTGCAGCCTCTGGCCAGGTTTGTTTGCTTTCACAGGGCCTTTGAACTGCAAGCGGGCTTACCCAGATTCCGAAGTAAAAGAATGCCTTGCTCCGGTCTCTGATCTCAGAGTACCTTCACTTGCAGACTCTTGTTTCTGGCTTCTTGTTTCTCTTAGTAATTTTCACAGGCTCTTTAGGGAGTAGATGGGGCATTAACACGCCCAGGTCTCATCTCTCCTTGTAGGCCTGCAGGGGGGATCTGGCTGGGCTAGCTCTTATCTGTGCACCCTGATACCTGGTTCAGGGATGTGCAGTCCAGCCCTGGGATCCCTCAGGAGTGAAAGTGGAACTTCTCCTTGACACACCGGGGCCTTCTGCACCAAGACCACCATGGGATACCAGCTCCTGCCAGTCCAAGGAGCAAGAAGCTGGCATGAGGAATCAGTTCCCGTCTCTTCTCCCTAAAGAAAAAACCGGCCTTGCAAAGCTTTCTTCAGTGTTTTCAGGACAAAATAAATAAATAAGCAAGCAGTGGTATGACATGCACATCCTCTCTCGGCTTATAGCTTCAGGTACAGTTTTACTGTGGCATATAATCTAATAATCCATTTAATTTCTTTGGAGTGATGTTCTGTATAAATACAGGTGGCATTTGGATGGAATCACATGCCATAAACCTGTCTGCTTCTATCTGGGTTCAGAATACAGAAGAAGAGTCTGTTTTAAAGACATTCTAGGATTTTTTACATGGTCAATTGGCTGGTTTTGTATTCTGGAACACATCAGAGCATCTGCAGGAAAAAAATACATAAATTCTATAAAATGGTCGCAGGATTTCTGATTTACTGATAGTGCTGGTCTGAATTTTCACAAAAATATTTAGCTATAGGACAATGTATTCTTAAAGGTAAATAACTGCAGCCAGTAAAAGTTCGGCCTATAAAGGGTCCCATCTTCTACTAGTTTTCTGCACCAAGAATTACTACCAGTATAATCATGGCTCCCTGCACACTAATATTTCCTCTGATACAGTATGATCAATGTTGTGGAAAAACATTTATTATATTTCTTCTAGCTACTTAAAGGCATTACTGAATTATGGGCATCGCAAAACGAATCCACTGTGCATTTTTTCTTTATGTGACGTTTTTACAATCTTCATTTTCTGCTTTGCAGCCACTGAGCTATAGAGATCCACACTTGGTCCCTCTTACAACCGCTACTGGGGCCACACTCTCCTTTCTGCTTTCTCACATCTGGAATGCACTTCATATGATAACATTCCTTGTCATTCTGTGCCAGACTCTTATTTGAAAGGAAGAAGTTGTGAAAGGAATTAAATAATCAGTGTTGTTGATAACAGCTCTTAATCTCCTTCCTTCACAAGGGTTATGAAGTTTAGACGGGGGAAAGGACAAGGGGAGGAGATGGTGTTTTACGGAATCATTCCAGAAGAGCTGATGGACTCCAAATGGGTGTGGGTTTTGCGGTTTTGACATTTAACAATTTTATGAACATCTTTGCTTATTATGCACCTTAATCCACAGGCTCTGCAGCTGGGAGACAGTGTCCAGCTAACAGCCTGCTGCTCAGGCCCTGCCAGAGGATGAATCAATTAGCAAGAGAAGCAATGATGCAAATGCCCCAAGGTCACTCGGGATGCTGTTTGCCTTTTTGATAGAGAAAGCACGCCATAAATAACATCACACCTCAGGAAATCATTCCGGGAGGCCCAGATGCTGGCGGGGCTGCTGCCTGGGACGGAAGGAATCGTTTGCTCATTGTGTGTATTTCCCCCATCTCAGTCAATGGAGGATTTGTAGTAAAATCAAAGTATTTAAAAGGAGGACAGTATGTGGTAACGGAGGCATGTTTAGTCATTTTTTTAGTCCCAGAACCCATGATTTATGACCCAGAGTTACAGCCAACTTTATTACAAAAATGACTTCACCCATAATAACCTTATTCAGGGCTCTCTGGAGAATGATGTAGTGCCCAACAGCATTATAATCTAGCAAATATTCACAATTCCCGCCTGAGTCTCCTTTCTCCTGCCCCCGCCCCAGGCCAGGCTTCCTCCTTCACCTGCTGGGAGGAGGGGGTCCCAGGCAAGGTGTTGTGCTCTTTCTATGGGGATTTGCCTGGATCAGGCATTCGAATAAGCCAGGACCCACAGCTGCCTCCTGGGGCTCAGTCACATCTTCTTCAACCTGTTCCCTGCAAACAGTAAGCAGAGGACACCCACTCTCCCTTCATTCCTCCCCTCTCAGAGCCTTCTGGCTTCCTGCACCCACACCCACTCTCCCTACCAGAGCCCAGATCCCCTCCACCTGAGAGGGGGGCCTTGAAGCTCCTCTGCCCCCCCGCCCCTTATAATTGCCATGGTAACCCAGGGCTGCACTAAAACTGCCAGACTTGGATGTCCAAGCAGGGTCCCCCGGGCAAACCAGGATCCAGGAATGAGCCCTCCATCTTATTAAACTCTGGTGTCAGCTCTCAGCAATTGTTTTAAATTTACACCCGCAGAGTGGTTTAGTGGGATTACGTGTCCATTTGCATTAGGACAGGTTTCTGTCATTAAACTGCCATGCAATAAGCTTCCTTGGGACAAATTAATGCGCTCCAAATATCAGCAAGTGGAAGTTCACTTCACGGGGATGGCCAACGAGGGGGGCGGAGGAAGCGGCTGCTCGGAAACCTCAGCGCAGGAGAAATCTAATCGCAGAGGAAGGGGTCCCTGTCCTGTTTCTTCTCGGAGAGAGGTGGTTCTGATTTATAGCTGATCTGGGAGAGTTGGTGACATTCTCCCTTCTCACCAAAACCCCACAGTTCACCTCCTCCTCGTCCCGATTCCCAGTATGCCTTTACCCCAGACCCTGGCTGCTGAGATTTCCCGATAGACCACTGGCCCCTTTTCTCTGTGACAGTATTTCTTCGCCCCCTTGTTTGTCCTTAAGGAAGTCGTGTGCATCCACGATGCTTGGGAACAACATGCACACAGCCTGGCACCTCGTGTAGCCAGAGTGAGGGCTCCCGTCTTTAAAATGCCTAGAGCCCTAGACAGTTGTCACGAACTGCCTGGGCCATCAGTCAGGGCCCGGATGCTGGAACAGGAATCTTGATTTGGAACCTTGCTCTGCTCACCCAGAAGCAGAATCGGAACAGAGAACCGTTTTTAATACTTGTCCCCGCTCACAAGTATTACCAACACTTGCCCTTATAGATACATATACACGTCTAAGTAGAAATGTTTTAAAAATCAAAAACAAGTAAATCAATGCCCAGACCTCCTTTGATCTAAAGGAGGTAAGACTGGCTGCTTATGTCCCGATCCGCATGAACTGTGATCTCATTTCTGTGTAGTCTTAAAAGGGGACAGTAATGTATGATTGAGACACTGCTATATTTAGGAATGACAAGATGAGCATTATTAATAGCTTAATTGACATTAAGGCAATTACCCCTACCCTTATTACAGTTTGTAGAATTGCACAGAAAATATTGGCTGAGGACTTTTTTTCTCCCTAGAGCTACCCAAGGATACAGCATTTTATTTCATGCCAGATCCTGGCTTTGACATTAGATACTTAGCCATAGAATGATTCCAGTAAATCATTATAAATGCATTATAATAAAGATGTTATGAGCTATCAGATATTAACCCCCAACCCCCAAAGAGAGATAAATAGTCCAGTTGCATGATTCCCACTTTTGTTTCATAAGAAATAAGCTTTTGCAAAGAGCAACTGACTAATGAATTATAAAATGGTGTGTTGAGCTCAGATAATTAAACAATGCATTTTAGTGTCTAGTGCAGGATGAACACTAAATCATACACAAATAAAAAGGGAAAACCTAAGCCCCAAGACCAACTCCTAGTTTCAAATAACATTAAGGTTGGTCTACAGTCTAGAAATGTGTCAACTATTTTCTTATCTGATTAGAGGGTTTATCAGTATAAGATCAAGACACAAGCAGGTCAACTAAATCAACAATCAGAACAAGAATTCTGAAGGTGCTAATTTCAGATAAGCCCACAAGGTTATTTTAATGGAGATTTTACGTGGAGATTACCTTTCTTCCCAAAGTGGTTAATGGGGCAATAGTCTTGAAGGATCTGGAAGTTTCCAAGTTTCCTTATACTTTTATAGTTTATCTCTGAACTCACAGTAAAACATATTAGCACGTGTGGGGGGGAGGGGGTGTATAAAAACTCTAGTATTGATAGTGGTCTTGGCCTCCTAGTGCTGGAAAGAAAATGGAAGGTAGAGGGTGAGAGATTGGTTTGGGTTCTAACCACTGCCCTCAAGTGAAGCTACCATGCCTGGCAGAGCTCCATCTAGTGGTCAACCATGGATCACATGACGTTTTCACCTCCAGTGGCCCCTTTGGTTTGCCATTGGCAGCTGTTTCCAAAATGCCCTGGATTTGCCGCAGTATTTGAAGCTGTGATTAAGCAAGTCCTAAATATGTGTTTTTAGTCTTTCGGTCTCTCAAAGATGTGGTGACTGCCTCAAGGCAGTCTTCTGTTTCATGGTCGAACAGCACACCACTAATGACCGTGTGGACAAAATTAGAGATGGCCTTGGATTTCGCGTGGGCAGTGACCATCTGTGCCGGTGAGCAGGACTGCCCTGGAGCACCTGGTACATCATGTTCTACTCAGCTGGTCTCTCCTGTGCTCCAGTCAAGCCAGACCACACAACCTGGTGCCCCTCCTCTACTTCCCCTGCCCCCTGAGTCGCCCACTGCCACTGACTTCATCTTCGAAGGCTCTTTATTCAAATGTAAGATGAGGATACTAATGATGCCTACCCATAGTGCTACAGCGTTATATGATCATTAAATGAGTTGGGTTATATAAAGATCTATCTATTACAGAGTAAGCCCACAGTTAAATGTTATCTATTTTTATGTTAGTTATCATGTATTTTTCCGCTCGCTTATCGCTCTCTCTCTCTCTCCCTCTCTCTCTCACACACACACACACACACACACACACATCTTTGCAGATCTCTAACCTATTCATCCAGATATTCCTTTTAGTGTCCAGCACCTTGTTTTGCCTCAGGTGTACGCTATATACATGCTTGCTACCCTGAACAATGTTCATAGTAACCGCTACCAGCAACAGTTAACATTTTCTGATCACTTAGGACGAGCCAGGCACTATGTTAAGTATCATCACCTCATTTAATCCTTACAACAAGCCTGTGAGACACGCACTACTTTTATTCTCACTTTATGGGAAACTAAAGTTTAAAGACATTATATAACTTGCTCAAGGTCACACAAGCTCGTAAGTGGGCAGCCAAGATGCAAACACAGAAAGGTCCTGGGTTTGGAGTCTGAGCTCTTAATTGCCACTGCATTGAGCGGATTTTGTCAGCTCTCTCTTCTTTTAGACCAGGCTTCATCAAGGGGTCAGTCATGAGTACAGACCTACCCTTAGATGGATGACCCGTAGGGTCTTGATCCTTGGCCTTCCAAGAAGTCCAGAAGTGTATGCTAACTGTAGTTTACAGCTGCCCAAAAGTCACTTGTCTGAAAACTCCCAGGTCATTACATAAAACCATCCAAAAAGACTTTACAATTGCACACCCCATAAAGTTAATTTCACTTTGAGAGAATGTGTCTGAGGGAGGTGATAACGCTTGGTTATGTATTCAGGTTGGTGGCCACAATAGATGGAGCTGTCCTGTCATCCCTGACACCCTGACTTACTGGCAGCCTCGCTCCATCACACTGTCACGGGTATGGGATCGCCTCCCAATCTTGGCTCAGAACAGTTATGCTTCCTAATGGCTCAAGCCTCACAAACCCCACACCTCCCTTCATTAAAGAAGTAAATTAAGAGGACTATTTCAACCTTAGGGATGAATTATCTTAGTAATTTAAGATTGACATTTTATTGGATAAAAGGTCACACAGGGTTTATTAAAAATGCTGCCTTGCCCTACCCAGTTTGGCTCAGTGGATGGAGCATTGGCCTGTGGACTAAAGGGTCCCAGGTTCAATTCCAGTCAAGGGCGCATGCCCGGGTTGCAGGCTCGACCCCCTTCCCCGCCCCCCCACCACCACCAGTAGGGGACGTGCAGGAGGCAGCCAATCAATGATTCTCTCTCATCATTGATGTTTCTATCTCTCTTCCTTCCTCTCTGAAATGAATAAAAAAATATATTTTAAAAAATGCTGCCTTCATGTACAAGGATCTGTATAAAAGGTTGCTTGATGTAGAGAGGATTTTGTGTAGCCAGAGAGATCTGCCTGTGAAATGTGCATCAGAGGGGCTAGGAGTGAGGCCTGATGCTGAAGAACACAGGGTGGCTCTCTGCTCTGCACTTGACCCTCAGGCACAGCAGCCAGACATGTGGGGTCTTCCCTGGTCTTCGTTTCAACCTGCTGACCCTTAGTGCTGTGGTGCACACTACGGTGCCACCCAGAGTCAGGCGCCCTCTCCCCTCAGACATATGGAGGTTGCAGAGCTCGACTCCCTGGCAGGCGGACAGCCCGTGTGATTTGTCTGTTGCTGTGAATAGAGGCACTGTGTGTCACCTCCAGGCCAAAGCATCTGGTTGTCAGTGGGAGACCCCGACCCCTCCTCCACCCCCAATTCTCTCCTTCTCTGCAGAAGTGATCTTGGAAGCATGTGTTGAGATGACAGAGGATCTGATAACCTGGATTCCTGAATAACTTGGTAGAGCTGAGTCTTCCACAGGCTCATGTTGGACATGTGCCATCAGACCTCCATGATTGGTAGATAGGGGAGAATTAAAGGAAAGCAATAGGAACAGAGATGTTAGGGAATTACATCTATAATAACAAGGACTTGGGTCATCAGCTAGCATTAAATGTTACAATGGTCAAACCCCTATAGTCATTTATAGAAATAGAGGTTGAGGGAGTGAAGATTGGTAAATTAGCATAGTTTCTTTTCAGGTTGATTTGACAGCATTTGGTAAAATTGAAACGCTAGAGAAATTTTTATGTATATATTTTAAAAGATTTGAACAAAATGTTAATGTATCATGAGTTCTAAAGGAAAAAAAATTCTAATAACCTAAATATCCATTCATAGAAGAGGCAATAGATAAAATATAAAACTGTGTTAACCATGAACTACTGTATAACAATGAAGAGAAATTATTAAAACAACAGGAAGAAATAGGTGGGAGATTTAGAACATAAAATCCAACTGTCTAAAAAGCCTTAAGAGTAAAAATAGAAGTGCCTCATTTTGCAGATGAGAAGACATGGGGGCCTGAAGTTCAATAAATTTTTTTAAATCAGGCTGTTGTTTAAGACTTCCAACCTTTGTCCATGATGTCATCTGATACTCCAGGTTACCTGTTACAGTTTTCAGTCTATTCCAGGAAATAGAAAACTGTCCCTTCTGATCTCCCCTGTATGCTAGCACAGAAGGAAGCGGAGAAGGAGAAGGAAAGTAGAAGGAATATGTTGCCCTTGCTCTGGAGATTATAGTCCAGATGAAAAGCAGAATCAAAATTGGGAACCATAAAAACTCCCTGAGTAACACAGTTCTCAGAATTCCCACATTCACTGCTTAGGGGTTTCCTGAATCTCTCCGGCTTGCCATTTTCCTATTAGCAAAACAAGGGGTTTGACTAGAAGTAATTAGATCGACCCCTCAAGTTCAAAATGTGATCCTTACAATGAACCTACCTTTTAGCTCTAGAATCTAAGCTGCCTGAATTTCACTGTTGAAATCTGTGCCCATAAAATAATTTTTCATCCATTTTCCCCAAACCTTTTGTCTTTACCCTAAAATTTCTAGGTTGTCAAACCTAGAGAACATATTTGATGTTTCTTTGCCAAGATAATGTTTAACTCTCAACACTCCTATAACCTTGTGAGGAGAATCTTCTGCATGAACTTTCAAGATAGGCACTAAATAAAAATACTCAGCACTAAATGGCAACCGGGCATCGTTTTTAAAGATTGGGAGCCAATGTCAGTGAAACGGCCTTGGCTCCCTCTCTCCGGAGCCTGAGGTGGGAGTGAAAGTCACCCCGGCTGGTGCCGACCTCCCCGCATGGTCTGGTGGGCCGAACGGGAGTGGGAGTCAGGAACTCCACGTGAAGTTCTAATTGAGTGACTGACGTGGGCTGTGACATTGGAGGAGGCTGTTTCACCTCCAGGCTTCTATTGCAAGGGAAGAAGTTGTAAAGAGAAAAAGTTCTCTGAAAAGTACATCATGCTCTAGAGGCCAAATGTCACAGTCATTAAGGAGCAAAGGGAAATTCAGCTTCTTACTGGGCCACGGTGGTATCATTCCAGGTGTCCCCACCTACACTGCCAGTGGCAGGATTTCAAAGCGCCACAGCCCAGCCACAAGAAATACAGTGGCTTCCATGCAAATGGCTCAAATTCACTTTTAAAGTAAAGCACTTTTTGTAATTATTAATGGTCTATTCTTGTGACCGCCCATGAGTGAAGGGCATTTCCCTCTCCCACATCTTTAATGGAAATAATTAATGAGGTGTTAGAAATTAACAACAATTAACAGTGCATAGGAACAAGGGCAGGAGGTCAGAGACTCCAAAGAAATACAGTGTTTCGCTTCTCTGGTGGAATCTTGCCATTTCAAGGGAGACATTAGGAGCATTTTTCTTGTTAAATATCTTGCTATTTCACTGATTTTTTCAAAGCGGGAAAACACTGACAATGGTTCTAGTAGTCTTCCATCTTAACAGCACAGATTTCCCTGATGGACTATGAGAATCCCTAGTCCTGGAATGCCTCTCTCAGGCACAAATACAACTGTTTCTCCAGAATATGGACACAAACACCATCATAAATTTTTAAGATAAAGCATGTTAATGGAAGGGCATAAACTACCTGGCACCTTTCTCCATCTTACTAGTTTTGCTGAACAAGCATAATAGTATAACATTCGATTTTTAGCTTAGTACTAATAAGCATTGCCTGATGTATAGAGCATAAGTATGATTTAGCAATAGCACGATCATTTTAGATTGTATTGGATTCTAGGGGATTTCTGGAAATAACTCACTTTGAGTAATATATAAACACATCAATTATATAACTTATATGTGAGTATGTGTTTAACTATAGGACTTCTATAAGTATTGTTGCTATTTATAGGTAAGTTAATAAATAAACTGCCTTTATTTTATCTTCCTGCTAGATAAGTTCCAATAAATATTACTACTGGGTGTTGGGTCTCCTAGCTTCACTCTATGCATTTTTTCCCTTTTTCTAAAACTTAACCATAAGTTCTTGAGCCAAAGTCTCACTTATATTCCAATGGTGAAGATAAACTCAGAGAGAATGAGTCAAGCTCAAACATCAAGTTTTTATCTTCTCGCAAAGGATATCCACCAAGGATAGCTTACTAGAGAACAGGCATGAGATATATATATTCTGCTTCCACCCACAAATTACAATTATAATTACATTACCTGTAATTATAAACATAATTAATTATATTCCTGCAGTGCTTTAGAGCTAACAAAGTACATTCACATACATTAATTATTTAACCTCATCAGCACCCTGTGAGGCAGGCAAGCAGAAAACCTGCAGAACAGCACCAAGGGTTTCTCACTGAGCCCAGATCTGTTTCCTCCAGGTGGCTTCTTTGTCTCTTACAATCATCTCCTTAAACCCAATTTCTAGAGGCAATGATGTTTCTGGCTCCTGGTCAAGTGACTTTCAAACCAGCACAATTGGTTTTGAGAGAAGGAGTGGGCCAGAATGTGTGGGATAGGGTACCACTCACAATAACCTAAAGGCTCTGGTTTGGCCCAGGTATGCAGGGTCAGCTGGTGCATCTTGAGCCTCAGTCCATGTTTTCATGAATAAGAGTCATTCACAGAATGACAGACCAACAGCTAGAAGGGCAAACATCTGCTGAGCATCTGGGATGTGAACTATACTGGAAATGCCAAGAGAGTTCAAGCTTTGCAGGAGCTTATAGTCAATGAAAAGGGACCGTCATCATGACACCATGCAGTTCAGCCCTTGGGTTTCATAGGTTAGAAACTCAAATGTATATTCTTCTGCCTGCCTTTCAAGGTGTCACCCCACACCCACCTCTCAGAATCCAGCCAGACATCTCTCTCGGCTTATATCCCACTGTGCCTTCTTATCCCGTCCACTCACCCTCCCACAACTAAGACACTTTCTGCTCTTGGTTCTGGGCTCCTAATTGCCAGGCCCTCAACCCTGCCTATCCTTCAAGTCCCAGCCCAAGACCCACCTCCTCCGGAGAGGAGGAGACTTTGGCCCTTCTATTGAGAATGTACAATTACCTTGCAGAAGAAATTTGTACTGAAATAACTATAACAGAAGTTGTAAGGTATTCAGGGCCCTAAAACAGCACTACTTAAAATGTGGACCTCGAATCAGCAGGGTCAGTAGTATATGGGAACTTGTTAGAAATGTGAATTCTTGGGCCCCATCCTAGACCTTCTGAATTAGGATCTCCTGGGGTGGGCCCAGGAATCAGTGTTTTAACAAGCCTTCCAGGTGAATCTGATGTCTGCTAAAGTTTGAGAACTCTAGGGACTTTTTGTACAATGTCAGAAGAGGGAGTAATATACTTCCAGGGGTTGGCCCTTTAAGACTGATAGGATTTTCTGCCATCCTAGATTTTTGTCCTTTGGCATCCAATCGATTGCTTTCCCTAATTTATTTATTCTGAATTCTCACCGCATTTATCATACTCTGTAAAGTATTTATGCTAGGCTGGTAATAGCTCCCAAAGATATGTCCATGTACTAATTCCCAGAATTAATTAATTAACCTGTGCAGTTACCTTATTTGCAAAAGGGGTCTTTGCAGATGTGATTATTCTGGGTTGTCTGGGTGGATCTTGAATGGAGCCATATGTATCCCTATAAAAAAGAGGCAGAGGGAGCATTGAAACAGACGCAGAGGAGAAGGTGACATGAAGAGGAAGGCAGAGATTGGAGTGGTGTGGTCACAAGCCAAGGAATGTTCACAGCCACCAGAAGCTGAAAGAGGCAATGAATAGACTCTCCACTTCAGCCTTCAGAGGGAGTGTGGCCAAACTGACACCTTAATTTTGGACTTCTGACCTCAAAAACTGAGAGAGAATACATTTCTGTCGCTTAAAAAATATGATTCAGACACCTGTAGAGGAATAGCAGGCATTCCAAAGGTTAAAACAATGGAAACAGAGACCTAATTTAGGATGTGGTCTGGGAGCAGCAAGGACTTCCATATGGCCAGTACCTAGGATGGCTGGAGAGTTGTTGGCAGTCATTTTAATAATAATAACAACAATAATAATAACAAATTAATAATAACAAATGTTTATCGAGCCCTAATTACATGCCCTGAAGATTTCTAGATGCTTTATTTACAAAAATTCTCTTATTCTATTCTCACAACCACCCTATTGAGGAAAAAGTGTTATCAGATGATCCCCATTTAAACACGAGTAAGTGAGGCTTGGAGAAAGTAACTAAACTGCCAATGAGGATATAGGTTGATCTTTGAACTTGCCAGCACCAAGATCACAGTCAGAATTTGGGGCATTTTGGGAGCTGCACAGGGATGTTTGACACAAAGACAGATCGTTGGCAAAGAGACTAGTCTGTTGTCCATAATCCAGGAGATAGAGAGAGAGAAAAAAGATTAGAATTGGAGCATCAGGAATGAAAAGGAAGGGCAGATTCCAGATAGTGCCGGGTCCAAAGAGCAGGGCTTGGACAATGGATGAGATATAAGGGGCAAAGGAGAGACTGAGTCAAACGCTTCTGGAAGAAAACTGGAGTCATAAACCAAAGGAGAGAACAACTATAATAAAAACAACACATCACCCTCTTCTTTATATTGGACTTTATCAAATACTTATGTACCAGATATTGTTCTAGGAGCTTTACATTTAATGTTTACAAAAATCTTAAGAGATAGTTACTTTATTGTTCCCATTTTGCAGATGAGAAAACTCATTCTACTCTCACTGTTGAAATAGCATTGGCATCAGTGATTGGAACACTTGTTCCTCAAAATAATTCAAATAGATTTCTCCAAAACTTGGCAGCAAACAGAAGGTAGCCAAATAAAGCAGCGGGTTAATTAATCCTGAATCACCTGGGGCGCTTTAAAAATGCTCCAATGCCGGGGCTCCGTGCCCAGAGACCAGGATTCAGCTGGTCCGGGTGAGGCCAGTGCAGCATTTGTTGCTGTCTAAGGCTCCCCGAGGGGTTTCATGTGCAGGCAGCACTTGAGACTACTGAGTTAACCAGTTGAAAAGCACTTACTGTTTACCTACTAGCTGGCAGGTGCTGTGCTCCACGCAGTGACAGATTCTAAGTGTGAACAAGATGCAACACCAGCCCTCAGAGTTGATATCTTCCAGGATCTGCATCAGACTACGTAAGAAGATAGGAACAATATTGGGGAGCAGAGGTGGTGGATTCAGTAAATGACCCAGAATTAATCCTTGGAGTCTGCTAGGAGAATCAGGGAGCACTCAAGAAAGACAGTGTTTATACTAAATGAGCAGATAAGGAAACCATCAGAGATTGCCGTGTAAAGTTATCGTCCCCTTTGGAGGTCAACTGGCATAGACCAATTTGTCATCTTCTGCCTCCTTCTCTGCGAGAGGAGCTCTAAACGGTTTACATAGCCAGGCCCGGGTCAGGCCCTGGCGCCTACAGGCGGGGAGGTGGGGCACGTCTTTTTCTTGGCCAATGGGAAAAGAAGGAAAACATTTCAGCAGGCCTAAATCCCAAAGTCTCTGTTTGAACTTCCATGGACCAGGCGAGTTAGTGGTATTTATAGCTTAAAAGAATTTCCATCTGCAAGTTTATCTTCTTGTCAAAAATCAGCCATCCTCTACCCAAAACAACCAAAGATAATAAATCAAGGCTTAAGTAAGAAGCAAAGACTTATCTCCACAAATAGAAATCCCTATAGTTGCTCACATACTACTTTTTTTAGTATCACACATCATAAGAGGTTAAATGACTAGCGGTTGGGGTGAGATTCCCTTTCATTGGACACACAGAATACTTGGAAATGAGACCACATGTTGTCTAAGTTAAGAGAGGAAAAGCTAGCCTAACATTTCCATGTGAATTCCGGGACCTCATCAAGGCTCTACCTATCCCAAATGAGCTACACTGGTGCTGTTGTTATTCTTCACCAATTCGGCCAATTGATGACTATCATCTCCAATCTGATTACTATCAGATACTTTCTCTTTCACAGAAACAAAGGTGCCAAAACAAGCAAGTCTCATTTCGGAAAACTGAATGGATGTACAGTTCTGTCATTGTCGTGGAGGAGATGTCAGCAGAGTTTGCTGGCAGCCAGCTGGTGCGATAAGCTACTAATATTTTGTTAAAATGTAAAAAAGGCATTATTTGATGCACATTGACCCCCCAAATCTTTTTCCAAGAAGACTCTGTGATTTTGTCCACACCTGAACTCAGTGATGCACCCACACCATTGCCCTTCTACCCTAACACCCAAATTGCTGCCACTCCCCACCCACATTGCATCACCTGAGTTGAAGGTATCATTTCCCCCAATGTTCAAGGTCAGCCTTATTCATAGGTAGAATAGAAGGTGCTCATGGATGTAGAAGGCCTTTTATTACTAAATATGTCTCCTGATCAAGTTGCCACATTGTCTAAAATGTTTTATTTTCTAGAGAATTTC
Source organism: Myotis davidii (assembly GCF_000327345.1). Lineage (NCBI taxonomy): Eukaryota > Metazoa > Chordata > Mammalia > Chiroptera > Vespertilionidae > Myotis > Myotis davidii. Next base: position 13,820,977 of record NW_006288615.1, on the reverse strand, counting down.
TGAATAATCCTTGGCAATTTTTTTCTTTTGGGAAAACTTAAAGAGGATTCATTGCTTCCTCAGAATATAATTTAAAATGCATATAATCTTGCTCTGGCCAGTGTTGCTCAGTTGATTGAGAGTCTTCCCATGCACCCAAGAGGTCACCAGTTCAATTCCTGGTCAGGGCACATGCCCACGTTTGCAGGCCCAATCCCTGGTAGGCCGCATGCAGGATGCAGCCGATCAATGTTTCTCTCTCTCTCTCTCCCTAAAATCAATTTTTTTAAATCATTTAAAAATGCATATAATCTTTGGAATTTTGGTTCAACATTTTAAGCCGCTTTCTACTACTTATTCCTTATGATGCAGTATTATATAATAGTAATAACACACATACAAACACAGTGTAGAATTTAAAACCCACAATTCATGCTCATGGAAATTATTTATTCTCAAACATAGTCCCATGTGAGCAGATTGAGCCTTAAACTCCACGTATTAAAAGTAGCTGTCTTTCTTAGGAGTGCTATTGGAGTTGACCGTGGTGTAGAGCAGGATGAGAAGTCAGGAACAGGGAAATGAGCTGTCATCAGAAAAAGTTTCTTCCAGAGGAAGCCAGTATTCACTAAAATGTCTTTCTTTCACAAAGGGAAGTGCACATTGCTTGGATCCTCCAAAGTTCAAAGGGAAATCTATCTGATTCTTTTCCCGACAAAGTTTTCTCCCACCCCACCCCCTTTTCTAAAAGCTATAAAAAAGTTAAACTCTTACATTCATACTTCCCAGAATTAACTGTTAGCATCTGGTCATATTTTTCCTCCTTTTTTTTGGTTGATATATTTCAGATCCCAAACATTGTCCCCTCAACCAATCCAGTCCCCTACACCAAGGGAAACTGCCTTCACAGATTAGGTGTGGACCCTTCCAGTTTAATAAAAATATACATTTTATATTTTTTTATGTTTACTTACACATACCATAGTAATATAAAGTATTACTTTCTATATGTATTTTGTAATTTAAATAAATGATATCATTCTTTATAGTTTCTGTAACTTGACTTTTTTTCCTATTTAACATTAAGTTTTTGGTGTGATTTATCCATATTGAGCTATTTAAACCTTTTCATTGTGTATATATTACATTTCCAGTCCACTATTAATGGATTGGAAATGTAATATATACATTTGTATATTACCAGTTTCTCACTATTTTCTACAATGCTGCAGCAAACATTCTTATACATGTCCCTTTGTGCACACATCCAAGGGTTTTTTAGGAAATATATTCAGCAGTGGAATATATGGGCCTATGGTATGCACAATTTCTATTCTACTTAGGTGCTACCAAAAGGCTGAAAATGAGTGTTGTGATTTACATTCCCACCAATGGAAGGTGATGGGAACATTCCCCTCATATGCTTACCAATACGTGGTATTATTGGACACAATTTTTATCCAATTGAATGGTTAAAAAATAATGGCTAAGTATTGATTTTATTTCTCATTTCCATGTTTTAATAAATTTAATTATCTTTTCACAAGTTTCTTAGCATTTCTCATATCCTTTCTTCTTTTTCTATTATATCAGTGATTTTCAACTAGTGGGATTGAGGCACACTGGTGTGCCACAAGAATTTTTATAATATGCATTGCCTGACTATGTAGTCAGGGTTTTCTCGCCCTGTGTTAAATCGTATTGTGTTCAATCAAATTGCAACCAAGAAATACATATTGAGGTGCTCTAACAGCCAATACAACAATAGCTATCCGGTGTGAGTGCATCAAAATTATATATTTTTTGGTCATATTGGTAAAAAATACATATTTTTGGTGTGCCAAAGAATTTTAGTAATTAGTTTACGCATGCCATAAGATGAAAAAGGTTAAAAATTGCTGGTTTTAGATCATTTGTATTTTTATTACCAATTCATAAGGATTGTACATGTACCCTGAATGGTAGATCTTTTGCATATTATATACATTGCAAATAAATCTTCTCCTCTTATTTTGAGTTGGTGATATATCCAGATAGTAGGAACCTAAAGAGTTACAAGAGTAAACAGAGAAAAGTATCTCTCTCATACCTATTCTCCTCTCCCCCATTCAGTTTGCCTTCTTGGCAATGTTCTAGTGTACCATCCCAAAGACTTCTATGTCAGTGCAAAAAAATAGCCTATATGTTACAATACAATTATTTTTTATAAATTCACAAGATAGCATACTATACATTCTTTCTGCTTCTTGCTTTTTCACTTAAAGATATCTTAAAAGTCATTCTATCTCAGTTTGTAATTCTTTTTTCTCTAGTTTATTTATTTCATTTTACTTATTTTTCTTTGGTTGCAGTCTTCTTTTGGATTGATTGACCAGAGCTTATTTAAGCAGTTTCCTACCAGTTGACATTTAGGTTGCTTCCAATTTTTTATTATTAAAAATTGTTTTTTAGTCATTACTCTTCTGCATATATTATTTCATACATGTACAAATACCAAAAGTGCAAATACTAGTTAAAGCTAAGTGCCTTTTTATTTTATTTTAATAGGTATTACCAAATTATCCTTTGCAGAGGCTATACCAATTTACATTCCCACCAGCAATGTATGTGTCACTTGTCTTTTTTAAAGTTTAACATAATAACAACAACGATAACATTTATTACAGGCCAGGCATAGTTGTAAATCCATTACTTGTGTTTTTAAGAAATGATTATGGAAAATGTGAAATGGGAATAAAATAAAAGAATATAATGGACCTTTGCATGCCCTTCACCCAGCTTCAATAACTAAGAACATATGGCAAATCTCCTTCATCTGTATACCCACCCCCATTCTCGTCACACACCTGCTGAATTATTTTAAAGCAAATGTCAGGCACTGTACCATTTTATTCAGAAATATTTCAGTAGTGTCTCTAAGAGGCAGGAATTTTTAAAGTAACCGCAGTGTCATTATTATGCCATAAACATTAACAATAAATTTTTATGATCACTTAATAACCAGTCAGTATACAAATTTCTCCAACTGATCCACAAACATCTTTTTATAGTTAATTTATTTGAGTCAAAATCCAAACAAGGTCCACGCATTTCATTTGGTTGCTCTCTCTCTTTTAAATCTCTTTCAACCCCTAACAGCTCTCCTCCCTCTTATTTTATCACCATCTATTTATTTGAAAAAATTTGTCAAAGTGGGCAACAGATACAAACTTCCAGTTAATATAAGTCATAGAGATGTAATGTACAATATGGTGACTATAGTTAACTAGTGGCCTGGTGCACAAATTTGTGCACATTGAAAGGAAATTAATTAGAAAAAATATTTTAATAATGCTATTTGCCCTTCCTTTATAATAGAAGCATCAACTAAATTCACGATCAACAATTACAGATCGAAACACATGCATATGATGGGCACCAGCGAACACTTTATATGTATCATGCATGCACGAGTCAACTTAGCCTTTTATAGATATAGGATAAATTTGCTTAATTAGACCTGCTTTCTGATTTAGCTAAATTTTTTCCAGCCCAGTGAAGCACCCCAACTTCTCTTTTAGGTAATTGTCAGCAACAGCAGTAAATATCAACACAAAGCAGATTATTATTGTAGATCACACAGGGAGAACAAAGGGTAAAATATTTAACTGCAACAGTGTTTGACTATATTCTGCACAGTGAGAAAACCTGAAGTCATTTTCAAGGTCCACCATTTCCTACTTCTTTTCAGTTGCGTCAAGTTTCTAAACTTTCTAAATCTCTGTTTTCCAGCTAATGAAAAGAAAATAGGATTCCACCAAGTCTCCTGTCTATCTACTCCAGGACTTCTGTGAGGATCAAATGAGATGAGGCACGGGAAAATGCTTCAGACATTTGGTTAAAGTGTGAAATGTTTGCACCTGGCTATGAAGAAACTGCAAGGAGGCTAGTCGTCATTACCCAGACACTTAGCATATTAGCCTTTTATATATATAGATAATACTGCATTGCATATTTAAAAATTCCTAAGAGAACAGATCATAAAAGTTCTCATCCCAAGAAAAAAAAACTTTGTAACAACATGTGTTGATGGATGTTAACTAGACTTATTGTGGTGCTCATTTTGCAATATGTGCATATATTGAATCATATGTTGTACACCTGAAACTAATATAATGTTATATGTCAATTATATCTCAATAAAAAGAAAAGTGTAATTTGTTGCTTAAATTGTATTTTTACTTTGTTTATAATGAGTAGTTTGCTTGTTTGTTGCAATATAAAAGAGTTAAATTTTGCTATACTCAAATTTAAGTACCTTTTTCTCTATCGGGAGTGTTTTTCATATCTTGTTAAATAAAGCCTTCCCCACTCCAAGGATATATTTTTTTCCCCACATGGGTTTAGAGTTATGTGATTTACAGTTTAGGCCTTTAATCCATCCGGAATTTATACTTGTGTACCATATAAATAAGAGTCTCATTTTATTTTTTTCCCATGGGGGTGAGGTCATTCTCTATCCTTTCTTCCTTGACTTGTGATGTTATCTCTGACACAAACTAAATTTTAGCATATGCATGGCTCCATTTACAGGCTCTCCTGTTTGTTTGACCTATTTAACTGAGATCCTACTTCAATACCATACTGTTTTAATGACTGTAGCTTTCTAACATATCAGGTTGTTCTTAGGACAAATTTGTTTTCAAACGTTTTAACGTGCAATAAAATCAGGCTAATCAGGCACACATTCATGTGTTCAAATAATGATGGACTTTGGTTTAGGAGGTTGGTTACAGGGTGCTGAAGCCCATGTTGTGCTAACAGATAACATTTAAAAGCTAGATTTACTTTGGGAAAGTTTCATGCAGTTGTTCTATAACACGGTACTTTCACAATGTCTTCTCAGACCTCAAAGGATTTATTTACCCTTTCCTCCCCTTCTGCTCCTTCACTCCCATCCATGTTTGTGGGCAGGAAGAGTTCATGAATCCAGAAGGTAGGTGAGGGCAAACATGCAAATCTTTGATTTACAGATTAGAATAAGAGGCCCCAGAAGTGGAAGAAGGTCAAGCCACAAGTCACTGGACTCTTGTTATTTGTTGTCCTGCCAACTATTAAATTTAGTAGACTTCAGTGCCTCAAATAGCCAATACCTGACTGGTCATGATTAATTCATCAGACACGTACTGCTTGACCAGTCTTGAACTTGTGGGAGAGATGTGAATGTACTGATCGGCTCTGAGATGAGGAAGGAGTGTTCTTGCTACAAGGAAAGAACATGTAGAGCCCCACAAACAGAGCCCCGTGTCATTTCCTCATGGCTGGTTGAGGAAGTAACTTCTATGCTGTGTCGGTGTGAGAGCCACTCCACAAAAGCAAATGCTGCTTTCTTTACAGCTTCAAAGACCTTTGTACATCTTCCTTGAGGCTAATGTTTTGATGATAAAGTATATCTAGGTCCAGAATCAAAGAAAACACACTTGATAAAAATTAACTTAGGATACAGCAAAGTATTTGAGATGTGGTTTTCGCAGAGAAAAAGACCTGGTTGAGTTTCAAGTCTCTGATTTGGTGACACCAAAAAATATAATAGTCAATTTCACAGCCAAGATGGATAAAGGGGATGCTGTCTCTTTGGAGACTTAAAAAGAAGAGTAAAAGTAGAAAACCAACAAATGTTATATTTTCTAAGTGGAATATAGGAAAGAGAGCCGCTGCCAATGATTCACTACCATAGAGAAATGAGACTTCGTTTGGCAGAATAAAACCACTGAATAGGACTCTTTCTTATTCATTCATCCAACAAATATTTACTGTTCCATACTAATACTGAGGAATCCCTACTGGACATGTGCCATCTTTCATGAAATTTCCATTCTAGAGCTGAAAAGGCAAAAAAAAAAGGGTAAAAAATTAATGGCAAGCTGCATGACTGGTATGAAGGAAACACACAAAGGGCCATGGTAGAGGCCAAATACAGGGAACCTACGTTATGTGGGGAAGGCTTAGTTGAAGAGCAACACTTAAGTTGAGACATGAGAGAGGCAACGGAGTTGACTGAGCAAAGACCAGGGGAAAGTTTGTTCCTGGAGGCGAATAGGCCCTGAAATGTGCAGAAGCTGGGTAGGTGGAGGAAAACAGTGAGCTAGGGCCTAGTGACACCGACTGAGAGTCCGGGGAAGAAAGCGATGGTGGGAGGTAAGCCCTGCTCAGGGAGTGCAAGACCATGTAAGCCAAGGTCATTCATTCACATTTTTTCCTATAACAACAGAAATCCTTGGGCGACGCTTTAGCACAACAGTGACATGATCTGATTTACATTTTACAAAAATCTCTCTGTTGTGTAGAGAATGGATGAGAGAGTAGATAGATGTTTAAGTGAGAAGAGGTGGCGTCCTGCACTAGGGTGGGAAAGTAAAGAGGCAAAAAAATGGATGGATGGTTTTTTTGGAAGTGAACTTGGCTAGTTTTGTTGGCAGACAGCATTGAGAGGATGAGATTCAAGATGCCTTTTAGATTGCTTGAGCAACCGGGTGGTGAGGGAGGGCATACACTAGAAGTAGAAATTAAGTGTTCCATTTGGACAGATTTAATTATAAGGTGTATGATTCCAAAATTCAGAGGGAAGTTTCGGGCTAGAGATAAAAGTTCGGGAGTTATCAGCATATAAATGATACTGCACATGGGAAAGAACTAGATCACCTATGGAGAGAATTTGGAGATGAACAAGAAGAGAGACCAGAATCTAAGTCTGAGAGGCATCAATATTTAAGGAGAAGACAAAAGATGAGGAGCTCACACAATGGCCCATGCAAAAAGAGGAAAAACAGTAGATACTTTATGGAAATCATAAGAGGGTGGAGGGATTGGCTTTGTTGGATGCTGCCAGAATCCTTGGAGAGTAGGACTGAAGAGCTAAGCGAGGAGAACATGCCTGGGATTCCAGTTTCTGGTAGCCAGTTTCTCAGAAGACTCCTGCTCCTCCTTGTGGCCTGTGCCCTAGAAGTTCAGGGATTGACTGTTCGAAAAGATTTGTCAGCCAACCCCTTCCCCAAAACTCTGATAGAGACCATCACGAGTGATCAGGAACGCAGCAGGTCACCCCTGCAACACTGAACCAGCTAGCTCATTGCTGCTGTCAGAATTCCAGACTCCCTAGCTCTGGTGTTACCCAGTAGTTCAAGATTATTCTTTGAATTACTGCTCAAAACTGGCATCACATTTTTTCAGGAAAATGTAGCAGAATATATTAAAATCTAAAATGTTCATGCACTCTGACCTGGCATTTTTACTTCTGTATATCTCACAAAAGCAAAAATAAATATTTAAGAATGTTCTACTTGGCAGTATTGTTTGTAATAATAAAAAATTAGAACAACTTAAATTCCCACTCACAGGGCAGTGGTAAATATTCAAGTATGACATATCAATAGAGTTGAATGCTATATGGACATTGGGGGAAAATGTAGTCTCTCTACATGTGCTGACATGGAAAGCCAACCATGATATATTGCGTGGCTGCCTGCCAACATGCACTTCCCTCTCCTTGACTTCTAACAGACCCACACTACTTGTTCTGATCTGTACCCCCACCCGGAATCAGCCCATGTGACTCATGTGCCCTGTGGCTGTAGTCAACTCATGCATTCCCCTAGAATCTCTAAATGTGAAGGTTATCTCCATATTTGTTTCCAACTAGCCAAAGAGATTTTTAAAAACCTAATCACTTTACCTTCTTCTTGCCCTTGGAATAAAGACAAATATCCTGTACAAAGGTCTATGAGGACCTGTATGATCTCACTCCCGACTGACCACCCATCTAGCACCATCACGCTCTTGCTTGTTCTCTGGCTCCAGCCACCCTGACTTTCTTTCTGTTTTTAATCACAATGTTTCCTCTGCCACAGGACCTTGGAACATGATGTTCTCTCTGCCATCATCCTTCAGATAGCTCAAATGTCACCTTCTCAGGGGAGTTTTTTGGCCTTTCAAGTTATATTAGATTTCATTTTTTTTCCATTCCTCACCAGAGGACATGCTTTTATTAATTTTTATTTTTAAGAAAGAGGAAGAGGGAGAGGGAGAGAAAGAGAGAGAGAGAGAGGAGAGAGAGAGAGAGAGAGAGAGACATCAGTGTGAGAGTGAAGCATCAATTGCTTGCCTCCCATATATGCTCCAACCAGGGATCAAACCTCCAACCTGGGTATGTGCCCTAACTGGAAATCAAACCTGAGACCTTTTAGTATAGGGGACGATGCTCCAACCCACGAAGCCACACCACCCAGAGCATATTCATCTATTTTTAAGCTCAAAATCATTGTGTGCTTTTCCCTCTTAGTCCTTCTTAATGATGTATAGATGTGTGTTTATTTGATGAATAGCTAGCTACCTCACTCAACCCAAAGACCTATATCTGCCTTGTCTGAGCTTTTATCAGCAGCACTTCACATAGTACCTGGGACATAGTAGTTACTCCATAAATGTTTATCAAATGAATGAACCTGGAACTGTATTACACATAGTAGGAGCACCACTGATAATCATTGAATCAAACTGATTTGGAGATTTGAATTTGTTCTGTTAATTTTTATCAAATCAACTTATGTGACTTTAAGGTTTAAATATAATACAGTCCTCCTCCTTCCATCCAATCAATCAGTAAATTCCATGAACTCTACCTCCAAAACACATCTCTAACCATTCCTCTTCCCTTCATCTCCACCACCACCACCTTAAAACAAACTACCATCAGGTCTTACCTGGACTATTGTAGTAGCCTCCTAGGTGGGCCCTACCTCCAGCTGCACCCTCTACAGTCATTTTCCATGAGGCAGATAAGATAACCTTTTAAGTAAATCAGACCATGTCAAACCTCTGCTTAAAATCTACCATCACTTCCCAACACACCTAAAACACACCCAAAATACAGTTTAAATTCCTTACTCTGGCCTTTCCTTGCTTCTGAAAACCTCTGAAATAATCTCATAGCCTTCTCAGACACTGCCTCTACTCTCCAGCACACTGGCCTTTCTTCTGTCCTTCACAGACACCATTTTTTTTCCTCAGTTCAGAGCCTTCACTGATTCACATCTCTCTTGACAATGCCTTTCCTCCGCAGCCGTTCTTGACCCTGCCCCCCAATTTAATCCTCCGATACCTCTCTCCTGCTGCCCAACCGACTGCTTTTTCTCCCTTCCACTGGTTTCTCCCATCCGCACGCGGAAACATCCTCCATGGTTTAACTTTTTATACTTCTCCCTCTCTTAGAAACACCCTGCCCTTAGCCCTAGAGTTGAGTTGTGTGGTTAGTTCTTGTTTTTCCTTTGGCCTAGATGGCCAACCTGTCATCACGGCCTCTGAGTCTTTGCCATAACATTTTCTGGATTCAACACTTTTTCCATTTCCATTCCAGGCCCTCTCTGCTTTTACCTACAATAACAAAAACTCTTCCCACTTTGTAAATGTCTTTCAGTTCCAAAAACTCAGAATCACAGATGGTGGAATTGGAAGAATCCCTTGAGGTAACCTGTCTGACTTCCTCACCTTTTGAGATGAGAAAACTGAAACCCAAAGACAATGCCATGGTCTGCTCAATACTTGAGTTAAGCATTCACTTTAGAGAGCTTTCCACCTCTCCTTCTGCGTCGGCTTCTTTGTCTCCAAAACGTTCTCCCCAACATGGCTTCCTTTCCTATACAGCTGTCATGTCAATCTTCCTCAAGATGGAAATGATCCCAACATCCTTCTACTCAGAAATCTTCAGGGGCTGCTGATGCTTCAATGAAAGTGAGAAGTCCACTCCCTGTTCCCAAAAACAATGCTCACAGGGAGTTAAGCTCTTATTCTTCAGACTAGTATCTGGCACTCAAGTTTTCATAGCTGATACCTCTCTACTAACCTCAGAGAACAGAATCTCACTCCCAGAAGGGGGATTGATAGAAGCAGGATTTTGGAAAACAAATTTCACATCAATATGAAGAAGTCTTGTAATAATTAAAACTGTTCTGCAATAGTGTGGGTTCTCTTGAGAGATGGCGAGTGGCCTGTGAGCATCAGTGTTTTAC
>NW_006288615.1:13809089-13810913 GCF_000327345.1 Myotis davidii | reverse complement strand
ACATACAAAAGTCGTTAGGAGGGCCGCTATCATGAAGCTGGGCAGGTTGAGATAATTGCAGATTCCCTACAACACTCAGCTCCAACACCCATGCTCAGCTAGTCCAGGGTTCCTTTTGCACACCTACTCCAAACAAACTGAACTTCTAGCTATTCACCACATGGCCCCACACTTTCCAATCCTTCTCTCCTTGGTTTATGCTGTTCTTGCTGCCTGCAATGTCTTTTCCAATCATCTCCATGAAAACAATTTTAAGTTAGCCATTTTATGACACTTTGCTGATACCTCCAATTTCCAATTAAGTCTCTCTCCTCCCTCTCTCTCCCTTATTTCACTTTTCCCAGGGTAGAAAGGACATTAATGAGCATTAGATCCAAATGCCTGTGATTCTATTTGCCTCCTCTCCAAAGGAGTCCTGCACACCACTGCTGGGTAAACCCACAAACTCTTCCATCCATTGCATTTGCATTTTTTTCTGTTAGGGAACCTCCGGTATTTCTGCTTTAGATACATGCCCCTCGGTTCTGCAGTACTAGGTCTCCATCAGTAGTGCCCACACCTGACTTTCCCAGCAGAGGAGATCGCACCCTCTGGTCAGATGAGCTCCAACTCCATCTCCAATCATGTTTCCTGAGCCTTCTCTCTATTTTCAGGTCATTCTCTCACCCCTAGAGTTTTTCCTCTCTTCTCTGCTAATAGGTGTTTTACACTCCCTTTCAGCAAGACTTTCTTAACAAGATGGTGCTCTTTTTATTTTAACTTCCTTGATTACTTGGCCTCAGAAAGCAAATGCCTGATTAGCATAACCAATGGACACAGACACTGGGGCAGTGGGGGCTTGTCCTGGGGGGTGGGAGTGGCAGAGGGGTCAATGGGGGGGGGGAGACATATGTAATACTTTAAACAATAAAAGAAAGAAAGAAAAAAAAGAAAGGAAGGAAGGAAGGAAGAAAGAGAGAGAAAAAATGTCTGGCTCTATGTTGACAGTGAATTGTTTTCTAGCTGTTTTGAGTGCTGACATCTTTTCCTGTTGGAAACAGGAGCCATCTTATATTTCTTTTGCCACTCCCACCTGCTCAGTGCATCAAGTACACAAGCCACAGTCAATACTTGCTGACAATTATCAAATAAGGTCTATCTTATCAGGGGCCACACTATCAAACAATAGCCCATTTTGTGCTGAGAAGCAACACCAGATAGAAAATAAAATTTTTTTAAAAAGATGTATTGGGAATGGAAGATCAAGAAGAGAAGTTGAATTTTAGCAGTGAAACAAAAAGGTAATAAACCCTTAATCGTTTCCTAAAAGATTGCTTTAATTGAAGCAGAAAGACACGGACACCGGAGATGTGTTCATTTAACACCAGGAAGATGAATTAGAAAAGCCGCCCCAAATATTTTTTTCCCTGAGTGATGTATTATGTGATGAAAAGCTTGTAAGAAGCTGCTGTTGTCCCTTTGACATATGATTTAACCCAATGGTGCAGTGTCTGGACTTCTTCGGCTGCCTCTATCTGCCTTTGGCTGTTAGAAAGAAGACTCTGAAATGAGAGCACAAATGGAGCCTTGTAAGGGTTTGATGTGGAAGATCAAGTCTTTCTGCAGATTTATGCTGAGAACTTACAGTAGCTTAAGAAGAATTGAAAAACTGAACACTGCGATATGAAAGTTGCTCCTTAGAGACAGGTTACTCCAAAGCCTGGCTCCAAGTGGTCTTCAAGCTTAAGCTTCCAGGCCAAAAGAAGGCAGATGAATATATATTGCTAGAAAATTGGACAGGTGGCATTTCACTCTTCCAAATATGTCCCAATAAGTAACTTTTTA
>NW_006288615.1:13805736-13809066 GCF_000327345.1 Myotis davidii | reverse complement strand
TCTTCAGTATAAAGCAGAAATAAGGCATGGTGTGAACCCTTACCGTGGCCCAGGCTGAGGGAGGTGGCTAGGGCCATGCCAGCCCATCAGAAGGTGATGTGACAGGGACTTCTGAACACTCTGACATAGGCTCAGTAAATACAGATCAGAAGTGGAAAAACAGCATCCTCTCCCCATGCCCTTTGTGTCTTGCTAACACATGGGACCACGGCATGCTCTCCAAAAGCAATTAGCATTGCTGCTGAAGCTACCAGCTTGTACCTTACTATCTTCCACATAAAAGTATTTTAAAATTTTTAACAGAACATATTGTTTCTTCACTTCAGCGCTATGCTGCTAGCTCATTAATAATAAATAAATAACAAGTGTATTATTATGACCTCCAAATGTTTTTCTGCCTTGCTTGCATGGAGCCAGCCCAGCTACATCTCATATTTGGCAAGTTTAGTGCCTTTCCTTTCCTATCTCTCTTTTCCATCATTAAGATCATTCTTGAAACATTAAAGCAAGAGTGGGCTCAGCCCAATACTCATAAACCTTGCCCTACCCTACCTCTGGGTCATGCTGACCTAGTTTTGGGGTAACCATGCTGACTATATCCTGGTTGAGGACGCATCTAATGGTTGTGTGGTCCGGATAGCATCTTTTCCCAGATTTCTGATGACTATCGCTTTTGGGAGAGCATCAAAACCCAGAGTACAATAGACATAGAGAGTATAATCTGTTTTCTTTTAATCCATCAGGCCCACCCCACAGTCCTAGATCCAGACTAGCTATAAAATATTTTCTGACCGCTACCCTATTCTCAAAAATATTTTACTGTTACTTTGCCGAGTTATAAATGCCTCCTTGCATTTGCTAGGACTTTGAATTTCATCTGTGGCATTTAGACTTAGCGTTCTCTTTTATGTCCACTTATGAAATAATCTCACCACATATCCCATACTTTGATTTTATCCTTACATGATTCATAACTCCTCCTTCCCTTTTCCTCCTTGCCCCAGGCTACAGTCCTAGAATGAACACAGAGCACATTTTTAGCACTGTTATTTCTTTTCTGTAGTTTCTTGTCCCAGACATTTGGCCAGTTCATGCCTAGAAGTGTTTAGTATAGGAATGTGTATGGATTAAATAATAACATGCCCAACCAGCAGGCTTGGGGAGATGTGGTGGGATGCGAAGTGCCTGGCTCAGGCTTTCCCGCAAATCTGAGAGGAGAATCTAGAGAGTTCTGTTCTTCTTTAGCAGCTGTCTTTGAAGGGAAAAAGGGAGAGAGAGAGAGAGAGAGAGAGAGAGCAGATGTTCTGGGGCCACCTAATGAAGTTGATCTCTTTGAGTCAGGTGTAGAGCCAGCCCGACAGACCACAGCAGACCAGGCAAACATAACAGCATACAACCTTCCACCCCCCAAAATGACAAACTGGGTGTTTCCGTTAAAACAAAAACAACACAACAAAAAAAACATTTGCTCTGAACTGGGTGTTTCTCCAGCATGTGGGACTCTACAACTCAGACCAGGAATCGAACTTTTGTCTAAAGTTAGGAGCTCCGTTGTGGGAAAAGAGAACATAAGAGATCCCAGGTTACATTGTTCTACTGATCTAGTATGTAAACCTCAAGAACACTTTAGCATCTCAATCCATTTAAGATTGAAATGACAAGCCATAAACTCTAACAGATTTAAGTGTGGGAAAAGCAAGTTCGCTTATTTAAAACCCTTTGTTATTAACACTAATAACAATTAATTACAAACATTTATTCTGATTTATGAACACCTGCTTAGCATCAATAACACAGACCCACCCCTCCAATTATTTAGTGATACAATGGCACATTCATTTTGCTCAGAGGAGTCAAGACTTTTCTAATTTCCTGTAGAGCCACTTTCAGCTCCGTGTATATCTTCCTATTTTAAATTACCACCAGGCCTCAAACATATTTGCCTGGTTTTGAAAGCAGCAGGAGGTGCTTTTTGAAGTTTCTAAAATGCTTACACATGCATACATGCATATGTGTGCAAGCACACACACAGAGGTCACTTGATCCATGGACAACATGATCCGATCTCTTTTGTGCAAAAGTTTCCCAAGGTCTTGATGTCACTCAGGTACACACAACTTCTGTTTTTCCCCCTTATGTTAATACTCTATCACAATTAGATGTGTCTCTTATTTATAACACGACTTTTGCAACAACAAAGACATCTAGGATAAGTGATGACCAAAATGACTTTAGAAGTCAGCATAGGACATTATTTTCTGCTATTAGTCCTTACCAATGTCAAGAGCAAAATTTAAATTAACAAGCGCTTCCCTTATTGCAATGACTTCAGCACTTCTGCTGCCTTCCATTGATTTCTATTTACTTTGGCAGCCACAGGCAAGAGGAACATATTTCTGTGCCTGAAGAAGCAACTAAGACTTCACGAGGGTATATAGATGTGGATGTCACGATGAAATGTTGCTGCGAGGTTATTCTAAGAATTAACATAATACAGGAGGGACACTATTTATGTAGTGTTCCTGTAGGTCTTAACTTCCTGTTAGTATTGTGTTAGAGGAGTCTACTAGCTGTATTTCTCATATTAACAACTGGTCTATAGTACTTTAACCTAGCAGTAAATATGATGCCAAAGCCATTTTAAAACTAAACAGCCTACCTGCAAATATGTCATGTGCCAGATATTCCCAACCAGAGATAACCTTGACCCCATGCTAGCTCCTGGGGAAGAAGTTGATGATGCAGCTGTGTCACTAAGTTACTGGCATGTTGGTGACTGGCATGCATAAGGGATTGTTCTTCATTAGAAGTACCTATAATAAGTATTTCTATGATCCAAGTTAGCTTCAAAAGGGTAGAAAAATCCACAGAAGAGCCAAATAAGCTTTAGATGGGTGGTCTAATTGTTGTTGTTTTTTAAAAATTATTTTAAGCTGCTAGTCTCATGTTTCTTAGGGTTGAAAATCCAATAGAATAAAGGCAATCAGAAGATACTTCCTCTTTTTTCTCTTTCCCATCTTATTACCAGCAATACAAATCTAATCACACGATGGCATATTCAATTCATCTTCCAAAGATAATTAGGCAGCGTTACCACATTTTTCTTGAACTTTGTCTTTTATATCCTGGTATATCAAACATTTGCCAACAGTCAGTGGCTCCACTGACTGGCTTTATCAATAATGTAGAAATAAAGAAATAAAGTTAAGCTAAATTTTTCAAAAGTAGGATCAACTCAAGAGGACTACAGAAGACAATTCTCACTCTGATTTTAAACTAAAAGAGACTTTGTTGAGCCAATGCCAACCTCCATCCCTCCTTGGAACAGAA
>NW_006288615.1:13792688-13805698 GCF_000327345.1 Myotis davidii | reverse complement strand
AAAGGGGGGTCTGGGGCACACCAGAGGCCTGGCTGATAGCTGGATGGAAGGAGGAGTGTGCTAACAGGCAGGAGGCAGCTCATGCAGCCACAGCTCAGCCAAAGCCCTGAACACTCCCTCTGGTGTGGGAAGAGGGGAGCATCACTCTGTTACTGTTCCCAGATAGTCTGGCCTCTGTTTTATGTCTTATTGCAATTATCGAGAGACCAGGGCCGGGTAAGTCCAAGCAGCTGCCGGGCCACATGCACATTAACCACGGACAGGCTGGCCCTTGAGATCTCCCCTGCACAGGCACTCACCACCGCCCGCCCCCCCACCCCGGGCCAAATCCACTTCTTTGAGGAATTATATACAAATACCACTGCTCAGGAATCCTGAGCTACTTTTGAATAATGCTATGTACTTACTCTTCACCTCTTTGAAATACTGGCTAATGACACTCCTAGAAAAAAAAGTTTATCCTTTGTCCCCTGTAGAAGTGGACAATTATTAATGAGAAAGTTTCTACAGCAAAAACATTATCTCAGTGTCTCTTGCCATTTTGGCATGCAATTGCACTAGTGGTCTGTCAGTGGCATTATTTAGGCTGGGCCTTACACTGACTCACTTTTACTCTCTCTTAGTCATTCAACAAACATGCCCTGACTGCTACATGCCAGGTGCTGGGAATAAGCCCTGAATGATTCTAACTGGGTCTTGCTCTTATTCAGCTTCTAAGCCAAGGAGCAATTATTTACTGTGATGTGGGGTGAGTGTGCAGGAAATGAGAACAAAACCTGTATTTATATCAACAATGCTGGTTCTCAGGCCATCCACACAGAGGTCACCTTCTTCTCGTGGGGCCAACTTTAAAGGGAGCCAGGGGGACTTTTGAACCACTCTGGCGGGGAAAAAAATGTGTAGTCTTCCAGGCTGAGGTACGATTTCTACCTATATCCTTTGAAGTTCTCTAGGTTAAAACATAAATCTAAATGGGAACTTCTGCTGCCCAAGAGTATAAGCAAAGACTAGATTTTTGTCAGGTCCTGCATCCAGTTAACAATTTCTTTATAAATTGCCTTCCTAAAATTCATTTAAAATGTACTTGTCTGCTCTAACCAGTTTGGCTCAGTGGATAGAGCGTCAGCCTGCAGACTCAAGGGTCCCAGGTTCGATTCTGGTCAGGGGCATGTGCCTTGGTTGCGGGCACATCCCCAGTAGGGTGTGTTTCTCTTTCATCAATGTTTCTAACTCTCTATCCCTCTCCCTTCCTCTCTGTAAAAAAAAAATCAATAAAATATATTTAAAAAATAAAAATAAAATGTATTTGTCCATGAAACAGATGTCACAGTGGTGTTCAGTTTTATTTGTTCGGCAGTCACTTATTGAGGCCTCACTGTGTACCAGTTCCTGTTCTAAGCATTGCTAGTTTGAACCATGAAAGCCTCATTGGAGCCATCTGAGAGAAGTGCTGTTATTACCCAGATTTACAGATGAGAAACTAAGTGTTGAGGGGTTAAGTAACGTCCACAGGGTCACACAGCAGATGGGAGTAGCCACTTCCACACAATCCTTTCTAAGCTGCCCCACATCTGTTTGTCAGGGAAGTGCTCTGAGAACCACTGTCTGGACCAGCCCATCCTCATCTCCCAGGCTCCGCCCTCTCTGCTGCCCATTGGAAGTGTGCCCACCTGGACCCCGTGTCCAGGGCAAAGTCTGCTCAATGCCAGAAAAAGGAGCTCTTCCATGCTGACACCGGCAGGCCCCTGAAGCCAGGGAGGAAGAGAAAAGCAGAGTCCACCCCTGTGGCTCCTTGACCCCAGACTTGCAGGGAAGAACCTTGTGCCAAAAGAGATCTCAGGGGGATACAACGTCTAATAATAAAAACTTTTAGGGATGCCAGGCAGAGCCTTCCCCATAAGATCTGTAAGAGCCATGGCTCCAGGGCTGGGTGATTGGAAAGACAGAGCAGGTGGGAGGTAGAAGGAGGCTGCTGGGCTCATGCCCATCTCAGCATCACCTACCAGGTTCTTTGGACTACAGTGCCCCCTCATCACCTGATATAATATATAACTTTGACCATGTCAGTGTGATCGATATCATCAGTCTCATTCCAAGCATTTGATGGAGGCCTGCCCTTGGAACATGGGCAGTGGGCATTTGCAATCTTGCACCACAAAATTAGCCACCTGCAGTTAATGGAACAGAAGGAATCAACACCAGAGACAAAACACAGGTTAAAGATCTTTGCAAGTGTGACCGGAAGAGTTCTCTGGGAGTATTCAAGCACCGCTTGGCCCCGGTGTTATGGAGGAATTCAGACATCTAGGTGATTCAGTTAGATCAATGGCTTCCAAATCTAGATGTTCACCACGGTCTCCTGGAGAATTCTGAAAAAACGATGTATTGCTATGTGTACAGATTCATTAAGTATGACTTAAGGAGTTTCTGTAATCTTCATAAAAGTTGCAGCTATTCTAGTGCCCACAAGACCGGGATTCTTTGGACAAGAAAATGTTTGTGATTCCTTTCAACCAGGGAGGTCATGATTTCCTGCCAAGGCTCTGAGCTCACGCACTGCCTCGTTACAGGTCGGAAAACGCCAGTGTAGGTGACTTGTCACCAGGAAATGGGTTTTAGCCCCACACAATCCACTGGTTTGCATATTTGCTGATGTTTCCCCTCCAAAAGCACACGGGGATGAATCATTATTGAAACAATTTGCTTTCAGTTAGTGCATGAATGCCTTCCCATGATGCTCTGAGCTTTGTTTGTCCGCCTATAAAAATTATTTATGACCCAAGTGTGATCTTTTAAATCAGAATACTTATTCCTGAAATCAAAGCTCTAGCATGCTAATACAAGTAGAAACCTTGATAATTTTTCAAAGCCACGTTGAATATTCAAAAGCTGGAACTGAAGGAAAGGAGTTAACATTAATTAATATTTGAAGCAGTAAAATAAAAGCAACAGTGAAGCTAATTTTGCAGGACAATTAATCATGAGTCTTGCTAATTACACATGGGATTTTGCAAATGATTTTTTTTTCTCAGGTAGCAAAGTAAAAATGATAATCCGCTACCCATCAAAATCATTGGCTTCTCACCAATGTCCCCAGCAAGAGCAATTAGTGGGAACAGCGGAGCCCTAGTAATTGCATGTCAAGAGAGGAGAATGTGAGAATTTTAATTGCTCTAAATAAGACCACTTGCTCATATGTACACCTGATTGTCCAAAACTCTGCAAGCTGGAGCAAGCATGCCACCACTTCCAGGTGTCCGCATAAAAATAACTCTGTGGGAGCAGTATTCTCCCAGCAACCCATGCAGTTTCTGGAAGAAAATATCAATATGCATTCACATTCTGAACTGCAGTGTCATCACTTGAACATAAGAACTGCAAAAAAATCACCCACTTGGGAAAATGTGCATATTCTTTATATTTGCCAAATATTTATTGCTGACATTTTTTGAAGAACTTTAACTATCTACAAGGTGCCAAGGGCTTCAAATTTACTGAATTTTAGGATCACCAATAAAATGTTTTTAACAAGACATCTCAAGAGGGCATAAAATAAAAAATTACCATATTCATGAGTGTAAGCCTCTAAGATTGCAATGCTATAAACTGGATGTTTATAATTTGCTTGTGGCTTTCTTAATTAAAAACTGGTAATTAGAAATTCAAGTACTATTTTTATACTTCATCTTCTACACTTTCCATGCTACTGTTACTTTTCAGTTTAATATATGTACACATGGATGCACACAATTGCAAATGATCAATAATATTTAACTGTGTGTCTAAACCCTAAATGATGATGGATACATTTAAATATTGCTTTCAAGAGATTATTATTCCAATAGCCATGTTGTGGCTTGAACATTTAGTTTAAACAAGACAGCTACCATTTTTTGCTCTTCCAAACATGCATCATTTACTCTCATTTTTAAACTGAATTGCTGAATTGCCTCCCAAGTACTACTGGTATCTATTGTCTTTGCGTTTAGCCTTGCTTTAAGGACACCATATTGAGGTGCTAAACCACCATGCTCTTCTTGCTGTTAGCTTTGCCGGCTGGATGTTAAGCACAGAGCAGTAACCTGAGCTTACTACCATATCTTCTTTACACCTCCGAAATTACGCACATGGTTGACTACCCCAGAACTACTTGAACGTAACAAGCAGGACATAGGAGGGCTGTTTTCTTTGCTGAATTAGCAGCAGATTACAGGTGTGTATCTGACTCCCAGAGGTGAGTCAAGTAACAACAGCAGGATGGTGATTTAAATGGTTAGGAGCTTTTCCAGGGAAGACAGTCCCTCGTGGTCCTTGATCATTTTGCAGATATTGCTCACAAATGGCAAATTATTTACCCAGCCTCCTTAAGTGATTGCTTTTGATTTTTATTATGTTTTAAAACAGAAACCTTTGAAGATGGGTGTTTTCCTGTCAAGGCACAACCATTATGCCATCCTTAAGTTAGAATTCTTTCTGGGTTATCATATATACATATCTCATGAGACCTTAACTGACCCTCTCCCCTTTTTTTTTCAAATGGCAATTTGGGCCCAAGAAAGGATCTGAGTCAGAGCAAGTATTATTTACCTAGAAGCATGGTACCACAGCGCAGAGAACACACCGTGTATTTTTGTAGGAAACTTTTTCAGAGGGCCTGAGATGAAACGACAAAGAAAAGAAAGCCATGAGTAAAACAAAGCCTGTTGGGTAATATAACCTTATGGCTATGTCTCTGATGGCTCTAAGGAGTCTGATGTGAATACGATGATTGTTTAGAAAATGCAGTTTTTACAGGTTAAGATTATAAGACATACTATTATTCTAAGCTTCTAAAGGGCAAAAGGGGTAAAGTGCAGAGTTCTCCCCGATCCCTCCTTTGGCTGTGGGAGTTCTTTGAGGAGCATCCAGAATGCTCGCATATATATCTTCCTTCCTGGGTTGCCTGGCATTAACCTCAGGGGGTTGCTAAAGTGCTATTTGTATTGCTCCTCATTCCTGGGAAGGAGAAGGACAAGGAAACTTTTTGATCAAATGTGTAATTTCCCAACATCAAATGTTTATAAAAATGTGTTACAGTATTAAGGGGTTAGGTGTGCCAGAAGTCCCCAAATCAAGGGCCAAACCACTTCAGAGAGAACTTGGATAAGTACGCTTACTTTCTAGCTACCCATGAAGGGGGCAGAGTGGAGCTTGGCTTGACCTTTGCCCCCCACAACCTTCTGAACCTTTGGTGGTTTTTCTTGGCTATACCATCTGCACACGTGTTGGTAATTTTTAACATCACATGGACTTCCATTGAAACAAAGCAAATCTGTTACAGCGACCCTTTGATGAGGATTGTGGTGCCACATCTATTCTGTGAGGAACAGAAAGAGACAGTGAGTAGAATTCCTGTCACTCATCATTTGAGAGGAGATTTGTAGCAAAATAAGGTGTTTTTTTGCATACATATCAATATAGCATCAAATAAAAATATGCATGTGAGTAACAAAAAGAAAGGGAGAGGAGAACAGAAGAACAAAAGCAAACCAAGGGAGGTGGGCCCAGGGCAGATCCCTACCCTTTGAGCTTAGTTGCCTCCTTTGGTTTTGGACCAGACTGAGGTTCTCACGCTGGGTCACTGGGTCCCCTAAGGGATCTACGGATGGACTCCATAGCCTCTGAAATCATGGACCAGCTGTGTGTTTGCAGAGATACATAATTTTTTTTCTGAGCCTTGCTTTATAACTTTTAGGAGATTTTTTAAAAAATTATAATCCAGATAAGGGTGAAAATGACTGAAATCATTGGTTGCTCAGGCTTTCTCTAGTCCTAGTTTTCTATAGTAAGGGAGTATTTGATAATCCTGCTTCTGAGTGGATGTGGCTGCAAATGCTCTCTCATGTCCAAAGAAGCCCAAAGCTCAAACTCTTGTTTTAGTTGCATAGTTTAATTTCACTGCCTCTGTGGTTGGCACACATCTAGAAATCTGAGATCCCTCAGCAACAACTCGACAAGATTTCACTTTATTTGTCTTTGTTATCCAGTCCTCCTTCGATGATACAGTGCTGAGGTGAACTGTGTTAACAGCCATAAGGGACAAAAAAGAAGATGAACGCTGTGGCCGGAACCATTTGAATGTCTCAGTAGCCTGAGTAATAATAGATCTTTTGTGAGTCTATTAGAATTTGGGGTTAGTAAGTTGAAGTTAGCTATATTGTTATTATAACAACTTACAAATTGTGTTTGCCTAATCAGTGGTTGGAAATGAGCTATTGCTGTGGCCTCCACACTGGACACTCTTGCTATGTTCTTAAGCCTGTATGTCACAGACTTTCAAAAGGGCTGCTAAAAGTGGCATGACCCAGGTCTATGGGCAAAAATAAAACCTAGGGAAATTCCAAATGGACTGAATTTGTGGATGGACAGACAGCCTGGAGTTAGCTGGAACTAAACCTTCAAACACATCCAAAAGAATGAAATGAAAGCACATACTAAGGATGCTATCACAGTAGTGAAATTTGAAGGTGAAACCAAGGTGGCCAGACAGAAGCAGTAATCAAATAAACCACCTGGGTTCTTAAAAATGACAGGTTTTATTTTTTAAAATGTAAACACAGAGGCATTCATTCCCTGAATTGTAAATTGAAGGGTGACCTAATAGGCCCTCTTAAGCATTACCACCCTGGGAATAAACTGCTAAAGACAATGAAGAAAATATTGCTCTTGGAAAGATATGAAGACAGTTTATAGGGAAGATGATAAAAGGGGAAGTTATGCCAGGAGGACAGAAACATCAGCTGGGCGCGATAAGGCGCGGTGGCAGAGCGGTCTTCCCTTCTCTCACCCTGTGCTCTCACGCCTGGGCGGCTAGTCAGGGCAATCAACCTGGTTAATTTTAAGCTGCAAGTTTCAGCCCATTTCTTTTGGCTTGAGGTTTTGATGTCCGTTCAGTTTTCAAAGCCTTCACACTGCTTTCAGATCCATCCCACATGTCCACCACCCAGTGGTCAGCCTGGGACCTGGGCTGCATCTATATGTTACTTTCTTTCTCAAAATAGTCTATATGCTGATGGGGACCAGATCTGTGCATGCACAGCTCAGGGTGAGCCCTAGAGATCATAAGCAATTTGATGGGGCCACTTTACAAAGTTTTTCCCACTCTATGATCTTTCAAAGAGTTTATGGCCCTGGAAATTCCTGGGGAAACAATCCCCAGTACTTTCAGTCCTCTGGCCTGAAAACGGTGCTTTTAGTTACTCCAAATTGTTAGAAGAGCAAACAGGGGTTTGTCCAGGTAGGACCACAGCTCTATGGATCAGTGAAGACAGTTGCTTCTCTCAACGTCCTGGCTTTCATTCCCACGCAACTACTGCTACAGGACTGCTTCAAGACCAGGGGGCTGGAAAATGGTGAGAACATTTTTTACAGAAAAATCGGTGACTCCCCTCACTCTTCTCTGAGTGTTAAGAACACCCTATCCTGCTATTCAATCCAGGCATAAGGGTTTCTCCTGCAGCTCTCTCTGCGCCATGGTGCCCTCTTCTGCAGCTGGGGCACTGAGTTCAAGCCAGAGAGCCGAACGATGACTTGTTTAGTGGCGATCCAAGTCCTGGTCTTCTTTCCCAATCCGTCTACTACTGTTCACCGTTCAGTGTCCTCAAATAACTGCTCCATGCATCCGACCCAGGTTTTATAACTGCACTTGGTAAGAGAAGCAGAGTAGCATGTGCTTATCAAATCTTAATGAGAACCAGAATTTACTAGATACTTAGTAACTGGATAATCCCCAAGCCTTGGTCTCTTCACCTGTAAAGCGGGAATGACAATAATTTTTATGACTAAAGTTTGTGGAGAGGAAAGTAAACAATACATGTAAGGCACTTAGTTCTTAGAACAGTATGATGTGTCCAACAAATATTCGCTCTGTTACTATTTTTACTAGTTGCTGTGGCTACAGAGCCGAGAAGGAACATAGAAAAACAGTGGAACCAGACAAGATAAAGGTAGTATCATCAGCAAATGTTAAAGGACACAAGGAGAGTTCATGTTATATATTTCACACTTAAACAGGATACATTTTGCATTAAGTCAGAATTTTAAGTGATGTGAATAGTATGTCATGCTGTACCATTAGTTGTGGGTGGCCAACAATATGTTATTGTGTGATTCTCCATGCTAAGGGCATAGATGGACACTTTATTCCTCCTTACCTTCTTGACAGAAGACAAAGAGGAGAAAGGCTGCCCTGTGTGTTCCCTCCAGGATGCATATGTGGAGTTGATGGAACTGGGTGTAGAAGTGGAAAAATCTTTATTCCTGCTCTTTCTGCCTAATTCACTATAAGTTACACGGTGCAAAATTCATCCATCAAGCCCAGAGCCAACATTTTTAAGGTAAAAATAAATATTTCACTTTTTATGTGATGTCAAGTATTATTCAATATGTTACAGAATAGTGCTAATAGATTATAAATGGTGGGTGGAGTGTTCTGGAAAGAAATCTAGACCTTCTGCTTCATCCATTCTTCAGGAAAGATTTAACCTCTTCATGTGTTTTGTATGCAGGTTGGGTTTTTCTGGAATGCAACCTCGACATATTATGTGTTTCTTTTTGCTGAGGCTCTTGGCAATCTCAGTAGCCTATATATTCTACCCAAGAGCACAGCATCACGGTCAAGGAGGGTGACATCTTTCTACATGTGCTCATGAGCTGCACTTTGGTGATTGCTTTTATTATATGGTGGAATAAATGAGAATTTTTGATTTAGACACAGTTGGATTCACATTCTGGCTCCTATACTTTTTATCTATTTAAACTTGGGTAAGTTATTTCAACTCTCTGAACTTCAGCTTCCTCATCTGTAGAAGGAAGTTAATAATATTTAGCACAAAGGGCCTCTTTGATGATGACAGCATATGTAATATAGGTATCTTGTGTACATAAACAAGTTTATAGGACTCTGAGGGCACCTGGTGTGAAGTGCAGATATACCATTCATGTAAAGTTTTTAGAGTTCAGATTATTTCGGCAGAGGTTTATAATTGCTTAACCTTTGTGTTTATGACAATACACTCTAAAATTCACTATCCAATAGAATGTCTCAATGAAAAGCAGGAACTTCTATATCTGCAGGGGATCTCTTTAATCTTTCATTAATATGGAAAGCTCAGTGTTCAGAAAATAATCATGATATGTGGAATTCACTGCAAACATGGGGCCTGTTCCTTCCATAAATGGCTGTCACTTAAATTTGACTTAATAGTAGTAGTGTCTGTTCAATGGATTTGTCCCCAGGAAGAGCTGAGGGGGTTTATGATTGCTTGCTAGGGGAGCTTCCATTGCGCCATATTTTGACCTCACTTTGTAAAGTGCCAAGTACAGCCCCTTCCATCTGTGGACCCTAATGAATGAAGACTACTAGTATATAAATAGCTACTATGCACAGAGTGAGCACTTAGCACATGTCAGGACTCTGTTCAGACCTTAACTAACATTGTCTCAAATAATCCTCCTGACACCTTTATATGCAGGGCCATTTTATAGATGAGCCTTTAAGTCACTTACTAAGAACATGCAATTAATACATTGCAAAGGAGGAATTCAAATCCAGCTACTATTGACTCTCAAACCCAAACATTTCACCAACACCCCATCTAGAGATTTCTCATTTTCTTATACCCTTGCTGGTTGAGACACACTAATCAAACTGAATATTCTGGATCAGTGAGGCACTGATTACATAAAATCCTCCTGTTTTATCAACAATTATGAGTCAAAGTTAGTTCTTTTGGGCACAATACAGAACAAAATCCATTACAACTCCAAGGATCTTTCTGAATTCTTTTGTTGCACTGGAATTTTGTTGAATTAAACAAAGAACATTCAGCTTAGCCTTAACCGGTTTGGCTCAGTGGATAGTCGGCCTGCGGACTGAAGGGTCCCAGGTTTGATTCTGGTCAAGGGCATGTACATTGGTTGCGGGCACATACCCAGTAGGGAGTGTGCAGGAGGCAGTTGATCGATGTTTCTCTCTCATCAATGTTTCTAACTCTCTATCCCTCTCCCTTCCTCTCTGTAAAAAAAAATCAATAAAAATATAAAAAAAAAGAACGTTCACCTTAAACTTGATTTTTCTTTTTTAAAAAAAGAAAAATATTTCTAACAGTAATTGTCTCAATGAGATCTTCACAACACAAAGGAAAAAGGCCAAGGACCCAACCCGTGCTATTTAAACGATTGAAGACAGTTCACCAAAGTATTTCTAGAGGATGACATATTTAGAAAAATTAACACTATTTGCTTACATATCCCTTTACACTATATAAATCACTTTTGCAACTGGTGGGGAGTAGGGTTTTGTCTGTATTATATAATGTCTTCCAGACGAGGAGACTCGGCCTTAAGCAGGTTAAGTGACTTGCCACGGTCACATAACTCTTCAGGTGGTGAGTCTGAAATGGAACCGGAATCTTCTGAATCTAGGTCCAATTTTCGATAAAAAGAATAAACAGAAGTGGTATTTCCAGGAATGTTAATTTAAGTAGGAATGGTTACTACTGGAGGTTTTTGTGTTGTAAAACATAAATTTCAGTTGGAATTTGATTTATCTAGGTTCAGTTTGAGATAAGGAGAATAAACGGAAATGGTATTTCCAAGAACATTAATCTAAGTAGACATGGTCACTACTGGAGGTGTTTTGTGTTGTAAAACATAAATTTTAATTGGAATTTGATTTATCCATTTATTGGTATTAAATAGTATTCAATTTACAATTATAGTATTATGGTATAGTGATTATTTTATAATTCAGGAAAACTTGAATGACAAAAATAAGTGCCAGATTTCAAATTAGGACACAAATACATATCTTGTTATATGGCTGTTGATATTTTAAAGAATTAATCCTTGGCTTAGTATTGGAATGATTCAATATAACCATTTCTCTTTTATAATATCAAATATACAGCATTTTATAAAAAGTTTTGGCTTCAGTCAATCATGAATTGCTTTGGAGAAAAATGTATAGCATGTTCTATATTAGGCCCTCATTCCATATTTTGGGAAAGAATTGTTTAATATGAATGTGAGCTTTTTATGTATACAAAAAGGTTAAGAGAATTATGCTGGGTAATAGAATATGGCCCTTAAAGATTTACACACTTCAAATAGAAATGCATTAGACATGTTAATATGCCTAAATGCACAAAATGGATTTAAATATGATGGTTAATTCATCACCTGTTGACAAATAACATTTTATACTTAATGTTAAAGTACAAGTATTTTTCATGAAATGGCCAGTTCTAATAAATATGACAAATGTGCCTATAAATAAAAAATGATAATGTTAGTTAGCACCTTATAAACTCTCTGAATTCAATCTACTCTAAGTGAGCCGAGTGCTAAGAAGAGGGTAATAAGAACAGGGGACAAAGAGCTACAGCTAACTCAAGGGGAGATGCTCCAGGTCTGAAGACAAAGACACATGCACGGTTTGCCTCACCTGTTTTGTTTTCCTGTAGCTGTAATTAATTTTCAAGAGGAAGTCATAAAACATATATTTGAGCATCTGGGGGAGAGACCTAGAATTCCCAGGTATTGTCACACAAAGGGTTTCTTTAGCAAGAAACATTTTTCCTTTTAAGAGAAAGTTTATGTTTTGATTATTAGGTATAATTTTACAATGATCCATATATTTGAAAACATAGATTATTATTAGCTTTTAGCTAGTGGGTGTCTAATAAATCTCATAAATAAATCAATAAAATTGGTTCCTGAACCATTTTTCTTTTTAAAGCAAATACTAATGATTCTTCCTATCATGTTATAACCATTATGTGATCATGTGTACAACAAATGAATCTCACTATAAAATGGAACTCCAAAAAATAATGAAAATGAATAATTATTTGAATGTGAGCAGGCTACCAATTCCTCAACATTAAGCTCATTACATTTTCTTTTAAAGTTATTCACCTGGAATTCAGGAACAGCCCATCTTTTCCCTCTTCTGCTTCATAGCATTTTTTAAAGTGTTTTTTTTTTTAAAAAAAAATCATATGCAGTATTTGCTAGAATTTATATGGGTTTTTAAAAATAAAAATTGATATTACCCAGCATCTTTTCATATCCACATCATGAGGATAATTGGTGTTTCATAATAATGAAAGATTTTGCAAAATTTTATAAAACTGTAAATCAAGAATAAATTATGGTAGGTATCATTTCAAAGCTAAACACATTTTATCATAATTTGAAAATTATCCTCATCTGTAACATGGGATTGCAGTAGTACCTACCTATAGGGTTGTCATAAGGATATCAGACTATGTAGGCAGAATATTTAGCACAAAGATGGGCGTAAGATACATAGTCCAAGAGAGTAACTAATAGATTCTTTCAGGCTTACTGGCTATAATGGGGCAATGAGAGAACATCTAATTGTGTGCAGTTAGGAAGAGACTGAGCAAAAATATTCTCAAATGAACATGACACAAGGAGAGTCACACTGAACTAAACACATCATTTAAAAAAAAGTAAATAAATAACGCCGAAACCGGTTTGGCTCAGTGGATAGAGCGTCGGCCTGCGGACTGAAAGGTCCCAGGTTCGATTCCGGTCAAGGGCATGTACCTTGGTTGCGGGCACATCCCCAGTGGGAGATGTGCAGGATGCGGCTGATCGATGCCAATAAATAAATAAATAAATAAAAGTAAATAAATAAAAAAGAAAGAAAAGAAATGCCTTGACCTCAACTTTAAAAAAAAAAAAAAGGGTTACCCTGAGCAAGAGAATAAATTTATCTCTTCATACAGTGCTAAAGAAAGTAGCATTCCTTATAAGCAAGTGCTTTGTGATGAGTTTTAAAAGGAGAAGGAGGAGGAGGTTGGCACCACTGGAGCATTTGCACCATTGCTTTGTCAGACTTGTCAGCCCAGTGAATTGTAAAGGGTGAGGGGATTATATAGTCCACAAGGTTCATTCATTTGGAGACAAGGCTATAGACATCATGAAAATGAATAGTTATT
>NW_006288615.1:13774992-13791566 GCF_000327345.1 Myotis davidii | reverse complement strand
GGAGGAGGAGGAGGAGGAGGAGGAGGGGAAAGAAAGGGAGAAGGAGAGGAAGAAAGGAAAATCCCAGCCCCAAATTTATCTAGAGTTGTCAGGTCATTGCAGGATGTGGAAAGGAGAGCAGGTGGGATGCAGAAGGTAGCAACACAGGGCTGTGGATTCAGACCCAAAGCATCACGCACAGAAGACACAAGTTCAGAGAGATTTTTTTTCCCACTCTCATCTCAGGCTAATGCAAGAACCACTGTCACCGTAACTTTTCACTAGCTTCTTTATTTACCCATCAAGAACCATAAGGACCTTTACTGCATAAAATGCCAAGTGTGGTGGTAATTGACATCAAACGATCCATGTCTACCAACAAATAAAAGACTAAAGTAATAAACATAGAGAGATGAGTGTTTAATGGCCTTCAACAAATTTTTATTGTAAGATCCATAACAGTTAACTATATACACTGACATCTCTGGCCTGGAGCTGCCGCTGTTTTCAAAGTCAGAAGAAGAGGCCCAAATCCTGCCTGGCTACAGAAGCTCATGAAACTGGCTTGAGTGTGTCAGCCTAGAATGGGCTTGGTAAAACTGCCAGGCCCTGCAGTTCCACCATACCCATAAAATTATAATTTTCCTCCTACCCCCCTTACAAACACGTTCCTTTAATTCTTTCCATAGCTGGATAAAATACTGCAATCGGTATTTGGCCATTTCTTCCCAAATCCTAGGCATCCAGATGGAGCATGATAGATAACATCTTTCAAAATGCTCTTGAATTTCCTAAATCTCCAATCACTGGCCTTAACATAGTCCTACAAACACCTGGCCATAACCAGAACTGAATAGTCAAATAGTCAATGGTAAAAGACAACCTCAGAGTGTTTCCTTATGTATAGATTTTTGTTTATAAACAGAGCATAAATAAAAACAGAAAAAAGCAATCATCTGCACTCTGTTGAACATCATAGGTTATGAAATCACCACAGCACAAAGTTAGAGAGACAGCATAAATATGTTAATTTCCTTTTAGGCAACTGCTTAGCTTTCTTTAGGTGCTGTAAGACTTTGTTTAGGTCCAGGATCTGTGGGCAGGGATTAATTTCATGCCTGCATTCTGAGCTCTTTGTCGGGGGCAGGAGAGCAGTTTCGAGAATTCATCCAGACCCTCAGATTCATGGGATCCTAAAGTAAAGGCACATAGTAAGTGTTCAATAAATATTTACTACATTCAAGACTATGATAGTATTTAGGAGCCTAAATTAAAAATAGTGATAGCTTTCTTTCCTTCATGATTTCCAAAATATTAGTTAGAAATTACTGTTAGTTAGTTAATGTTAGTATGCTAGGAATAAATATTTGTTAATTCTTTTTAGAGGATCTCAGCGTTTTTGAATTCAATTGACAATGGTAGTAAGGATTGGTAGAGGAGTATCAGATTAGAGGAGAAGGCAATCACATTTTTGTACCCCCAAATCTCCAGGATCACTTTTATAATAATACCAGAGGCTCAGGGGCCCCCACTGGCACCCGCCTTGGCTGTCCTGGGGTCTGCGGGTTGGGGGCAGCTCCTGCATTGAGCGTCTGCCCCCTGGTGGTCGGTGCGTGTCTCAGTGCACATCACAGCGACCAGTCATTCCGCCATTTGGTTGATTTGCATATTATTATATTAGCCTTTTAGTATATAGGATAGGCTTTGGGAATAAACACAACTCAATTTCTTGTGGTTTACAAGTCTTCTGTAATTCAAGGAGGGATTTCTCTAAAAGTTGGATAAGACATCATTCTTTTGTCTGCCCAAAACAAAATGCTTCTCTAGGAAATGCTCCTTCTAACATGTGTTTCAAAGAGCAGTGGCCACATTCTAATAGAACTTAATTCCCACTTAGCATTGGTCTAGGGCCAGCCACCTAATCAAATCTGGGCTGATCATCAAGCCAATCTCTCTAGCCATAATGACTGGTTCATGGAATGGCACTTAGCCCAAACAGGTCAATTAATTTTTTCTGGGCTATTTTTATCTTGAGTTAAGAGAGCAAGTTTTAGTGGCTCACTACCTCTCTGGCAGTGAAATTAAATATGGAAGTGTAATAGTTGCCAGCTAACATGTCCCAACTATGTAAAGAAATGGTCTCCAGTAAAAGAAGGTGGTACTGACACACAAAAGAAGCAGAGCAGGACAAGGAATGGAGATGAAAGGTGCTGGCGCATCCCAGCCCGTGGTCCCATTTGTCCTCCTCCCTGTAATCTGATTATTTTTCCACCATACCGGTGTAACAGAAGCAAACTCTACAGCAAAATGTGGCAAAATAATGAAGAAAAGACAAGGTGTTTTGTACATGTGTTACCTCTGTTCTTAATGTAATTTATTTTTAATTGCAAGTGTCTCTAATTAAATTTTAACAATGGCTTTGTTTAATAATCATCTTGCAAACTTCCTGATAATTTAACCATCAGATCTGGTACAAGGTGGAAGGTACGAGAACACATCTGGAGCCTGGTAACCCAGGTTAGCTGAGGTGTTTTGTTTTCTTTTTAATCATGAAGTTTTAAATTTTTATAGACTTAGATCTATCAAGACTTTCTGGGTTAATTAACCCTTTGGTATTATATTAGGAAGGTCTCCTTTTAGAAGATTATAAAAATATTTATATTTTACTCCAGTACTTTCATCTTTCCACAATAGAATGTAATATACAATAAAACAAAAACTGTAACTTATCTAAAATTTATTTATGTCTAAACTATGAAGCACCTAAACATTTCCCCTAAAGGT
This sequence comes from Myotis davidii, assembly GCF_000327345.1. NCBI lineage: Eukaryota > Metazoa > Chordata > Mammalia > Chiroptera > Vespertilionidae > Myotis > Myotis davidii. The sequence continues at coordinate 13,788,803 of NW_006288615.1, read as the reverse complement.
TAACCTGTTGTCATAATACCTTTTATTCAAATAAACCATCCTTCTACTTTACAAATTCTGATGAATACTTGGATGTGTATGCAGATTTCTGTTCTGACTCATTGACTTATCTCTATTTTTTATGACCATTATCACACTGTTCTTATCAGTGAATCTTTAAAATGCACTTTTCTCTCCTTTAGAGCATCCCTGCCATTGCTTTTAAATTTTTCTGGTCTAATTTGTGTGTTATTATTCCAAGTGAATTATATATTCTTTTTTGTCAAGTTTCAAAAAATATCTCATTAAGATTCTGATTGTATTTGCATAATATTTTTTACCGCCTCACAGTATCAAATCCTTCCAAGAGCATGATATTTTATATCTACATCTGTATGCCTATAATTATATCTCCATTTTAAGCCCTCTTCTTTCTTGTAGTTATTTATACATAAATTTTAATGTAGGTGTTGCACTTTTCTGATTGTTTATTCCTAGAACTTTTCTATTTTGTTGCTATTATTAATGAAATTTCTCATTCTATTCAATCAAATTTGTAGTTAAAAATACAAGCATCATTTTTAAAGGCTACTGTTTTGTTTATTTATAACTGCCCAACTTTCTGCTCTCTTACTGATTCTAATAGTCTTTTGTTTGATTCGTATCTGCAAATAAAAATGCTTTTACTTTGTATCCAATATTTATTTATACCTCCTATTTTCCAGCCTTTTCTGATTGTATTGACTAGAACTTCCAAACAATATTCAACAATAATGGAAAAGTGGACATCCTTGTCTTATTCAGTCTTTATACGCAAATTCCACTATCTTTTGTCTTCAGAGAGATACTTTTTATTTTTAAAGTAGTATCATTATAAACTCATATAACTGAAGGACTTTCTAAGATGACTATTGATCTATACGGTTTTTCGCTTTATTTGTTAACTTTTCTAACGTTGACCTACCCTTGTATTCCTGAAGCACTCCTTATCCTTACCTTGTGCTTTTGATATTAAATTTAACTGTAGCATGATGCCTGTCACAGAACAGTTATAAAAAATATTGATTAATTTACTGATTAATTGATTGGAAAATGAAAGTCACTGCCCTTCTCTGTCATTAGGAATAGAAATTGCCCTGATTACTTTGTCCTCCCTTGGATAATGAGGAAACAAGGGCCAGATTAATGAGCTCCAGGAGGGATGAATGCCAAGGATGAAGTTCTTCTGGGCATTGAGTCTCAACTCCCAAGAGAAAGGAATGACTAGCTTCTAAGTAGATTTTTGTCTCTTGACTTGATAGATGTTAAAGTGAACTGGATAGGTGAACATCTGAAAAACAGACCTGCTGTGTGAACCCTTAGGAAATACCACTCTGTCTGAGAAAGTTTAACTGGGGTTACAGCTTCAGTAGTGACAATTTCCTGTGGCACAGACAGTGTCTGCCAATCTGCTGTCTTTTGCACTCCACTTGCCGCTTACATGCTCCAGCCATGGGATCTGAGCTAAGAAGGGAATCACCTCTTCCTCCCTCGACCCGGCTACTTCCAGGTAGAACTGAGTATACCCTAAATAACCTAAAATTCAAAATCTGTAAAGAAAGATTGCAGCCTTGCCCAAAATGACAATTCTCAGCTTTTCACTATCTTCTTGATCAAGAAACTTCCCAACATCTAACTACAATTCCTCATACTCTCTCTTATAATCAGTGTTTTTAAATTGGTCCTGTCAAAATTCTGCCCAAATAGTTTGCCCTTCCAAGTGGCCTCCCTCACTCTGAATGAAGCTAACTGAGAAATCACTACACAAAATCCAATGCTCCCAGCTTCCATTCCCTCAGCAAGGTTTTATTGAGAACCTACTATGTGCCAAGTACCAAAGCAGATACTGGAAGGGCGAGGGAAGAGGAAGATAAGGAACCCTTTAGAATAAAGATGAATCAGACCTAGGTTCTGCCCCTGAGAAGTTTATGGGAGAAGCAAACACTAAAAACATAAAATTATTCCCTAAAGGTATTTTCCATGGATTCTGACTTCAAAATGAGAATGTCACACATGGGAGAATGTTACCTGCAAACACACAATACAAAGCACTTCACGTTATTTGATGTTTATATAGATCATTTTCCAAGAAAATAAAAGTGATTTATATATTTTCTCGCAATATTTACACATCCCCTCACCCGCCAAGGGCCCTGCTTCCCTTCACACACACACACATAGGGCTTTTATTGACTTCAAAGGGAGCTTGGTGTATGAGGGAATGACCCACAGAGGCTGAAATGGACACACACTGCTATTAATCTCAGAACACTTCTCTGAGCTGGAGAGACAGGAAGTACTGTTATAGCCCTTTAAAGACAAAGGAATTAGACACAAAGATTAAACAACTTTCTCAGAGCCCAAATGGTCCCTGGGAGTTGAGCATGCTGGTGAAGCGTTTCAGCACTGAAGTGAGACTGTTGGGATTTGAATCCTGGCCCCAACACTTACCACCAGTGCAACTTCAAGTAATTGACTTAACCTCCCTGTAGTTTCCTAATTGGTAAGATGGGGATAAAACAATCCCTACCATATAAAGCTATTCTGAGGGTTAAATGAATCAATACATGCAAAATATTAGAATAGTGCTTGTCACACATTAATCATTCGTAAATATCTATAAGTATTGTTCTGGCACCAACAGCGCAGATTAGCTCCCAGCCTTCTGTACAATATTAGATTTCGATCACAACCAACCATGTTCAATTGCAAATCTAGCAATTGAAATCTTAAAGAAAGAAGTCACCTCAAAGCCATCCCCCCAATTAGAAATAACAAAACTAGATTCAAACTGGCTCAGCAAACCTCAAACAAAATCAGGGTCTACATTCCCTCCTCCACCCCTTCCCATACTGTCTTTATTTTCGTTATACTGAGTATCCAAACCCAAAATTTCTCTTAGCTGAAATGACACGTTTCCATTGCCATGTGTTTTTTCTATTTTTTTATGGCAGGATCACAAAGATGACATAAGACCTGAGAAGGTTCATTTTGCCCAGGAAGATTGCCTGGCCATTATCCAAAGAGACGCTGCACACAAGTCTCGAGGAAGTAAGGAACATCTCACTCTTATGGCCAAGCTGTAAAACCTTTTATACCTAAATCAAATTGTCAGGTCATTCTTCAAGTTCAGTTAGTTTCATACGTGATATATTATTATATGGTCATGATTATAAGCTATGCTTCAAAACATCCACACGCAAAACAGAGCTGAGTATTAAAAATCTTGGTCTGTAAAATCTTGCTTTCCATCCCAAGCAAGTCATCATCATATGAAAACCTGTATTATAAATTTATTGTGACATAATAGAAGCAAGTATATCTAAAAATCCCCAAACTATACCCCCTACCACTCCCAGAAAAGCCCCAGAATAGCCTCTATTGAATGGAGGGGATGCTCATGAGCCTTAAGCAAATTCCGAATTCAGCCTCTATTTGAGTCATGTTCTTTGCCCTTTTACCTGGTTACAGATGGGCACTACTGGCCCCAATGTGACTGAACTCAGCTGGTGCTGAACTCAGGTCCTTGCTCAGGAGCCATTAGCATCAGACTAATGATGAATTCAGGTGACTTGCTCAAAGCCACGCAGATAGTTTTACCATTAGACTTGTGTGTCTGCTCCCTTAGAGATATATTAAACAGCCCTAGCCAGTTTGGCTCAGCTGATAGAACATCGGCTTGCGGACTGAAGGGTCCCAGGTTCCATTCCGGTCAAGGGCACGTACCTCAGTTTCAGGCTTCTCCCCGGCCTGGGCCCTGGTCGGGCTCGTGCAGAAGGCAACCAATCAATGTGTCTCTCTCACATAGATATTTCTCTCTGTCTCTCCCTTTCTCTTCCACTCTCTCTAAAAATAAATGGAAAAATATCCTCAGGTGAGGATTAACAACAACAAAAATATCTTAAACAACATTATCTATTACTACTACTGAATAAAATAACACATACCCAATTGATAACACTGGGCAGCAGTGCTATTAAATGAAGAACATAGAAATACTATTTATATTTGTCACTTGCTTAATGTAGAAAAGGTCTTTGAAATATCTGCTCTGACCCCACTGACCATCCTTGTCTAGGAGCTGCCTATCTCACCCTTCCGGTGAGCCCTCAGCAGCAATGTTTATATTATAACATCTCCTTTCAAAAAAGGGAGGACACAGGCCCAAGTTTGGCCAATCGTATTTTCTCTCCTGAGTTTGACACAGCCCTCATCTGGGCTGGAAGAGATATGAGTAGAGGAGATGTGAGGTCCTCTTCCTGGTCTCTTTCAGACAGGTTTGCAAATAGCATAACAGAGACTGTGCATTGTCTCTGAAAGAATCACTAGTCTTCCTGCAGGAAGCAGTGATGTGTGACTGGAGACCCGGTGATGTCATGGGAAGGTGGCCTTGACGTCAGCTGTCTGCATGAGGCATTTGAAAACCAAAGCCAGGCTGCGGGACAGGAGGAGGACACAGACATTCAAATGGGAGGGTGACAACATTATGTCCAGGTGTCAGGATGTGGGAAAGGTTGCTTCTTCACCTCCTGCCTCCTGCCCTGGCGCCACCTTCTGCCCTGCCTGGCTATCAGCCCCTCACATTCTCCAGGTATTTATTTAGTCATAGAAAGTAGTTGAGTACATCTTTTTTAATGGATTCCCTATAAATAATTTAAAAGGCATCTACATTTCTGTAAACATTACTAGCATTCTCATAGTTGTAGTAATACTGGTACCAGTACTACACTGGTAGTGGTAATAATATTGCTAACAATTGGAAAATGAAGCTGCTGCAGGGCCCAGCCATCCCCTGTGGGCTCTACTGCTCCCCTCAAATCCTCTCTCCCACACAGACACCTAACCTACTCCAAGTATAAACTCCAAAGTGCTGACAAAATCTCTCACCGTGGCCTCCCACCTGGGATTGCCTCGTTTGCTGACTTTATTCAAATGTCTCAGAATGCCACACACAGGAGACTGACAGAATGGGATATGGCGCTGGGAGTCATTCACTGGGGATGGAAGCTATGGAAATAGATGTGCGTCTTGGGAGTCAGAGTTGGAGTGGGCATAAGGCCAAAGACTAATTCCTGGGAAACTCAAGGTTTAAGGAAAGGTGGAGGGAGAGAAGGAAACAGAGAGAAAGAGGAAGAACCAAAAGAAATACCAGGAAAGTCAAGGTGGGGAGAAAGGTGTTAAGAATAGGGGATGGGTTACAGTGCCAGGGGCAGAACAGATGCAGAAGGCAGAGAATGGTGGTGGGCAGTGAAGCCAGGAACGAAGAGGCACTGGCAGGCGCAGGATGGCAGCACGTGCGCTGGCTGACACCGGCGGTCAGAATGTGCCAGGGAGGAGGCAGAAACCAACGGCAATAGGAGGCCAGAGACTAATTGGCTAAGACTAGTCCCAAGGAATCACTGATATTGAAGTTGCCACACACAGAGAAAACGAGTCAGTACTATATAGTAGATACTTAAAAGACTATTCATCCATGTCATTCCCCTCTCAACACCACCGAAATAGCACCATTTAGGTACTTCCCACTGTCTCTGAGGAGTTCTACTATACTTGGTGATAATTATTAAGGTACAATATCAACATATAGACCAGCAGAAATCCAGCTACCTGGAATCTTTAGGTAACCAGATTTTATCCACCTGTCCCCCACTTCTAAAACAGGGAGAAAAAAATTTGTCAAAAAACTCCCTACAACATTTTAGAGATTTAGTCAACAAAAAAATATAGGATCTGTACAGATTCAACTGACCTCCCATACCTTTTCCCATACAATAAAAACTAATGTTTGAGATAATAATCCTGAAATAAAAGATCCTAAATACTTACTTATGCTCATGTGCTATTCTTAACAGAAATATTATACTTTTTAAAGCTTTATTCCACTTAATCTTATCAACAACCCTTATAGATAGTTTCAAGCAAATTTACTTGGGCAATATTGTAGAAAGGCTTGGTATTCCTATGAGTTTCAGAAATCAAAGCTTAAATCCCTTACCAAGAAACTAGCCTCACATGATTTGATTAAATACTTTTTGAAATATTCCATTCCTTTATGTAGCTTTTTAAATTATTAAGATACAAAATGAAAAAAGAAGAAGCAATGAGCTTGGGATGTTTTCTTTTAATCCCCTCACCTCAAAAATAACCAACTTACTACATTTTTTTTAGTTTCTATCTTGGGTGAAGGGGTCCTATTAAAATGCCTGTATGACTTGACTATTTCACTGCACAAATTTATCATTAGGGTTTCATCTGAAGAAGGTAGGAGAAGGTACCACTCATTTTCATATAAAGCAAATGAAACACAGATATTAAACCAGTAAATAGAAAAGTCAAAATGTTAACTCATTTCTCCTAATTTCCTTTCTTTGTTATTTACTACGTTATTTTTCTACCATAGACTCTCTGGACTAATAATAGTTTTTTAGTAATAAAACTAAGATGTGTTACTCTAATATAATACCAGGTATATGTTAATCAATGAAACTATATATATATATCAAGACTGACCAAAAATTGTATATATGATTAGGAATTATTATATTCAGCTAGAATGCATAGTGTCTCTCATATTCTCTCTCTCCCTCTTTCCTTCCCTCTCTCTCTCAGACACACACACACACACACACACACACACACACACACACACACACCAGGCAGCTGTTCTGACACTATTATGTCATTCTGTTGACTGACAGATCCCTCTGGGTACCCAGGAACAGCTGACTCATTCTCCTTTTCCACTGGCCATGCCATGTTGTCAAAGGAAAGATGGCCAGCTATGAAAAAGGAATTGCTCCAGGAAAGGGCATACGTGCAAAGGGCAGCTGTTTCCCTTCTCTCTCAGGACACCCAGGTGCCATTACTACATTTCCTGTATGCAGGGCCCTGGAAAAGTTCACTGACCTCAGGGCGGGGAACACTTTTTTCTTTCAAACTGGCTTTCTTTACCCATTGTAACCAGAAGATTACCACTCACGATGTTTATTGTCTTATAAATTATTCCTATAAGATTTATAGCCATATCTGTGCTTCAAGTCAAACATTCTTTTAAGGCCAAACAGAGTAATTTACTGGATTTGTGTCTCTAAACAATCTTATAAATAGTTGCTCTCTAGTTCAAGGTGAATAACAGTCAGTGGCAGGCTAGGATTCAATTTTATTACCTTTGAGGATTCACCAGAAGGAATAGGGCAGACCGGTCAAAAATCTATACGCTGATCATTGTGAGTCTGTATTAGAAAATCCTTTGCAAGTAAACACCTCCTATGATGGTTTTTGTTGCCTCTCTGCATCGATGCCCATATATATTTTTCTTTTCTAGAGATGACAGTGTTGCTAATCATACCTGCAGTTATGGCTGAGACGGGCAATGCCTGCCTCTCACACATAAAGCCTGATTTCTAGGTTGTGGCTGCAAATGCTTGTTTAGACCCTGACACACCTCGTAAATCCCTCTAACCCTAACACCATTGCAAATGGTAATGAACACAATGTTAATGCCATTACAGCTCCTTCTACTTGATCATTTCACCTGTCATGTAAAGCTCAGATGAGATGCCAGCAAGAGTTTTAAAACCTAGATATTATGTCTGGGCATACTTAATTCTCATAAATTCTAGAAATACATTAGCATATGCTCTTTGATTTGTCATGGAGTTTGGTAACACAATGACACCATTTCTGCCTGTTTACCTACCAAAGAACATACAACCTTTTAATTTCCCTGATAGGTTAAGGAATATTCCAAGGTGCCCTTGGGCCCTGGCTGGTTTTGCTCAGTAGATAGAGCATCAGCCTGAGGACTGAAGGGTCCCAGGTTCAATTCCAGTCAAGGGCACATGCCCAGGTTGCGGGCTAAATCTCCAGTAGGGGACGTGCAGGAGGCAGCCGATCAATGATTCTCTCTCATCATTGATGTTTCTATCTCTCTCTCCCTCTCCCTTCCTCTCTGAAATCAATAAAACTATTTTTTTAAAGTGCCCTTGGGCACAGCCACGCCAGGAAAACTGTGGTAAAGTAGTGGGATAATAGAAAGAATTCTAGAATAGGGAACTCAAATTTGGTGGTGCTTTTAGCCTGAGGGAACGCAACAAAAGTAAGCTAAGCTTGCATCTGTTTCTGTTTTCTTTTGTGTCCTTAAAATCTAGAGATGATTTAGTCAGAGTAAAAATTTAACTCTTTGCTAAAGATTCTTTTCTCCCCTAATGTCATTTTTCAACACTGAAGGCCTTCAGACTTCAGGGCTTCTCCAGGGCCAAACTCTGTGTTCCATAAACAGGATTATGCCAAATGTGCATGTGTGCAGCCTTAGCAGCCAGATGCCAGGGGAAAATCAAAGGTAAGGAACAGGAAATGAAGTGCAAATGGAATTGTAATGTCTGTGTTATTGGTGATGTGTGGGAGAGAGGAACCAAGTCATTACTGAGGGTACAAAGGATTTGTGTTAATGTAACAACTAGGTAAACTTTATTAAAACTACCTTTCAGCTTCCAAAAGGATACTCCTGCATTAAGACCGCTCGCTACCTTAATGTGCATCCCGTGATATTGCTGGTTGCTATGGCAATACCCTCTTAGGTATTTGTAAGGGCACAAAAGGAAGAGCTAGCCCTCTTACCCCTGGAATAACTAATGCGGTTCTGTCACTTGCTTGATGTAAATGGTCTCAAGTGACAGCAAACTGTACACATAGTCAATTACAACTGCTCAAAGGAAATGATTTGTTGTAACAGCCGCTGTTCAACCTCTGTGACATCAATGTTTCTATGGAAACAGTTGCCTATTGCACTGCTTTGAATTGAGTATTGATCAAACTAGGGCCAACACTATTTCAGAGACTCGCTACTTTACTGTGTGGCAATTTACGATAGGAACTCATAACATCACTGTATATTTCAAGCCCCAAGGAACCAATTTAGCAGACAGTTACAGTAGAATATTAACAGAGGTCAATAATGGAAGTCTGATTATAGTCCTAGGACAATTATTCAATGCTTTTGTTGTCTGCCCTTCCAACTTTCCAGCAGCTATTACAGTTTTCAAATAATAATATTCATGCCTGAAGAAAGGGCTATATTCATTCGTCTTCTATTTTAAACTTTATTTTTCATTGTTATGGTATCTATCAATAAAATTATTCAGCTATATTAACCAAGCTGTGACCCCTCAGAAGTAAATAACTATTGATCAAGGAGTAAAGATCTACTGGTGCACAACACTGTTTTCCATTAATGATCATATTGGCCCCACTGATGAGATAGTTGTCTCCAAATAACCAAAGATACAAAAGTAAACAGTAACATTGGTCTCATTTCCATATAAAATAGTTAGGGCTCAATCTCCCATCTCTGTTGAAGAATGGATTCTCTAACCTTAGTTGAAGGAATAGTGGAAATGAAAGCACTGTCATGCAGAATATTTCTGTTCTGTGACTTATTTCCATTACCTGTGCATGTTTTATTCAATCTTCTTTGGAAATTACCTTCATGATAGTCTCATCCAAGCCTTTCCTGTTACAGATGAGGAAACAAGGTAATGGGGCCTCTTTGGTGTCTTGCATAAAATAAATATTCTCCTTACAAATATAGCTATGAAAAATGTTATGTTGGGGGGAAAAATCACATTTGTCACTTATCTGAATGAAAATACATGCCAATTATCTCTGCTCTTAGATTGATTTGTCAAGAACCTCAGTCAACCAATTCTACAAAATTATTTATTTCTACCCCTCCTCATTCCAAAACAGAATTTGAGGCAGACAGCTTATTGCAGTGACACTGACCATACCACAGACGATGATAATTAATTTTTGCAGCTGAAGTTATAAAACTTCAGAAGCACTTGAATAACATGGCTACATGCCAATAAAAGGGTAGGTGTCGATGAATGAAATTTGTTTCAATACACAGATAGGAGCACTAACTTTTTATTACCATAATTGAAAAATTATGGCTTAGGGAATGATTCTTGTCAGGTAATAACAAATTCATCCACCTGCTTGAAAGAAGCCTCTCCTTATATAAGAAAAAATAATATTCTCCTAGCTTAACTATTGGTTTTTCAAATCCTATCTGCATTGCTTAAAAATAAAAACCAGTTTTAAAAATCAGTTCAAGTAAAGACTGAAATACTATTTAAACCAGTCTGTATCTCATCACACTTTTTTTAATCAGCTAAAACGTTGAGTTAGTTATCTTGGTGATAACCATTTTCTGTGATTGAAGGTAAACTTTTCTCATTTATACAGCAAGTGTTTATTGAGTACCCACTGAATGCAAGGTACTGTTCTGAACCTGGGGACACAGTGGTGGATAAGGCTGGCTCCCAGTAGCAGGATGTAAGAGTCCTTTGCCCTGTGGAAGAGGGTGTTTGGGAAAGAGATAGTCTCTGAGAGCATACCTGATGTTCTCCCCTTGTCTCTTTTACTGTATAGTTACCACCATCTACGCTTGTTTATATGTTTATACTCTGCTATGCTATTGAGGGAGAGCAGGGTTTATCACTCCAAAATATGCCTTTATAGGATAATGATTACTTTATGCTGGTTAAGAAACAAAAGACTCAGGAAGAACCTCAGACCTTCCCTCTAACTGCCTAAAAGAATTGAGGTAGAGGACCTGCACCAGGAAGGGAGCTAGCATCACAGATAACTGTAGTTTAATATGAACTAAGTGTGATTGACAGGGAGGAACCTAGAAAGGCCCATTTGATCAAGGTCCTCTCTGGGTCCCATTGCTAAAGATGGTCCAGCAAACATGCATTTACCAAACATCTGCTTTCCCACTCCATGTAAATTGCCTTTCTCCCCTTTGAAGCCCCAAACTACAACCCCCACTTTTCTCCTTAGCTCAAGATGGCATAAGCCTTAACAGCCTGATTTGTCCTCAGGTCACATATTCTTACATAACCCCTGCAGGTACACACGTAATAAATTTGGTTACTTTCTTCTTTAATTTGTCTCAGGTTAATTTGATTATTAGAACAGCCAGAACTTAGATGAGTAGAAAGAAAATTATTTTTCCTCCCCCCATACCATAAAAAAAAAAGATTAAAGCACCTTACAAAAATACAAAAGAAAACAAATTATGCCAAATGGAAACTAAAAATAGGAAAATAGACTAAATCCAAGAGTACATTTAGTAAATAAAATATATTCCAGAAGATTCTCATGGAGTTCATGAGTAGGTAAACCATAAGTTTGATTTTGAGCTTCCTAGCAGCCAATATTTTGTAAAAAAATAAATATAATCAGCCACAATTCTATGTCTGGGAGATTAAAACAAAACAAAGCAAAACAAAAAGCAGATATGCCAAAGAAGCACAGGACTCCTGGTGGTAAGACCGGAGAGAACTCTCCTCAGGTTCTCAGAAGTCAGACCTTGATGATGTGGTAAACGGCTTCCTCAACACAAGGCCCATACACGCACCACCATGTTTCGTTGGGGCCAGAACTATAATCCTTTTCAAAGAAAGTCCATGACCACACACCAAAGTGCAATTTAATAAACAGAATTCTGCAGGAGAACCAAACAATGCCTTTCCTGAAATACTGCTTTATGTCAACATGTAGATATTGAGGAGCCATTAAAAAACAAAAAAACTATTAGTAAACCACTCATACAATACCTAACTTGAAATTATGTACCTTCCTACTTTACTTTGAATATCATTCAAGTGCAATGATTTACACCTGCATAAGTAGGTGAGTTGGCTTACTCTTAAATCCTTTCATCTATGTCTATATTTATAGCTATATCTATATCTAAGTGTGTGAGTGTGTGTGTGTATAATTTTTAGCTCTATAGGTAGATAGCATAGAAGAGCTTTTATCTAGGTGTTAATCTATAGATCTCAAACTTTTTTGGCTTGTGCCACTCATAATGTATCCAAATGAGACCATTTGTATTAAAGGAAAAGGAGAAGGAGAAGGAAGGAAAGGTGGAAGAGGAGTTTGAGGAGGAGAGAGAGAAGGAGGAGGAGAATATAAAATAATCCTGGATCTAGCTAATGCAGATGGCATTAAGGTGGCATTAAGTTGTTAAAAGGCATATTAAATAGAAAGGGGCTAGGACACAGCTCTGTTTTACATCTACAGGGGCCATCAAAAGGCCCTACATTGAATGCATGTTGCTTAATCCAAGTCTAGAGTCAAAGCAAGAGCAGAACTCAACTATATTCCACCATGAATCTCCATTGTTCCAACAGATGACTCTGTAGAGTGCAGAGGTCATGCCAGAGGTCACAGAGGAATAACATCAAAGCCCACTTGCTCCTTATGCTCCTTGGCTTTTTCAAAAAAGAAACTGGCTTGCATTTTACTTATAAACTTACAAGTTTGGAATCGGGAAGAATCCTGAGTCAAAGCAGCTTGGGAGTTACAAAGTTCAAGGTGGTTAAGTAGGGAAGAGTGAGTTTTTTTAGGTGCCACCGGAAACTGACCTTCACCAACCTCATTCCCCAAACCATATTCACCTCAAATAATTATGTCCCAGAATCTGCTCTCATCATTGGACCAAATCAACAAATTTCCTTACAGTTTTACCTCCTTTCCAACCAAAAGATTTATAACCACAATTTTTAGGCAAAAAAAAAAAGCTTTGTAATAATACCTAAATTTGTGAGTAAAATGAAACTGTTCCTCTTACCCTCTTCAAAGGCTCTAATCTAAGGAGTTTTTCCTCAGTGGCATGCTGGAACCTCTCCACTAGACTCCCAGACCTCCACAAAGGCACTGTCACCTGTGGGTAATGATCAAAATCAGTGTTCTATGGGAGGAAGACAGTGGAAAACTCCTATTCCATCCTTTCGCTGCCATCGCTCTCCTAATCTCTGTTCTTTCCCCACCCCCTATCGCAGTGACTATGAGCTGTGTGATGCCATAAAAGGACACTGGAACGCCAGGCACAAGCCCACCTCTGCCTCCTACTGGTTACCCGACCCCTGGAAAGTTGAAGCCAGTAGCCTTTCAAAGTCTTCTCATCTATTAAACACATTTTAAATATGCATCCTCCCTTCCAATGGGTTTTGAAGATCAATGAGATACTATATGTGAAAGTGTTTTGTAAACTGCTTACCATCATTCCCAGTTTACATGTGAGAAAATTAAGTGGTTACATTAGTTAGTGTAACATTAAAACAGGATGGGGACCAAGGTTGTCTAATCACCACAGTTCTTGTTTTCCCCACAGCTCTCTCCCAAGTACCATAGACAGCCTACCCTACAGGCACTCCCATAGCATCCTAATAAAATGCCAGCACCAGAGAGAAGGCAGATGGATGCTACCCATCAACTTTGGGAAGTTAAGTTTTAGCTGGCAAAAAATCAGCTACTGAACTTTTAAATAGGGCATATTCCTCCCCAGATCTTGAGAGAAGTCATTCTAAAATTCCAATTTTTAGGGTCAATCCAGAAAGCAGGAAGGCCCCACCAAGATGGGTAGTTACTGTGTCTTCTCCCAAGTCTTTCATCACCCTAGCCCATATATTACCCAAATCTGGGCTACCTTAAGGATGCCCACAAAATCTAATCTCATCTTACACAAGGCTTAACGGACCTCTGAAGGCCAAGAACCCTGCTGGTTTGGATTAGCTGAGGCTTGGGGAAACAGGAGATAGGAATATGGGAGAGGATGGGGAAAGAATTATTAGTGGCCTAGAGCAAGAGATTTTAACTACATGTCAAAGCGTTTGAATTTGTTGCAATATGGGTTTCCATTCTTATGCTCCGTCTTCTGGACAGAAGACCAGCTTAGGATTCAAAGATACAGGCCACAGCCCAAAGATACACATCTG
>NW_006288615.1:13759158-13774761 GCF_000327345.1 Myotis davidii | reverse complement strand
AACATCTCTGTCTCCCCTCTAATTGTCCCCATTAGAAAGGCCAACATGACTAATCTTAAACTTTGAAGTGAGTAGAGGAGGGTGGTCATGTATATCCAAACATCTACTTGTTCCAGACTTCTGAAACAAATGTTGACTTGGAAGATCGTCATGATTTTTCCCAGGAAACAGATAAAGTTATTGGATTGGAGCCAGGAATATGCCTTCTTCAAAAGCTGCAATTTATGCTGCAAGTATCTCAGGAAATACAAAATCCTTGAGAATATACCATTGTAATGTTTTCTGCCTTCCTTACAGGCATGCAAACCATGAATTCTTGATGTTGCATGAATCTCGCTAGGCTCTGACAATATTGCATTTCATCACATCATCAGTCTACTGACTCTGAGGGTACAGCCTCCTCCTGCAACTTACAGGCCCTCTGTGAATGGAGAGAGGCTGAGGCAGGAAAGATGACCTACTCTAGTGCCCATGATCAACCTCCTCACACCTGATCTTGTTCCTTCTCTTGAAATCACTGGGCTGGGTGGGCACAATGAAGACCAGACTGAGACTGGGCGTAGAGCAAGGGCTTCTCTCAAATACTGAGGATGCAGAAGAGGGTACCTGCAGGCTTTATTTCACTTCATGACAATTCATCCACAGAAATCCATCACTTCCTATATTCTAACCTCAAATTCAGGACCTCATGGACTTTTGGCCACATGTACCATGAATTACATGCAGAAACATACAGGTCAGAAATAGGAAATGCCGAAGTCAGAAGTCCTTTGACAGTGGGCTTCATACAAACCTCAGTCTTACCCTTAGGTCATCCTCTGAGGAGTAGATGTGAACACCCTATATCCGAAACCCTTGCCCTGTCCTCCACCTTCCCTTCACTCTAGACTGGTCACTTCATGTGGAAAACAGCACACAGCTCAGCAGTGCATGTCTGGGTTTTTCTTATTTATTTGGTTCTCAAACACAAAAACTCAGACCCAAGGATGGCACCATAAACCCTCTTACACATAAAAATAAAACTTGGTATTTCCATAAGGCCACAAAAAAAAAGGCATTTAGCCTGACTTAGCTATTCCCCCGAGTTCTCACCAGAAGTCAGGGGTAAGGGAAGCTATATTTCCCAGCATGGACACAGCATACACCTTTATGACTGAAAGAGGATGTTTTTATTTGCACTGCATTATACCCATAAATTCCATCCACTCAGCAAGTCAAATTATTGCTGGCCTCCAAAATACATTAAGTTTGGGTTTAAATCAGTCACTTTTGAAGATTTACAGCAGCCCACTTCCTAGCCATATTTGTAATATATTCACCCTGCAAATGTGCTTTACAATGCATTGTTTGTGTAGTTGTCTTCCTTCAGTCAGCCATGTGAAGATATAAGGAATATAAGCTCTAATTTGCAATTTCTTTGTGTGAGTGATTGTTCATGATCCCCACTCGTGGAGCTAACAGTCGCCAGAATGTTTTCACGCTACGAAAAGACAGAGCTTGCTGAATCTGAATCAAATATAATTACTGATATAATAGTAAACAGCAATGGGGAAACATAGAGCCCTGAGCAGTTTATGTGAGCATTTGGTGACAGCAGACGAGCTTTTCCAGATAATAGTGGAAGGGAAAGCCAAAGAATTATTTGGGATGCTTAACAGTGTGTCAAGATTAAGGTATGCTTAATGGCGATGTTCAAAATGTCTTTCCCTTACCAAGAATTCCTGTTTTACAAAGTGTTACACATTTGTGTTCCTCATCAACAATCATTTAAATAATTTCAACACGATGAACTGATTCAAAGAGCACAAAAGCTAAACCAATTACCCTTTTAAATGGCTGAGAAAGAGAGATATAAGATTTCCCTGGTTCCCTTGGGAAAGAAGGCCTGTGTTCTCGGAACTTCCATTTGTCAAGCTGCTCTGTGCTTGAAGGGGAGGAGATGTGCACCGTGGCGGGAGGGGTGTGCACCGTGGCCCCTACCAGATGCTCAGCATTTCCCTGAGCTGAGTAAGGAAACTTGGGCCTGTCAAGCCTGTGAGAAGCAGGACATGGGGACAGCGGTGCACCTGCCACTATTGTTCATGCCCACCTATTTCAAAAGACTGGGTTTTAATGATAAAAGCTGCTAACCACTCTCCAAGAAAGAACATACCTTAAACATCATTCACACTGAAGGCAGCATCTTTAAAACAGTATGATATGGATTCTTCATTGTATTTCTCAGAAATCAAGCACATATGTTTTCCTTTTTAAGATTATTTGTGAGGCACTTTCCCATCAATGTGCTCATGCCTATTATACTAAATATCTGGTGAATATTAAGATATAAATTTCCCATAACATACATGCCAGGGCTAATTGATATCTATGATGTTCCACATTCTCTGATCATCATACTATTTCCACATAAGATTTTGGGACTGGCATATTTAATCTTAAGATATAAAAATATTACTAAAAATTAGAATTTTTGAGCACTTACATGCCAAGAACCTTGATGAACACTTCATATTTGTTATTTCCCTTATACAACTATCAATCTTATGAGAAATATTATTTCCATTTTGCACTAAGGAGACAGAGGATCAAAGAGGTTAAATAGCTGGCTAGAGATGACAGAGCTAGTAAGAAGCAGAACTAGAATTTAACCTTGGGTATGATTCACTCCAGAGCTTCTGTACTCACTACCCACATCTATTGGCATGATTATTGTATACTAAGGACAGCTGCATATTATTGTTTGCTGGAGCTACTGGTATCGGCTTGCAAGAACTGATTATTACATTCTAAGGAAGTCTATGAGTGGATGGCTTGGAATTGGCCACAGTGGGAGCATTTACACCATGGAAATGGGCAAACACTACAAATCAGGGCTTTTTTTTCTTACAGAAAGAGAGAGCGTGCCAGTTTTAAGCATGTACCAACATATCACTGCAAAGGAATAACATTTTTAAGTACATATAATAGAATTATTTTGCCCTCTTCCTGCTCCATATTGTTGCCTCCAAAGGGTATAATATGACAAAGTTAGCAATAAAGCAGAACAAATACCCTTGAAAATGGTGTCTGCCTCTAGGCTAGGTGTGAAATCACTACACGGTCATCTTCAACACCCAGTCTGGCCTGATACTGCCCTTTCTCTTCAACTACTGAATGCTTCACTCACTGCCTATGAAGCACAAGGTGATTGGCAGAGCAAATCGAGACATTGAATACAGTTGTTCTGATGAAAAATTAGGTGAGCCAAATTCAGTTCTTATGATTCAAAATTAATAACTCAGCCCAAGGCACCAGTTTGCTCTTTCTCAACTCTTTCACTTTCCATCAGGTGAATATAATGTAAATCCAAAGGAAAGATATATTCTGAAAATCGAGGGCATCCCTTTATGCCCACACCTGATCTCCACTGGGAAGAGTCATGCTCAATATTTTTTATATTATGCAATTAACATTTATTGAGTGTTAATAGTGAGCTTATATGTAACACAGAGACCATACTATACCTGGTTTCTTGGCAGATTGTAGGAACAGCATGTTTTTGATACCTTGGATGGCACCAAGCTCACTATAATTTCCAATAAACTCAGTTGCTCCTAATTTCCTGAACATCTGTGCATCGAATTCATTAAATGGCTAATGAATCCAGACATATAAGGCTCATAAAAATATTTATATCTGACATTAATAAAATGGCACTCTTGCTTTGCTCCTCTATGTGACATTCTTAAGACAATCGAGTTTTTGTCACTGGCTGGAACCTGGGAAAACAAGGTAAACAACTGAAATCAGTAACTTTATGTTTCTTCCATGGGAAAGAAGGCTAGAGGAACTAAGCTCCAAGTGGTCAATGGACATATTCCATAAAGTCAAATGTGCATGTTCCATAAAGTCATTTACATGAAGGTCTCAGCAAACGTGGATGGAAGGTTCACTAAGGGTAGAGTGGTATGTGGGGTGTGATCAGTAATCACACATGCGTTCCCTGTGTTCCCACCATCACCACCGGCCAGGTCAGGGGGTCTCCAGGCCCAGCCCTTACTCAGAAAAATTAATAACTACAATGCTCTATGCTTAGACATTTAAATATCCTAGCAATGACAGAAGAGACACTATTCATCATGAACACTGAGCTAAGAGTCAAATAATGGAGTTTTCCTCTGAGTACTGACATACCCTGACTAGGTAACGTGGCATCTATTACTGGATTTCTCTGTGATCTCAGGCTTTCTTACCCCCATGCATAAAATAAGTACAATGTGGGTTAGATCTCCAGACCCTTCCAAATCTAGAAGTTTTAGGCTTGTTCTACTGAGGAAAGGAGGAGGCCAGGGGTTCATGTTTTCCAATAGAACTTCAGTCCAAAATGTGAAAACACTGCTCACTTGGAGGTTTCCACCATTTAAGGGCTTCGTCTGAGCCTAGAAAGGGAAACCTCTAACTTTGTATTCTCTGATACCTTTCCCTTTCCAGTTGGCAACGAGTTTGCAAAACAAGGGTAAATTTGGTCAGAAAACAAAAAGCAGGACCTCAGAGATCTGAGAGTGCTGAGACATCGTTCCCTGAGCCACAGAGCAACGATGACCGCCAAGGAGCTTTTGGAGCTACACGAGGAGACCGGAGTCATGTTGACTAACGAGGGTGTCTGTAATCCCTCACAAAAAGACAGGACCCACTAAACGGCTTTACTTACTGCCAGAAGCATCCACTCCAACAGAGTTTGCGAGAAGATTCGCATAAACAAAACCGCATCACTAATGAAAAGTATACCTGCGCTGATTTGCTGCTTCCTCCAAGTACTGGACCTTCCAAATGTGCTCCTCAGTTAGCAAAGTATTCTGCTATCAAAATATTCTTCAAAGCTATTAGTATTGTCCTTGACAATATACAGGATCTATTGCCCTGATTTGATTATAAATTCCTTGAGATCAAGTTTTGGGCCATTCACCCTGGAGTGTCCCCACAACACTCTGGCACGTTGCCACAGTGGACCCTATGCCTTAGCTGCTTCATCTGTAGAATGGGAACAATGATAGTATCTACTCCACAGGCCTGTGCTGAGGAGGAAATTTGCTGGTAAGATATAAGTTATGCCAGATTATTAGTATTATTAATATGATAGCAGGGTAAAGGAAAGAATATAGTATTAGAAATGAGAAAACTAAAATCTGGTTTTACACTTCTACCGATGTGCAGCTTTGTGACCTTAAGGAAGTCAAATTCTTTGGGCCTCAAATTTTTCACTCATAAAAATCAGAAAAGCAACAGTCCCTGCCAACTTTCTGTTGCTGTGAGGGTCAAATAAATAATACCGAACGTACTATACAAAGGTATCACCTATTGGTATTCAGCAAATATTATTTGACGTGAGAATTATGCTGTCTGTATTTTATAACCCAAAAAGCTTGTTTTCTCTCCTTTGGGGCTGACAGGGCAGCATTCATGCATCTTATAGGCTTGGAGGAGGAAAGTGGGGTACTCTGGATCCTCTGGATTTTCAGCAACTAGCGTATGTTCAGGAAATCACAGCAACCTGGCCTCCTACTGTCATTTTTCCAGGCTTCCCAGTGTTTATTTTAAAGGGATATTTCTATAACACCAGATCAACCAAACTAAAAATGTAAAATGTCACCCAGCCAACTCATTGGTTTATGTAAAATGTAGTTTTAAATAATTAATGGATCAATTGTGCTAGCATGATTGGCCATACAGGATGGTCCCTGCCCATACCTAGGCAAGGCCATGCTTTCATAAAAAAGCTAAATGTGTCATAGATTACATTGCACAATGTGATTTCCTAACTTCTTATAGTCTAGTCTTACTCCTGTGCCTGCAAATCATAATTATGATCATCTTACGTTTTCTTTTTTCTTTTTTTTTGATCACCTTACTTTTTTAATCTCATGTTATCAAGTATTACATGCCAGAGGCCATATAAGTTAAAACAGCATATAACATACCAAAGAGTCATTCATTCACCAAAAAAATATTTAGCATGTCTATGTTCAAGGTACTGGGGCATACAAAAATGAATGAAACAATTTGGTATTATTTAGACAATTTATCTTAGTACCTGCAAAGATTAATGTATTTGCCACTGTGCTGGGATAGTTTACAATGTTTCCATAAATGGTACTTTTTTAAAAAAAATAAAATATATTATTCAAGTAGTAACCCATGTTTAAAATACTTAGAATTTAGTGTGCTTACCCCTTCTTTAAAGACAATGAAAGACAAAAAATCTGTAAAAATTATTTAATATTCTGATCTGGTGAAAACAGGAAATGTACAAATGCATTTTCACCTGACAAAAAATTGGTTGTTTTCTTATAACAAAACAACCAATAAGAAGGTAAAGTATAGTTGAAGCATACAACCTTTACGATATTTCTTGAAACTACTCCATATTCACAGAGACTGGTATTCATCCTAGCAACAGCAATGAAAATATGGAAGTGTAACAGGAGATTAAATATAGGATTTATCTAAAGTCCCCTGTACATTTAATCCTTAACATATTTGAAATATGACAATACCCTAGACCAGCTGTGGGCAAACTACGGCCCGCGGGCCGGATCCGGCCCGTTTGAAATGAATGAAACAAACAAACAAAAAAAGACCGTACCCTTTTATGTAATGATGTTTACTTTGAATTTTTATTAGTTCACACAAACACTCCATCCATGCTTTTGTTCCGGCCCTCTGGTTCAGTTTAAGAACCCATTGTGGCCCTCGAGTCAAAAAGTTTGCCCACCCCTGCCCTAGACCCTCAGCATTAGGATATAAAGTGAATTTTAATGGTAACTGGTGACTCCACTTCTAAGATTTGGATATTTGTTATTTTAATGATCATTTAACATATTTGCTTAATTTATATAGTTACAGCAATTTTTCAGTTCAACCAATAAAACAAAAACATGTGAAATTTGTGCTGTATCTTTCCCATCCTGACCTGCCATGCAACACGTGGAAACCAGTCCTCAGCCCCTACTTTGAGCTTCTCACAAAGTGGGGTCATGGGCCAGGCCACCAGGGTGGACCCCACAGCAGCAGCAGCCAGCACACCTGTGTGATAGGCAGGATGCCCATTTCTAAATCCTCTGCCCATGAAACACGCTGTACTTGTGCAGCAAAGTGGGGTCAGGGAGCAACAAAGCCATTCCTCTGCTACCTGTAACCGCCTCCTAATTGAGATGTGAACTGACACACTGGGCCTCCATAAAAGGTGGGAGGAAAAGGTAAGTCCACCCCAGGTTACATAAGTTCTGCCAGGATTGAGTACCTGTTAATCATGGCCTACCGGGATCTTCATGAGTAAAACCTGAGTTATCAGGGAGACAGCAAAGCAATGAACATGATGCCTGTATTAAGTAGACATGAGGAAAGGGCTACATGATAAGGTTTAAATCCAGGCTTGGGAGAAAGAGGAAGCAAGGAGTGAGAACAAAGAGAAATCATGGCTTAGTGTGGGACAGTGGGAGAGTAGAGGTGGAGAGGTAAGGGACTGAGTACAACTCCCAAATCTGTCTTCTCTCTTCATTCCACTGGGCACCTTCTAGCTCTTCACTTTTTTATGTCTTACATTTGCCACATGAGTTGGTAGATAAAAGTAACCTGGTAATTAATTTTTAAAATAAAAAGGCTCCAAGGAGTTCCAGTTTAAAATGGCATCTGGCTAATAACCCTAATATAGCCTTTTCCACTAAAACACGAGAGAGAGAAAGAGAGAGAGAGAGAGAGAGAGAGAGAGAGAGAGAGAGAGAGAGAGAGAGAAAGTTACATTGCCACCAAATATTAAGATTGACAGTCAGCTCCTTACAACTAACTACAAGGCCAATGAACCTGGATTTTGAAGGCAATTAGTAGCCCACCTGTGCTTGCCACCAGACCTAGAGGAAGCCCACCTGTCCAAAGTTAGAAAGGCCCATTATGTCCTCCCCACTGTCTGCCACCTGGCTCATTAAATCAGACAGCATTTCTACTACTTATTTTTTAAGCTGGAATGTTCTTTTCCTCTACATCCAACTCCTCAGCAGAAGCTTTTTTCATAAAAAGAGTCAGGGCAACTACTCAAAAAAGAACTGGTTGGCAAATTAGTAGTATGTCATAAGAGTCCTGGCACAATCCATGAGGAGAGGATCATATAGTCAATGCAGTCGGATAACCATGCAGGACAGAGAGGGGGACACACATGCACATACTACACACACACACAAACACATGCAAGCAGTTTAAAGGTGTACAAGTAAAATTCAAAATATTAAAATCAGCCCAGCTGGCATGGCTCAGTGGTTGAGTGTTGACCTATGAACCAGGAGGTTGCCATTTGATGCCCAGTCAGGGAACTGAGCCCAGGTTGTGGACTCAATCCCCAGTGTGGGGTGTGCAGGAGGCAGCCGATCAATGATTCTCCCTCATCATTGATGATGCTATCTCTCTCTCCCTCTCCCTTCCTCTCTGAAATCGATATAACAATATATTTTAAAAAATTAAATTATAAAAACCTTTGAAAGTAGATGAATATCTGATGTAGGAATTGGAAGAGACTTTCCGGACATAAATGTATCAAAATAGTAAAATCAAAAATGGAAAATATCAAAAAAGTAAAAAACCAATGGATTTTACTAAATGAAAATTAAACTTATCTATTTAATAAAGAATATAAATAAGATGTAAAAGCAAACAAGCTAATAAAATACATTTTTTTGAAATGTGACAGACAATACATCAATACACTTTGTTTATAAGGAGCTAATAGTCGGATAAATCCCCATGTAGTGGATTTCTGTCAGTTAGGTGCCCACGTGCAACACCTCACCCCCTGGAGGAAATCCCCTGATGGACATAGCTGCCATCCTTGCTCACTGGCTCACGGCGAGAGGCCAGGTGACCTAAAATAGGCAATCATAAGCTCAAACCTGAGCTTCCCCTCTTTGAGGGTAAAAGTCATAGAAACCTAAAGGTTATTCACAGATGCTGTGGTGAAAATCAGAAGCCTGAGGAGTCATGGTCAAGCCAGTCACGGTGCAAACCTCTATCCAGCAGTTACGGTGGAAGCTGTGGTGTTGTCACAGTTCCTGTGGTCTAATGTCAGCTATGACTTGTGCGCCTTGGCTTCTACTCACATCTGGTTCTCAGCTGTCACCTCAGTTCTGTGACGTACAGAACACCCTTAGCAACCAATTCTTTTCTACTTAAGTAGAGTCTGTTCCCATCATTTGCAACCAAGAATCCTGATTATTATACCTCTGTAGATAAATGGTTAAAGGACATAAAATGGAAAAAGACAGAAAGAGATACACAATTGTTAACAAGCATTTTTAAAGTGCCCCATCTCTCCATATCAGGTAAATTATTTCTAGAAAATCAAAGCCACAATTTGGGCTTAAAATTAGCACATTTCTTTATTAAAAACAATATTTTGAATTAGTGAAGATGTGGAAAAATAGTAGAAGCACAAATGTATACAATCTTTTTAGAAAGCACGTTGAGTCCATATACCAAAAACCTCGATACCCATAACTTTCTCACATATGCATTCCTATGCTAAGAATTTATCCTAATAATCATTTATGCAAAGAATTATATATAAAGGTATTCATTTAAGCTTTATTTTTAAGTTTAAAAGTATATGGAAATGTTTTAACAATATGAAAATGTCTAAGTACCTACATTGTGCCCCCACTTTTACTAACATCATTACTTCACATATATCGGATATGTACCTGCCAAGTGTTTTGTATATATTTAGTTGCAGCACACCTGTGAGGTAAGCATTAGTATTGCCATTTTACAGATGGGCAAACTAGACTCAGAAATATGTGCCCAGGTTACTTAGTGAAAGAACTGTCATTTAAACTCAGGTCTCTGTTGTTCCTAATCTATTTTCTATTAAAATGCAGTACCTCTATTCTAGCTCTCTATTAGAATTTCAACTGAAATCTTACCTGCAGTTGAAATATATAAAACATTTTGAAGAAGTTTTTATAATTCCAATTTGTGAACATTCAATTCTAAATATACTAATAATATACTTAGTAAAAAGTCAATTACTGGAATAGTGAAGCTACCTTGATAAACACAGCAGCAATAGGCATTCTAGCTTCTGCCTCTTACTTCATGCTGTATTTATTTA
Source organism: Myotis davidii (assembly GCF_000327345.1). Taxonomy (NCBI): domain Eukaryota; kingdom Metazoa; phylum Chordata; class Mammalia; order Chiroptera; family Vespertilionidae; genus Myotis; species Myotis davidii. Next base: position 13,764,629 of record NW_006288615.1, on the reverse strand, counting down.
GATTGCATAGAATGTTTAAAAATCGTGAGTCGGTAGGTGCAAATGCCTTTTAATAGTGGTTTTAACAGGTTTTTTTTTATAGTGGTCTGTGATCTCAGTCATACCTTGATCAAACAGATGACAGTAAAAATTGTGTTCTATTCTGTCTGCAAAAAGACTTGTTAACCTGGTTGCACAAATTGACATGTTAATTTTCTCCAGTGTGCTAAAAATGGCCACATCACTTATTAGTGCAGCTATTGTATTTATTATGATTTTAATAATAGTTTGAAGTATATTTAATATTTTCTTCCCAAATTGATTTATAAATTCAATGCAGTGCTAATTAAAATTCTAGCAGTCTTTTTTGAGGAAATTGACAACAAAAGCTAAAATGTGTATGGAAATGCAGAGGACCTAGACCATCCCAAACAATTTTGAAAAAGAATAATAAGGTTAGAGGAACTACCTGCCTGACTCCAAGACTTACAAGAAAGCTATCATAATCAAGACAGTAAAGCTAGGCGTGCAGATTAATAGAACAGAATAGAGTCCAGAAATAGAACCAAACTTATATGGTCAATTGATTTTCTACAAAGATTCCAAGATAATTACATGGCAAAATCAGCAAAATGGTGTTGGAACAACTGGATCTCTGCAGGGGGAAAAACTTAACCTTTATTCTTATTTACAATACATTCAAAAATTAACTCAAAAGAGATCATAGGTTTAAACACAAAAACCAATAGTATTGAATTTATGAATAAAAATATTTAAAAAAATATTTGTGACATCCAGTTGTGACAAAAGCACAAATCATAAAGGGAAATATTTGTTAAATTGACCTCTTCAAAATTAAACGTTTTGTTCTTAAATAAGAGTTAAAAAGAAAAAAAAGGCATCTTTTCACAATATATAAGTCATTATGCTGTGGACCTTAAACGTATACATTATATCTCACACATTATAAATTTATCTCAATAAATCTGGGAGGGGGGCCCCCAAGCGAAATACTGTGATAATATATATGCAAAACATATAATAAGAGGCTTGTATCCAGAATATATAAGGAATTCTTAAAAGTCAGTAAGAAGGAAACAACTGAATAAAAATGGGTAAAATATTTCAACAGACATTTTACAAAGGAAGGTATACAAATGTCATGAAAAGCTGCTCAACATCACAAATTATGCAAGAAATGCCAATTAAATCCACGTGAGCTATTTACCACACACTTGGCAATACCAAGTATTGGTGAGGAGGTGAGGCAACAGGAACTCTTATCCATCGCCTGTTGAAAGCATAAAATAGTACAGTTTTATGTAAGATTAAACACATATATACTGTATAACCCAGAAGTCTCACTCCCAGATATTTACCCAAGGGAAATAAACATGTATGTCTACACAGAAACTTCTACATATGTACAGCAGCATTATTCATAATAATCAAAAACTGCAAACAACCCAAGTGGCTAAACAGATTGTGGTATATCCATACCATGGGATACAACTCAGCACTAAAGGAAACAAAATACTCATACAGATACTCAGTCATATGGGTGAATCCCAAAAATATTATGCTGAATGAAAACAAACTAAGGACTACATACCAGTACTCCATTTATATAAAATTCTAGAAAAGGCAAAACTATAGTGACAAAGCAAATCAGCGTTGCCTTGGGGCCAGCAGCTGGGGGAGTGGATTGACTATAAAAGGGCCTGTGGGAACTTCTTAGGTTGATGGGCATGTCCTATCTTGATCATAGAAATGGTTACACAACTGTGTACAATTACCAAAATTCATTACTGTGTACATGTAGAATTTTATCCGATGTAAAGTGTACCTCAACAAAACTGGGGCGAAATATTTAATTTCAAGGGCTTCAGAATCCCTTAAAAAGAAAAAATATATATTCTATTGTAAGAACAAAAGTATATTCCCATCTGCAAGTTACATAAAATATGTAAAAGATTGACTTTTTGATGCTACCTTTTTCTCTCTTTTTTTCTTTTTTCCTTTTTGTCCCTCTAATCTCCATCTCAAGAAAAATTAGGAATAAATAAATTACACGTTAAATACTTTGGGCTGACTTTAATATATACAAAACTACTGGGTATTAAATAGGTTTCCAGAGAAAATCTTCATCACAGGAGACTGTCATTGGACCATAGCCAATAAAGGCACATAAAGAGAAGAAACAGATTGTTTTGGTTTGTCATTTTTTTTTGAGATTTCTTTTTTTTTTTTTTTTTTGGGCAGTGCTTGGCTATTTCATCATGCTTGCCTATTGCCACAAAGCATATTTATGATTCATCCGTCAACACCGCGTGTCAGATAATTAGCCATTAACATACTTTGCCTGTACTGTGATGAAAATGATATCACAACTTGCAAGAGATCCCCTTGAAGATGAAACTAAAAGAAATTGTGGCCACATGTTGTTTCAAACCTGTATTCATTACACCTCCTGAATGCATGTCAACCAAGAGAGGCCAAACAGATGTGTAAAAATAGCTGTTTAACAGGGAGGAAAATACTGTAAAATTGTTTATGGCAGGACAGCAGGTTCTTATAGGCAAGGTAAATTACAAATAGATTTCTCAATTACTTTTTTAAAGCCTGGTATTTGATTCTTATATAACAGTCAAAAATCAATTTTGCATGGAATTTATGTGAATGCCTCATTATTAATAAAACAGCAGTTGGTGGCTGCTACTTCCTCCCCACAAAAGCGCCCGCAGTGGGGAAGCGTTCATGTGCCAGCTATGCAATCCTTTATCTTTTTATCCTTGGCTTCAGCATCATGAAAAAGAAAGGGAAGAAGGGATGGATTCCAGGCAAAGCATAGGCTTCTGGCAACACCTATTTCAAGGGGTGAGGGGGCACCCTGAGAGCACTCAGCTGTGGGCGTCGGAGCAGTCCTGACTCCCCTACTCCCTGAAGGACTTTAAATATATTTATTTATTTATTTATTTATTTATTTATTTATATAAATAAATATATTAGTTTTTTTACAGAGAGGAAGGAAGAGGGATAGAGAGTTGGAAACATCGATCAGCCGCCTCCTGCATGCCCCCTACTGGGAATGTGCCCGCAACCAAGGTACATGCCCTTGACTGGAATCGAACCTGGAACCCTTGAGTCTGCAGGCCGACACTCTATCCATTAAGCCAAACCGGTTAGGGCCCTGAAGGACTTTTTTAAAATAAACTCATCAAACAGATAACTCCAGATGTTGAAAAAGACATTGAACTCCATCCCTCGTTCTAGTCCATCCCAGTACTAGATTTCACTGTTAACCACATGAATTTCTTTCAAATGATCGGCTAGTGGTGCTTTTTTCCAAATCACTTAATGAAAATTGCTAATTTTCAAAAGAAAAGAACTTGTTTCTGACTCAAACACTCTAAGCACCTTACAAGAATTTTTATCTTTGATTCACAAATAGGAAAATTTAATTCCATTAATGTCCACAGACCGCAATACTCTGCTCCCTATTTTGTACTTGATCCATCAACTCATGACTACTCCTTCCCAAAAGAAAGATGCAATGTAATGAGAAAGCTTAGCATCTGTGGTTGGCCTTCCCCAGTCAAGTGGGTGACACTGAGCAAGTTAAATCACTGCTTTAGGTGCCTGTCTCTTCCCCAGGAAAATAAGAGGATTTTAAAAAACTATCTGAAGTTTCTTTTAGATCATAAACAACTCTAAGATTCAGGGCAATGAGAAAAAATCATTTCGTTCCTATTACATGTGAAAAATGAAAAGGAAATTGTATGTTAGGTAAACATGGAGAAATACTCATCTTCAGAAGTTAAACCATAGCTACCTACTATCCCTTCTACTGGATCTACATTTCAAAGAAACCAACAGGGGAAAGGCAGGGATCTCCCTAACTCTAGGTGCTCAAAGCATGTTGCCAGATATTCTCCTTGATTGAGTCTCTACTCAATGCGTGATAACATCTAGAAATTCCATGTCAGCAGCAGCTAATTAGGAATGCAGGATTAACACCGTCACTAAACCAACCCAAAAGCTGTGGTGGGATTTACCTTAAGAATTCTATTTGAAATAGAGGTATACATCAGATGACCCCTGTAGATATAGAATACTAAGAGTTTACTTAAGAATGGAAGGCTGAGGTAGAGAAGAAGGCCTTATCCCTCCATTTGTCTTTAAGAAGTAGGTTTGATATATTATTAAAAAAACCAAGTGGCTTAACCTCAGAGATATCACAGGTTCAGTTCCAGACCACTGCAATAAAGCGAGTATCGAAATAAACTGAGTCACACAAATTTTCTGGTTTCCCAGTGCATATGCTAGTAAAAGTTACGTTTAAGGGAGGTGGGGGGAGGTAGGAGAAGGTAAAGGGGGATAATGGTGCCTTGACTTGGGGTGGTGAACACACAATACAATGTACAGATGACGTATGATAGAATTGTACTCCTGAAGCCAATATAATTTTATTAACCAATGTCACCCCAATAAATCCAATTAAAAAAAGATTTTTTAAAAGTTATATTTACACTATACTATAGTCTATTAAGTGTGAAATTGCATTATGATTTTTAAAATGCACAGGCCTTAATTTAAAAATACACTATTGCTAAAAAATGCTAACCATAATCTGAGCCTTCAGGGAGTCGTAATCTTATCGCTAGTGGAGGGCCTTGCCACAGTGCTCATGGCTGCTGCCTGATCAGGGTGGAGGTTGCTGAAGGCCAGGATGGCTGTGGCAATTCCTTAAAATTAGATAGCATGCAGTTTGCCGCATTCATTTATTCTTCCTTTCACAGATAATTTCTCTGTAGCATGCAGTTAACCCAACTGAAATCAATAAAAAATTAGTATGCTTTTTGGAGTAAAAAATATATATACTTTTTTCCCCCACTGGGCAAGTGTGGCTTATAAACTCAAAGAGAAGCTTATTCACTGTCAGTTGTGGTTGATGGCATGAATGGCCTCAGTCCTTACTCTACTTGTATCCATGCCCGTTGTCCTGTGACTTTGCAGTTCTTCTCACTACATAGGCAACTCTACTTCCTCACACCTTAAATCTGGTCTTTCCTCACACATGCTTTGGCCAGAATGAGATGGAATTGACAGGTGTGTCAGTACTAAGCCTGAACTTCAAGAAGCCTTCATGTTTCTGCTTGTCATTTCCTACTTCTGCCATTGCCATGGCAAGCACATGCCTGTTACCTATTGTTCTTGGGAGAAGGATGAGGGACGTATGGAGCAAGCCAAGGCACCCAAACAAGCCCAAACTTGATCAACCAGCCCTCAGACACAAGAGGGAGCCCAGTAGAGATCAACTGAACCTTGCAGATGCAGGAAAAAAATGTCTACTGGTATGCCCCTGAGGCGCTATGTTTGTTCGTTATGCAACAATTTCATGGTAATATCTATTACGTTGACCTTCATAACATTAACTGATACTAACGATGCTGACATTGACACACCTTCTCAAAATATTTGTGACTATCAGC
>NW_006288615.1:13721931-13758995 GCF_000327345.1 Myotis davidii | reverse complement strand
TCTTTCCCTTCCTTTATGAGTATGAGTAATAGCCTGATTCTGAGACATCATAATTTTATTCTTTTTGGTCAACAATCTTCCTCATCTTCTATGAGCATCTTAGGCAAGCAGTTCTCAGGTTTTAATGTGCCCAGAACCACCTGGAGGGCTTCCTAAAACCCAGAGCGCTGGGCCCCACCTCCAGAGTTTCTGATTGAGTCTGTCTGCGGACAACCCCCTCATGAGAATGTTCATTTCTCACAAGTTCCCAGGCTGTTGCTGATGCTGCTCGTTCCAGGACCACACTGGGAGATGCACTCCCTTAGGCCATCAAGGGTTAAGCACAAGGTTGCTGGTTCACAAACCCATCTGTGTTTTTCCAAGGCACATTTTCCATCACCTTCTCCCGCCAACCAATAAATGAATGGGGCCAGAGCCAAGATTCCACAGCCTTCCAGATGAGTTCCCTCTGGAAGAGGTGGTCTCCGCAGCGAACAGCAAGCAGGGTTCCCAGGCCACACAGCAGGGACTCGGCACACTCTCTGCTCCAAATTTACAGTTGTTCCAGCGGTTTGAGAAGCTTCCTGGCTTGAGTCCAAGATGCGCAGATTTGGAGGATAAAAGAGAGTTCACACTTCTCCTCGGTGTCCATCTCAAAGCATTTGTTCTTAAATTCCTCATCTTACAATTCTGGGTTTTTACTGTCAGGAGAAAATCTTAGCCCCATCTATTTAAATGTGTGCAATCAATTTCCCTCTCAAGTCCCCACGGCAGGTATTCTCATTTCTTCCCACGTGCTGTGTACGCAGCGACCCCCCGCTGGGGAAACAGAGCAGCTTTTGCTCATGGTGCAGCTCAACTCTGCCTGATTTTGGTTTTACAATGGCCTGAAGTTAAATTTGAACTCAGACACTTACACATGGTCCTTAGCATCATCAGGAGCTGGCAGGAATCTGGGTCCTCTGAGTGATGTTTATTTGCAGTGCTGCCTCCGAAAATTAAACCAAATTAAAAAGCTGCCCCTTGAAACTTCACATTTTAAAAATGCAATAGGGAAACAGTAAGCAATTATAAAGAACTGGCCAGCTTGCTTTACCTTTCACGTCCTTTTTTTTTTTTAATAAAGCATGGTTTTCATCTGCTAACTGCTACATTATTCTAACTAGATGGCTGTGCTTTGAAGAAGGGTAGGGTTGCCCTCGAGGTGTGTGAACACTTGCCCAGGGGCCTGGGGAATGTCTGGCACTTTTTTGCTCATAGTCTGGAGTAGTGGAAATATTTCCAATCTCTTTTATGGAAGTAGTTTGACCCTACTTTGAAAATCTTTTTATATTGCAAAGAATTTTCATAAGAATCTTGATGCTCAATAACTTGCAATCAACCACTATTTTGCTGATAAAGTTGTAGAATATTTGACATATTAAAACTAAAGTGTTACCTTCATTCAACAGATATTCTTCAAATATCTACTATGTGTAGGCACTGTGCCTGATGATAGAGATACAGGAATGAAAATATCCTCTCTTTGCTTAAAAAGAGCTCATAATACATTTGATAAACCAGATCACAAAAATGAATAATTATTCCTTCATTCATTTAACATATATGTATTGAGTGCCTATTAGGTCTTAGATATAGTGTTTACTGTACAGTAGAGCAAATAAAAATAATAAAGTTAGGCTTGATTCCTGTTCAAAGTTTAGTGTTGTGAGGGAGTCAATAGCTACCAAAAAATGTGTGATAAATGTATGACTTTTGAAAACAATGTGGCATGGGGCATCAGATCCTGTTTTAACCTGTGATGTCAGAGAAAGCTTTTGGAAGAAGTAACACTTAAGTTGAGATCTGAAAGCACAAGAGAAAATACCGAGAAAGGTAAAGGGGAAAAGAAAAAGGAAGAAGAAACATTTGCAAAGGTCAGACATAATTTGTCACCTATAAAGAATTGAAGACAAATCAGTATACTGAGGAAGCATAAAGGAGGGACTCAAAAGAGATGAGTTGCTGGCTAGTGTTGCTCAGTGGTTGAGCATCGACCTATGAAACAGGATGTCACAGTTCGATTCTTGGTCAGGGCACATGCCTGGCTTGATCCCAGTGGGGGACATGCAGGAGGCAGCCAGTCAATGTTTCTCTCTCATCATTGATGTTTCTATCTCTCTCTTCCTCTTCCTTCCTCTCTGAAATCAATCAAAATATCTTTTTTTAAAAAAAGAGATGACAGAGATACTCAATTTCCTAAGGAAGAAAGAGGAAGGAGATGAGGAAAAGGATTTCAGGCAAAAGTAAGCCTAGCAGTGGCTGCAGACGCTCCCTTAACTCCTCAGTTATCTTGGCATTGTGCGGGCTCAAGTGGTAAGTGGGTCCCAAATACGGCCTGTGGAGATATAAGGCCATATATTTTATCCATTGTACATTATGTCAACTCTCTTCAATCTTGAGTTTATTTTCTTTTATGTTTGGCAACAGGTCTCCTAATTGCCGGTGGAGTCCTCTCTCTGTAACACCAGACTCGTATTCTTACCATGCATTACTTTACTACAGTGTTATCATCTTTGAGTTGTTTGCCATTAATATTCAGACATAAGGACTTTTGGGGCTTTGATTCATTTTTGGTTTTATGATTAGCACTCATCAGTCACTTTCTTACTTGACATGTCCTGCAGTTTCAGGTCATTGCCACAAATAAAAAATTAACAACTTAGCTTCCCTTGAGCATGAATAAATGGGAAATCTAGAGGGCATGCTTGTCATCTTAATTTTCATGTTTCCGTAAACAGTGACCTCTTTTTATTTAAAAAGCATCTAAGCCAGGGGTGGGCAAACTTTTTGACTCAAGGGCCACAATGGGTTCTTAAACTGGACTGGAGGGCCGGAACAAAAGCATGGATGGAGTGTTTGTGTGAACTAATATAAATTCAAAGTAAACATCATTACATAAAAGGGTACAGTCTTTTTTTTCAATAGTTTTATTCATTTCAAACGGGCCGGATCCAGCCCGTGGGCCGTAGTTTGCCCATGGCTGAAAGCAGCTCTGGTCTGCATTATTCGGTGGTTAGGGGTTAAGGACACATACCTGGGTTGCAGGTTCAATCCCTAGCCACAGTGGGAACATTGTAGGAAGCAGCCACATCGATGTGAGGAAGTCTCTCACATCGATGTTTCTCTCCCCTGTCTCTCCTTCTCTCTCCCTGCCTTCTCTCTCTCCCTCTTCCTCCCTCTCTTCCATTCTCTCTAAAAATCAATTGAAAAAATATATTTGGGTGAAGATTAACAACTAAATAAATAAGAATTGACTAAGGAAAGCATGAACTTTACGTGGATGCCTGGAGCATTAAGTTTCTACTCCACCTGGTCTTGGTTCTCCTCTAGAAGGGAGCAGACATAACAGAGCAGGTACTTTGCGTTTTGGGCCTCTATCTTCCCAGCATAGTCTCAGAATGACGCTTTACACACAGGGTGGTTCAAAAGATTTCACTTACTCTGCTAATCCGGCTTGCCCTGCAGGACCTAACCAAGGAACTGATGCTTCGTTTCTTCTGGGTCCTCGGCTCCTTAGCTATTCCAAAATTCTAAATTTTTGTCAGAAGCAGAAAAGTCCCATAGTGCATTTCATGTTATGAAAATTCCTGATTATGTTGTTCCAAACAGTAATTTCCCTGCTTTTTGGCTTCTAATTTGGGATTTTCCTCTATTTGAGAAATGTTCCATTTTCCCATTCCCCTTTCTGATCAATAGCTGGCCTCTACTTACAATCGATTCTTTCTTCAACTAGCTCTAAATCACAGTATCGGATAGAAACGGCTTTCTGTTCAAAGGTTTAGTATTACAGGAATAGTCACAACAATACTAAAACAAAACATGTAACATGTTTTTTATTTATGTAAGAAATTTGATGGATTTTTTTCTGTAGGGCAATGCTCCTGAATTTTTAAATACCTACTTCTGTATGAAAACATGGGAACATATTTATACCAGTCTTGGGATTCCAATAACGAGCCTAATTTCTCCAAAAACAACAGGCTCCCTCCACCACCTACTCCCAGACAAACTTCCCTAGTCTGAGTTTGAAACTAAAGGCATATTGATTTCTGGAGAGGTGTAACTTTCTGTGTTTAAACCAGTAATTAGAACAGTGTTTATACAGAAGGTCTCAAGTGCAAATACTTTCTAGACCTTCTGGATCCTTGCAACCCAAAATATGGTGCTTAACCCTGTGAATATCTGGTTGCCTGTGGGAATGCAGACCTACTGAATAAGAATCTGCATTTTAACAAGATTCTCAGGTGATTGAGATGAACGTTAAAGTTTAAGAAGAAATGGAAATAAGATGTTTGGGTCCTGGGCAACGAAGAGTATGGGAGAGAAAGATGAAAAGGTTTGCACCTCTGCCTGTCATTTTCGACAGCATTTTTCTTCTCTAACACAGCTACTGTTGCAGTCTTTCACTGACCTCACACCCTGACACCAGCATATGCAGGCACCTGGGAGATGCTGAAGCCCTCTTGCCATGGGCGCGTTTTCTCCCAGGGCCTTAGCTACGGCCCTGTCCACCACAAAGTTCATTTCTACGATTTACATTCTCAGTCTCCCGCCCTCCTTCTGAATTCCCCATTTCTCCAGAGTTGAGAATGCTGGGACATAGAACAAGGTGAAACAAAAAGAGGGAAGACTCTTATATCTTCTTAACATCCCCCTCAACTCCAAAGATTAGCACTGCCCAGTAGAACTTCCTTCCTGTGATAATGGCAATGTTCTATATCTGCACTGCTCAGTCTACAGCCACTAGCTACATGTGACCATGGACCAACTGAAATATAACTAGTGTGACTGGGAAACTGATTCTTTCTAATTCACCTGCTATATAAATTTAAATCTCAATTAATTAAAAGTTAAATTTTTTAAAACTTGTTTTCTCAGTCACAATACCCCCATTTTCAGTGCTTAATAGCCACATGTGGCTAGTGGCTACTTTATTGGACAGTGCAGGTCTAGATCATTCTCAGGGTTTCTTGGCTCCCTGCCTTTTGATTACTGCTTGGATAGTCATTGCATCATTTAATGTCCAATCACAACAGCTCTAGTGACCACAAGTGTGTGCACGTATGTGGAGGGGGCAGAAACCCTTATGCTGTATTTATAGTTACTATACATGCCCTTCCCTCACATAGAAACCTCCTTAGATACTAAAGGTCAAAAGCAGGGTTTTTTTAAAATTATCGCAAAGTCCTTTAAAAGTGCCCCCAAGAAAATTACCACCTTGAAATATCCTCAATATAGTTGTAAACTTCTTGAGAGTTTTCTTCTTTCAGCAACTCCAGGGGTATACAAAGGAACCAGCATCATCAGCAAGCTTTAACATCAACTACCTAACTGTGTGAGAAGAAGATATCAACTATTCTGATTGGCTAATGAGCAATCTGAGCAGAGACGAATGGACCATAATTCTCTGTTCAGAATTTATGAGGATTCATTGTCATTTAATTAACAATATAAATATTAAAAAACATTTTTTAATAAAATTTTATAATTGTAGTAAGACACACAGGCACTTGAATTATGGGGTATCAATTCCCACCCAGTTTTATTGAAACTGGACATGAATGAATACATTAAAATGTATACTATGTCATGTCTTAGAGCTTAAAAAATAAAGTGGCAAAGAAAGTGTTTCAAAAATTCAAAACCCTATCCCCTTAGAAAATAAGCAAAAATAATTCAATGAAAATGTAATTTATTGAGTTTGAGTTTTTATTCATTTCTCCACTGGTAATTACATTACCCACACAAGAGACAGTTATTGAAGAGGTTCAAAAAATTAAAATGTTTTTTTCTTACTCTAGATTTGTAAGCTTCACTCCTCTGCACTGATGCCATGTTTTTCCCTTGTAAATCACCTCATAATTTAAAAATGCACTAATAATAAAACATTTGCAGTTAGCAGAACACAAAGATCAGATTTTCTGAACAGCACCCCTGAATCATATTCAGCATCATAATCAGTTATTTATAATTAACTTTTTTGATATCTACTATTTACCTAGCACTGTGCAATGTGCTTTGCATATATTACTTCAGTGAATGTTTACAATAACCCATGAGGTTCTCATTATCCTATTAAGCCATCTTATAGGTGATAAAACTGAGCTTAGAGGGGTTGAATGCGCTGCCCAAAAAGCTAATAACTTGTTAGACATAGGATTCAGATCAAAGCAATCTAACTTCAAGATTCAGCTCTCCAACCACACCCTACAAATAGGGCAGCCTGTGAAACTAACCCCATTGAGGCATAGGGAGACTAAAGCAGACAGATAACTAAACCTTCACCATCGGGGCAGAGGCAGCAACTAAGTGAACTTGGAGTAACAAGGCAACGCTAGAGTCCAACAAGCCCCTCAGGACTGAGGATAGGCTTAGAGTTGGTTTTAAGTGTTAAGCAGGCAAGAGTTCTCCAACGGACATGCCCAAGGAGACCATAGATCAGAAAAGTGCTTCTGGGAACCCACTGAATTATAAAAATATGGCAACAGGATTGCATGACTGCAAGTGTTTTAATATCCAAAGGTTCCAGCTTGAGTTTAAGGATTTGGTTACATTGAGCAACAGTCAGAGATTCGGTGGGACGTGTAGAAACTCCTGGGAAAAGATGCATCCTTACATGAGACACCCTGGTGCAAGCACAGTGGATGCTCATTATCAGAGAGGAGAAGGGGGTGGCCACCTGATTTCTCAAAGATTCCAGTAGGAGCTGCAGGGTCAGGGCACAGGTATGCAGCAAAGGAGCGGGCAGAGTGGACAAGGCAGCAGCAGCTCTGGGAGCACTCAGCATGGACAGCAGCCCCTGCAGCATAGCTATTGGTTTGGGGCCTCATCAGCAACCAGAGATCTTCCTAGAGCAAGCCCAACCAGGTTGGGGGGGAGGGGGCGGAGACAGGTGGTCTCCTAGTAACCAGGTTTGCAGAACATGTAAGACAGCCCTTGGGAGCCTCAAAATTAGAGGGGAGTGGAGCAGAGACCCAGGAGGAGAAGCACACAATGTCACCTAACTATGGTCTCAAGTCTGAGTAAGATGGCAATACCAGCCCCCAAATAAAATCAAATGAGGGCTCCAATCTCTGTCATGTGATAAACTCCAAATGTGAGCTGGGGGAATATGGGAGGAGAGAGGACCTCAACACAGAGCACTCTTAAGGCCCAAATACTTGTTGAGTTACCATTGTGTGACGCTCTACTAGCCACTCTGTTAGGGCCACTCTGTGGAGTAGCCACACCCTGGATCACACTGTGAATCTTTCTTGACAAAATTCAAACCACTAAATGCTGACTCTACCACAACCTTATTGCTTATCAGAATTTGTCTGAAGAAAACCTGAGCTTTATGGGTCACCTAACCCTCTGTTTGTGCCTTGGTTTACTGCTTTTGTTTTGTTATCTGCATGGCCTGAACATCCACCTAGGTATGAAATAATAAATCACCAGGTGAATGGTCTGGGTCCAGGTAGAGTATTGTCTTCCAGTGTTACATGCTGTTGTAGCCTTAATAAAGCAAATGCTAGTGTCCATAATGACAATCAAAGGAAATTCTGAGCCAAGGAAAAATCCTGCACAAAGTTTACGGAGCATTCAAAAAATCAGCACAAATCAAGGCCTACCCCACTCCACCCCCGCCACCAACCTTCCCCTGTCATCTGCCCCAACCTCCATATGCCCCACCCCCTTTCTGAGTATTGCAATCCAACCTCATCTCATTCATCAGTGAATCATCTTCAGATTATCTTTCTCTCCTATAACCATAACTGAGGAAGAGCAAGTTCTGTCATTAAAACTGTGCTGGCTAGTATTTCATACCAACTGAGAAAACTGCTAACTCCTTCCACTATAACGTACAGCAACCCTGTTCTCCAGAAATGATTACTGGGCTTGAGGAGGGAGGGAGTGGTTGATTTGCTCAGGTTATTGGGTCTTTGGAAAGGAAATCAGTAATCACCCATCCCTACACATACTATGGCAAGTGTCATAAAACAGGTAGAACGTTAGACCTTCAGATATTTGGAACTTACGAAGCAGAGACACATCAGAAAATGTTGGAAACTAAACTGAAAATTCACAAGACCCCATATCCACAGGGGACATGCTCCAAGACTCCCAGCAGGTGTCGTAAACCATCGATAGTACCAAACCCTATATATACTGTGTTTTTCCTACAGACACATACCTATGATAAAGTTTAATTTTTAAATAATGCACAGTAAGAAATTAACAATTATACTAAAATAGAACAATTGTAGCAACAGACTGTAATAAAAGTTATGTGACTGTGGTGTCTCTCTCTTACTCAAAATATCTTATTGTGCTGTACTCACCCTTCTTCTTGAGACGATGTGAGATGATAAGATGCCTACATGGCGAAATGTGAAGTGAGGAGAATAATGCAGACATTGTGACGTAGTGTTAGCCTATTCTAGGGGTGACTTGCACACAAGCATGGTGAAACCCCCACAGTCAATCTGACAACCAAGATGCCTACTACGTGGTAATTGGCGAGGAGCACAGTCAGCATGGAAACACTGCTGAAGGGATGATTCATGTCCCAGATGGGACGGAGTAGGTCATGGGAGATTTCATCATACTACTCAGAACATGCACAATTTAAAATTTATGAATCCTTTATTTCTGGAATTTCCCATTTAATAATTTTGGACCATGGTTAACTGCAGTTAACTGAAACTGCAGATAAGCGGGGACTACTGTATTAAAATAGTGAGTAAGCTTGGAGGGCCTTAAGAAAAGCCAGTTTAACTGGGTAACACTGTGGTATACCAACAAATAGGCTTTCTGAAACTTTTTCCCTTCAACCTTTTCTTCTTGCAACTAGACAAGGTGGTAGCCATTGCCTCAGGGAATAAAAGAATCAAAAGCTTTAAAGCTACAGCCCAGGTTTAAAACAGAAAAGAGTTGGAGAGTACATGATCAATAGGAAAGTTAGTTTTTCTAAGCCTGAAGAAAGAGGAGAGCCAGGTCAGGGGAAAGGGAGAGTCGAAGAACATGCAAGATAGTTAGACTCCAGTGGGTGTTCCTGAGAAGTGGCCGAATCCCTGACCCATCACTGCTAGACTGAAACCAGGGGTAGGAGATGAAGCAACAGGGTGTCCCCCAAGTATTCTTGGAAGACAAAGGCAGGGGAGATCAGTGCCTCATGCCATGTGGGCCCAGGAGAGCAGCCAGGTCTAGAGTTCTGCCACACCCCACTGTCAGGCTGGTTCCATTGAGCAGAAATACATGCTCGGGTTGTCTAGGAGAAGGCTAACAGCAGCCTTACCAAGCAATAAAAGGCATGCAAGAGAGAGCCAACCAGGGAGGACACAATAAATGCAGCTGGAGACCACAAAGGACCAAGGACAGCACAGGAGCTATCCTCCTGGAGAGATGACTTCCCAGCAGCCAGTGCCCTGGCCTCCCACTTCCTTGACTCTGGGTAAATACTCAGAATTCAGGTAAAGAGGCAAGAAATGAGAAACCTTCAATTAACTGAGAATCATCCTGACTTGAGAGAGTTCATCCTGAACAAACAAAGAACACATTTTCTCCACCAGGCAAAATAAAATCTCCAGGTGAAAATTAAGTTTCTTATATGACATTGAAGTTTCATTTCTTGCACAATTTGTGTAAATAGCCAACTTCTAGAGCAGACAAATCAGATGCTGGTCCTTTCTATTATTTAAAAAAGAAAGAAAGAAACCTTAAGAAAACATTTCTTTGCTGAATCCACAGGGCGCCTTGTGCAGAGCAGATGCTCATGAGTGAGTGTTGCTGAATGTTCCTCTAAGAATACTCTGCCAGGTGCACTGGCAGATTACAAATTTATTTAATTCAAATAAGTTTTTAATGCACGTGGTATCTAAGCTCAGTGCTGTTGTGCATTTGAAATACACCAATATGCAGAGAAAAAGTGTGTATGTGCGGGGGGTGGGGGGAGCAGTGTCGGAGTAATTAATAAGATGACATCAAGGAAGATACATTGTTAAATGAAAATTTCTCTCCCAAACAATGAAGGGAGTCTCATTGTAGAAGATGATCCTGATGTTGGAATTTGGTAGAACATTGATAATACCCAAATATCACTTTAACCAATAAATTTTAGAATTTCCCTTGGGAGAAAAAGTTTCTACAAACATTCTCAACAGGTTGTAAAAAGTACAGTGATTTCAATCTTTCTACCTGAAGAGAGTTTGCAAACAAGCAGTGATATGGTTGAGAGAGTAAAATGAGCCATCAACAAGCTTGCAAACAAACTTGTTGGACAGGATGGATCTGAAACCCAGGGTTTCTCTAATCTTTGTATATGCTAATATCTACCGTAATTCGGATTATCAAGGTTTTTGCAAGTTTTCATCCATGTTTTGCTTTGTTTTGGTAGCATCCGGTCTCTGGGAGGAGGTGGTCTTCCTACTGATTGGAAACCCAAGTAACTAATTGACCTGGCTCCGTTGGCCAGCAGATCCCAGCCAGCTGGCTAAGCCATAGTGAAATGTTTTGCCTACACGAGATAATTCATCTTTCCAGCCTGCACTAAGAACAGGTAACATATAGCCCATTGTGAAACTAAAACTGCATTGTAAACAGGCAGCTTGCTACCTTGGGCACAATTAATTACAGAGTTAATTTCTATAACTATTCAGGCTCTAGCATTTGCCTCAGCACCGTTCTTTGAGGCCCTTTGTTTTTCTTTTTATTTGGACACGGGGAAGATCTGACAGTGAAGTGGGATTTATTGGGGTAATAATGTGGTTCCCTCAATAAGAGATTATTGTTGTAAAGTATATCAATAAAAATGTAGTGATTAATATCAGAAATGTTGGACTTGTTCCAAGTCTCCCAGCTCCTACTGAATTAGAGTAGATTTTTTAATGTTCTTTTAACATTTTCGTGAATGAATCTGGGTTTTGAGATGTCTTGGTCTACTCTCATACATGCCTTTTTAAATATAGAAAAAGGACAGAACTAAAAATAAGAGAGAAAGAGAGGCAAAAAAGGCTGATGCTTTATATATAGTGTTCCTAAAATACCCACTCTCTTGTTACCCATCTTTCCCAAACGGCAGCGATGTTTACAGAGCACGTTCGACATTCTAAAGTACAGGGTCCTCCCGCTCCCCTAGACCCAGTCACATCACTATGACACTAGTGAGACAAAAATTGTATGCAATATTGCAAAAACTTTGATAAGCAGAATTGCAATGGGTAATAGAGCGTTCCAATAATAAGGGAATGCTCTATACCCAAAATCAAAGGTAAAGTAGTAATTGAGAGGTCAAGCCTTTTACATTGCTTAAATTGGGACTGTAGGTGAAGCCCAGATTGCCATGACCTTTCTCTTCTAGTTTCTTTACCTGTGAAATCTGCCAAGCTCTTGCTCGGAATCTATAAGAAATTCATCATCATTGATAAACTTTCATATTACTGCTGAGGCTTACCTGGTCCAAATTATTCTAAATTTTTAAGTCAACCCAAACTTATATTAAGCTCTATAATTCTGGAGTTTACTCTGTTTGTGAAACCCCTAATCAAAAATTTTAAGCAATACAAATCAGAAGTACTAGTATATATGACTCATGTCTAAATGGGAGAGAGCCTAAATTGTACACATTAAGTATAGGTGTATGTTTATATGGATTCATCCTCTTGGAAAATAGCAGCTCCCTTTCGTGGACAGTAA
This sequence comes from Myotis davidii, assembly GCF_000327345.1. Lineage (NCBI taxonomy): Eukaryota > Metazoa > Chordata > Mammalia > Chiroptera > Vespertilionidae > Myotis > Myotis davidii. The sequence goes on along the minus strand of NW_006288615.1, from coordinate 13,747,301 downwards.
GGTCCAATCTGGCTGTATTCCTACAAGTTCTCCGACATAGGATCAAACATCTCCCAACTCAGAAAAGTCACTCATAACTTACAGTCTTTGGGGATGGCTAATAGACTATTTTTCTAGTTTCTCTCTGTTAAAAGTTCTTCCTACATACATTTTATAATTCTTGTTATCATTAAAGTACTATTGAGAACCTACAATGTACCAGACACTGTCTTAGTGCTTGGAGTGCATAAGAGAATAAAACAAATATTGCTGCCTTTGTGGGCTTCCATTCTAATAGAGGAGATAAACAGTAAACAACACCAATAAATAAGTAAAAAATTGAAAGGGTTTTTCATAAAGCTCAACCCAGATGTATTTCTTCAATCCTCCCAATGATTCTATGAGTCAATTCATTCCCTCTCCTGAAATCCCTTAAAACTGGCTAGAGTTAATTCTGTTCTCAGCAACTTAACCTCAAACAACATGATTAGCCAGCCTGTTTTGTCTCCATCCAAATAAAACTACAATAATGAAGTATTTATCATCAGTGTCCTTAATTGTAAGTAACTGCCTTGGTTAAGGGGGAAAAAGCATTGAAGGATATTGGGCAGAATTGCCTTGGAGGGCTAGAGATCCAGTTTTGGAAAACAGGAGCAGAGAGAGGCCAGGAGCAATAACACAGTCCAAGGTCAGCCACCACATAGGGTCTCCACGCTGGTGACCCAAGTCATAGGAAATGCCTAGAACTGGGCAAGGATTCACACCACTGGTTCTTTACCTCAGTAGTGCCACAGGCAGCATCCTCAGGGGACGCATCTGACTGACCAAACCCTCATGCCTTCCAGAAGCTGACAACATTAAAAATGTTATCTAGTATTTTCCAGCTTCTCTAAATGGGAAAGGCTGTGCCAAGTGCCATAAGTTGATAAATTCCCACTTAGAAAGAGGGCTCCAAAGCTGGGCTGCTCCTCTAAAATGGCAAACATCTTTAGCAAAGGACTTTCTCTAAACTTCTTCCTTAAATGTGCTTCTCTTTTTCTAAGGCAATATCTGAGCCTAATATAAATCCCTCACACACTGACCTAAAGCAATTCTTCCTGAAACTCAGACATGAAGCTAAATATATAAGAGGAAAAGTATAACCCTAAATATACATAGGGCTCGGCTTCATAGCCTGTCTGTAAAGGCCATCAGGCGGGTGGAGATGTAGCCTCATCAGGCTGGTGCTCAGGCTGCTGGCTGGCCACCTCGATTTGGAATACCTGAGCTTCCTCTATCAAGAACACTTTGAACCCGTCAGGAAGCAATTGTGAAAGATAAGGTTGAAGGTAAAGAGGGAACTTGTATCTTGACGTTTCTCCAGCTTATCATTCTATATTGAATACTGTGGTCAGCTAAGCCAAATATGAAAAGCCTCAGGGCTCTATTCTTGCCAGTCAGCCTTCCCTGCACAGTCATTGGTTGGCTGAGCTAGGTGCCCCTCCCCTAGTGCCCAACAGGCTGTTCTTGTCTTTATCATATCACTCACCCCCTACTGTAAATATCTGTTATGTTCACTTGTCTGTCAACCCTTCTGGACTGAAAGCTCTTTGAGTAAAGAGCGTTTATATCTCTAGCACAAATTACAGTATTTTACACCTACCTATATATATAAAACCCTAATATACAAATAGACTGAGCCGCTGGTCGCTATGACGTGCGCTGAGCACCAGGGCATGCACACGGAATATGGCGGGCGTTGGCAGCAGGCGGTAGAGCACAGAACATGGTGGGCATCTGCAGCGACAGGATGGTGGAGCAGGTGAGCGGGGGCACCAGATCAAGGCAGGGAACCGGTTGCTGTCATCGGGGAGAGCCTCTGGTGGTTACTGAAAATTCTTTGCTCCTGCACACTGTGGTGCCGCTGGCACTCGCACCTGCCTCTGGCGCCATCCCTGCTCACACCTGCTGCCAGTGCCTGGTGCCAGCCCAAATCGCTCAGCGCCATCAGCAGATGCAAGTGGCAGCTGCTGGTCCCGATCACCCCTTAGGGCTTCTCCACCTCCCCCTACTCTTGAGGGGCGATCGGGGCAGCAGCTGCCAGTTGCACCTGCTGCTGACTCCAGCCCCAATTGCTACACACCATCAGCAGGAGCGAGTAGGGCTAGCGCCATCAGCGCGTGGGAGTGGTATGGGTAGGAGCGGTAGGAGCGGGGCTGCCGGCAGACAGGATCGGAGGCCATGGTGGGAGGGGCCAGGCAGGGACACGGAGAATGGACTGAGACCTGCCCCTATGCCCAACACAGCCTCATGGCCCACAGTTCCTTTCAAGGTACACAAATTTGTGCACTTGGCCCCTTGTAGGAAAGAAGTAAATATTTGGTCAACAAAAGAATAAAATAAAACTTCACTGTCATGCCCTGACCAGTTTGGCTCAGTGGATAGAGCGTCAGCCTGCGAACTGAAAGGTCCTTACTGTCATGACTCCAAAAGGCCGAAACTAAAAATAATAACTGCTTCTGTGTTACTTCTTAACAACTTCAGAACATTGGTCAGAATAAAATCTTAACTTTTTTTTTTTTCAAGAGATGACCTGCAAACCAGGAAACAATGTTTGGTCTTTTAAAACACCAAAGCTTGAGACTGTTAGGTTGAAAGGTAGCTCCAACTGAGGTCCTCCCCACTCTGGCACCATGCTCCTTTGCTCTTTGTTCAGTTTGGGTTCCTGAGTCCCAATACCAGCTTACTCCACCCAATACCACCAGCACACTGCTCACCATCATCTATTTTCTACATGCCTACACAAGTGAACAAGCTACATCTAAAGACCAAAAGTGTCACACACACCCCTAAGTTGAAAATCAATTACTTTTTAACAAGTGCCTCCCCCCCCCCGCCCCCATCCCATGCCTATGGTTTTTCTAGTTGGGACTTTCAATGAATATCTAGTCTCCCAACATGTTCTGACTAGCTGGAATGGAGGAGATGGTTGCCACCTTGACTAGACTTTGCTCTATAACACAACCCATCCTTCAAATGATAGCCCTTTGTTATTGCTCATGAGTCTTTGGTAGGCTGGATGCTGTAGGTGTGGATAGGCTACTCTTAGGCTTGCTCATGCACCTGCAGTCAGTTGGCTGGTCAGCTGGAAATAGGATGGTCTAGGATGGCCTCGTATGTCCGGAAGATGATCCTCAGTTGACTGGAGTAATGAGGGCAACCGAGTCTCTCATCATCCAGCAGGCTAACTGAGCCTCTTCCCATGTGGCAGTAGTAGCAGCCCTGTGTACAACAAAAGAGGGGGAGCCCCAATGTGCAAGCATTTTTCACCTCTCTGACTGCCTCACATTTGCTATTATATCACTGGCCAAAGCAAGTCACATGGTCAAGCTCAGAGTCTGTGTAAGAGGGCACTGCCCACGGATATGGGTAATTATGAGCAAATTGGAAATCATTACTACAACGATCTACCACACATCTTGACCCCAAGGTGACTTCATTCTTTGACCTCTTTAAACCTTTACTGAAGTTTAATTTGGAGGTTAGAAGATGCCTCATGATTTCTGGCTTCTTCTGTGTATACCTCAGATGGTCACCTGTGTGCTAGAAAAAGACCTAAACTTTTCACACAGCGGGCAGGCAAGTGAGCTTTTGAGATCGACTGTTCATTTGCATGCTCATTCATGTGAGCCTGAATCCATAAATACACAGGTTTTGTGAGTCCCATCCCATCTGTATCCTCAGGACCTAGGACATGGCCTTATATATAATGGGGGGTAAGTTGTTCGGCAGGCTTTTTTTTTTCTTCTTCTTAAGCTACTGTGTGCACTGTGCTAGGGCTGGAGTTACAAAGGTGAAAGATCTAGTCCTCCTTCTAATCAAGAACAATGGAAGTTCAAACTCAGAGAGAGGCAAAGGAGTGGGGCAGAAGTGCCGACATGAGAAATGAAGGAGGGAAAATCCACAGGTCTTGGTGATTTGATTATATGTCAAAAGGAAGAAAGAGGGAGGAATCAAGGATGACTGCCAGGTGACTGAGTGGATGGTAATGCAGAGGAAAGCAAGGGTAATGCAACGTTCCCCGTGTTGCAAGCCCAATTGCAAATAACAATACCTAGATTCACAGCAGCTACTCTATTGTTTTGATAACAATTGTAACTAGAGAAAATCCTGCCCAATAAGTTTGCATAACTTTCCTTAGCCTATGAATTCTAAAGAATCTTTTAAACTCAGAAGCCTCCAATATTCTTATAATTGCCTTTTCAATATCTACTCTACACCATCTCAAACATGTAATCAAACCTAAACTTAGTAAAATTATTTTTCTATAGAGTAATATACTTTTATTGTCCTTGTCCACTGCTAGAAGCCAAGAATCTCTTTTTTATTGCTATTATCTTACAATCATAAAAGCTCTGTGGTTGGGTTACGATTGCTTCAAATGAAGAAACTTAGTCCAGGTAATTTCTCACGACAGAAGTCTCTGAGGGAGGTTAAGTCTGAAATCAAGCGTATCAGATAAGGCATCCAAGTTGAGACACTTGATTTATAGCCCATCCTTTCTAATGATTAAATATTCGCTGCCCCGTTGAAACCACACATATAGTCATACTATAATGTTCAAAGCAGGTCAACTGCACACTGACTTCCCACCTCCATCTTCTGGAGAAAGACATCAGCCTGCACACAACTCATAATAACAAAGGGTTGGATGCTAAGATCCAAGAAAGGGTAGAAATAACTAATGAGGACCGGAGCGTCAAATTCCTCTCCCTGAGCACCGGGTTCTAGCAAAGTTTTTCTTTGTGGTAAAAGAACTCAAGAACAGCTGTCAAAAATATGGCACTGCTAACCCTTTAACAAATTAAAAAGCACCATCTGCAGGCACTGAAGTCTGGATAAGCAGATGTGCACGAGTACAAAGCCCAGGGAAGGGAGAATGGCTGGGCGATGCTGAGGTTAACGGGTCTGAAAGCAGACAGCATATGTTTCTCCAATAAAGGGAACACTCCACCACAGAAGCCTACAATTTGTAACGTTTACAAACCGTTACTGAACCCCTAATGTGCCTCTAAATACCTGCGTTCATGTTCTTAAAGTTTCTTTAAGAACAGTAAGTAGATCAATTACAGAGGATACAAGTTCAGCATCTTTCCATGTACCATTAGTCGTTCAGTTTAGCTGAAGAAGGTCCCTACACTATCTTTAATCTGTTTCTTTCCCCCCATCTAGCAACGCCTCTCATTAAAACTAACTCTTTTGAAATATGCAACACTGGCTAGCTTGTCCCACTTGCTAATGGTCCTGAATTGATTCTTAATTAGTTGCAGTTTTGGAAAGAATCCAATTAAAATAGTGGGGGATTCCAATAGCAGAAAAGAACCAGCTAATGTGCGTTATGCTCTGAGCTGCTGATCTTTGCATTAAACTTGCTCAGGCAAAAGGCAGCTATGCAAAATATGGCGGGATTCAAATCATACTAAACATGTTCAGGTCTTAAACAGAAACCTTCCCAAGGTAATTTATCCCCTAGCCATAAAACACGATCAAAGAAAGGCAGCCAAATGCTGTTAGAAAAATTACATTCCTTCGTTCCATTTTTTCTCTTTTCTTCCTAAAAGGACAGGTTACTAATTCAGAAGAAGACAGCAGAATTTTTTCAATAAATTATACTGCATTTTTTATTTGCCGTGTATTTTCCAGGCCTCTACTTAAATTCCAAAAGGGAAAAGGAAGCTCTGTGTGGGGAGAATTGGAAAGAAAAAAAAAAAAAGGTAGGGAGGGGAGGGAAGTCTCTAGCTAAATAGGATATTTTCCTATGTTCTTTCCAAAAGCAAAGAGTTGCTACTAGCAAAATGCCCAGTGTTGTTTATGAGGGCAGCTGGAGGTCATTTGACAGGTATGGCTTTTATGGTTCAGATTTAATTATAGAAAAGCAAGGGCTCAGAAAAGCAAGGTCTCAGGAAGCCCAGGCAGGGGACGGACTTGTGCCACTGCTGGTAGGTGACAGTCACGTGACCCGCTTTTGTATTCAGCAGCAATAACTCACTGCCGGCTGCGGGGATGGAGCCCCGCTAGCCTATCCCCTGAGGAGCTTCCACCAGGCGTGGATCCACAGTCTTTGATCTGCAGATTAACATGATCAGGAACACAGGCTTTGTCTTTTGCAAACATCTTCAGTCCCTAAATTTGTATCCAATGCAAGGTTGAGCCCATTTTTATTTGTGTAATGAATTGCAGTAATTAATGCACACATTGATTTTTTTTCAAGCCTCCTGAAAGGCCATTCCCATTTTTAATTTATAGAAAATATATGCCATTCCCTTAATAAGAGCCTGCTCTATATTTTAAAATACATATGGCAAAAGAGGAACATTCAAGCAAATGACTAAAAGACAAAACAGGTAATGTTAAAGATTGGGGCATTGACTGATTTAAGCAAAGTCACTTTTTTAAAATCAGTATGAAGAAGGTTTTCCTGTGGAATTTCAGTCTCTACTCTGGATCTGTTCAAATATTTCAGAAAGCTCTTTAAAGAAACAGTTATTTGAAGTATTCAATATTCACATGGATACATATCTCCTTTTTAAAATAAGCTTTTTGCAACTATTAGTAAAGAAACATCTTGTGCAAAAAAAAAAAGGAAGAAAGAAGAAAGTTAAATCAGAATGAGATGAAATTGATTGGCAATTTTATTTTGTTTTAAGAAGAGGTCATATCATTTCTTCCAATGTCTCTGACAAAACAGCATTTAAAACAGAGAGAAAGAAGAGCCCTTGTCTCAGCTGTACCTTAATGAAGTATCCTCAGGGCTTAAAATGATGGGATTTTTCTTACTTGAGAAATAATTCTTCTCTTGCTCCAGGGTTCTTAGTAAATGCCAATAGAGAGAGACGGAAGCGTGTGGGTAATACAACCTGATATTTATCTGAAAGTCATAGGTAAGAAATAGTGGGAAATCTCCCATGGTAGGCATTCAGCAAAGGTCTGGTACAGCCCTGGAGGAAGGCGAGTTTGGAGACACATGCAAACTAAAGAAATACCTGATTAACCTTTCGCTGACTCTGAGCCACGTGGTGCACAGTGAGTCTTCTTAGAGTGATGGCTTTAGAAGAAGATGTTAAATTTAACCTCTGGCGCAATGATAAATTGACAATAAAAAATTCAATGGCTTGGTAATTACCAATCACTTTGGACATCGGCAACATTTTTCAGTTCTGTCACTGCGCATTGGCACAAAAGCTTCAGCTGAAATTCTCTCGATCTTCCTCTTTTTAACTTTGTTTTCATGATGCAGATTAAATCTGCCACCCTATTACTGATTCATTTTCCTAATTTTTCATGTCTGCACCATGCCCCAGCTGCACCAGACTGATAATTGTGGAGCCCAGCCCTGATGATTAACATCAGAAGAATTAATTATGCCTGCCATTAAAATTCCGGGTTGCACATGGTGATCAAGAAAAATTAAGTTTCTCTAGGCCTCTAAATCATTTCACCTTTGCAGGGAAGGATAGTGCCTGGACAGCTAGGCTGCAGCCTGTGTTCGTGCAGAGGTCGAAACCACCTGCCCTTTGTGTAATTCAACAAATGCTTTCCCAGTAATTTTTCCAGAATTTGGGCTAAAGGATTTAATGCTTGGGAAATACAGAAACCCGAATGAGAGTCTCTATCCTTTGCTTTGAGAGAGGAGAAGAATAGTTTTGCTGGGGCGCAGCTGCTGTTTCTGAAATATCTGTTATACTAATTTGCAGGTGAATGCATCCTGCGGAAAAGGAAACGTACGGCCCTTGGAAATAGCTTATGAAATGAGGGTGCAAAAGGGGTCTAGCTTTACAGTCATTATAAATGGGAAGAAAGGAATTGTTCATTCAAGTCGGTGAAGGCAGGGACATTTCTTGGAAATGAATTGATAACAGAATAAAAACAGATTCCTCGGATCTTTAGGCTAAATAATAATGAGTAAAGGACGCCTGTTGACTGACGCATTTCCAAAATGATTGTTGCAGGAGAAACTCAGAATGTATTCAGTCTAGCCTAAGGTGCAAAATTTACTAGAGCTATAAAGAGTAAGATGTTATGCATTTATCATGTTCTTTTTCTACTCTATGTTCCATTTTTAAATTACCATAATAATGTATATTATAGGCATGGCTTTAGAAGACTACAAAAGGAGTCATATTTTGATGAGCAGATGTAAATATCTTACACCAAATGGTAAATCTCTTGTTCACCTCTATGCAAAGAGTATGCATAAGCTATGCATCATGTTTCATTTATTATATTTAAGAAGTGACATCACTAGACAACTGTTTCAATGCAGATATTCTTGTTAGTTTTTATTGGCAGTAAATTTACAGAGTCAAGTGAGCCTAGGTGAAGTGGAGGAAGGAGGAAGAGAAAACAGTGAAAAATTAATTCTACCTTTCTAAAAACTGTATTAGAAAATTCTAGAAGCTTGTATATTTTGAAATTGGCTCATTTTCACAGGAACTCTTGAACTTGGTGGCATAATGAAATCCCAAACTTAATGATTTAGGGGCTTTAACTGAATTATTTCTTATATTTCTTGAGGTGACTGCCTTCTGTACTGACTACCCATATCGCTTAATAACACACAGTTTCACAAAGAGTAAGTTATGAATGCTGGGCTGACTACAAATTTATTCATCTTGTAAACATTTTTTGAAAGATGATGTAACAAAAACTAGAAAAGTCTATTGAAATATCAAATTTTGAAAAGCCATAAAATCTGTTTAGAGGACCTGACAGAGAGCTGAGACCAAAGCAGCAGGCTACTTAAATTCCTCGAACTATTCTTCACAGGGCACACACCAACTGTTTAGTATAAGTTTTCTTGATAATATACAAATCCCTCAGGAGGTCTAACACAGAAGGGAAAGCTGCCCCTAAACATTTATATCTACTTCAAAGAAACTAGAATTTAAAATACAGAGCAATTAATAGAGCAGATCTGCCTTTTCAATAGCAAGCAAATTAAAGATACTAAAGGTGAGAAGTGGCAGAGAACATGCAGCAGCAGGGGAAAGAAAGAAGAAAGAGGAAGAAGGGAGGAGACCCTTCAAGTGAAAAAATTATACTAACCAGTGATTCTCTGGCCCATTACAAATGCTTCTAATACTTTAAATGACTCCTGTGGCTTGAGCTGACTCTACCTCCTCCAAACCTAGAGGAACACTGTAAAACATTTTCACTCATGGGAATACACACAGACAATATATATAAATCACACAAGCACCAAGATTGCTTGATGTAAAAATACATAATGCTACAATTTTCCGATGATCAAGGAAAATAACTCAGGACAATAAATAGAAAAAAGTAACAAGAATCAAACTGCAGTGAGATGCCTAATGCTAAAATCACTACAGGAGAAAATCAAGATGGTGGCTCAGAGGAAAGGTCTGGACTTATAGGTACTATAAGGGGCAGTAACATGGGGGGAGGGAGTTACTTCCAAGTGCAAGAAACAATTAGAAAACAGACCAGGAACTTCCTGTAACTGTATTGAATAATAAGAGTGGGACAAAAAGATTTAAGGTTTCCTGCATTTATTTTCCCTTTCAAACAGACTAATTTCTTAATAAATCCTAAAGAAATAGGGTCTTACATTATTCCTTTTTATTTGCGGCAAAGAAAGGGGGATAAGAAAGAAATTTGGATGGTGTGAATAATTAAGTTTTGTTTTTAATATATCATCTCTAATGTTACGTTGGTCTTTATTGTTACCACTGACATTTAAAATGCAAATACATTATATAGGAGTGTGTGTGTGTGTGTGTGAGTGTGTGTGTGTGTGTGTGTGTGTGTTTTCCCATGAGTGGACCATAGTAAAATATGTTCCTCTAGGGAGGAGGTAGAGTCAGCTCAAGCCACGGGAGTCATCTGAAGTATTAGAAGCATTTATAATGGGTCAGAGAATCACTGGTGAGTGTAATTTTTTCATTTGAAGGGTCTTTATTTTTTTTTTTTTCAGTTGATCAGCAGCCTTGCCAGGATCTCTAGCCACAATCTCCAGCCAAGATCTGTGTCCATGTTCTCTTGCTAGGTTCTCCAGCCAGGTTCTCCAGGTTCTCCAGCCAGGTTCTGTAGCCATGTTCTCTCGCTAGGTTCTCCAGCCAGGTTCGGTTGCCAGGTTCTGTATCCGGGTTCTTCAGCCAGGTTCTGTCTAGGTTCTCCAGCCAAGTTCTGTAGCCAGGTTCTGTCCAGGATCTTTTGCCATGTTCTCTCCAGCGAAGTTCTTCTGTCTCTAGGTTCTGTCTTCTAAGTTCTGTCTCTAAGTTCTGTCTCCATTTGAAGGGTCTTTAGTTATCACCTGGTCCAACCATAACATTTTACAGATGAGGGAAGGGAAATCAAAATAAATGAGAGTGTTGTTCAGTTCATGGACCACCAAAAGTAGAACCAATTCTCATGACTTCCAGCCTACCCCTTCTACTTTATCCTATTCTAAATCTAAGATGCCATGGTTCTATCTTTTAACAATAAGGACAAATTATACTTTTACACATTTTTTAATTTTTGGTGTACTTTTCATACATTATTTCTTTTAATGCTTCCAACAACCCTAGAGCTAGATCACTTGATAGATAAAGAAACAACTGAGGTGCTAAGAGGTTAAACAACTTGCTGAAAACTACAAAGGGAAAAGCTCAAGTTAGAATCTAAGCATGTCAGAACTGCTAGCTCTGTGTTTTTTCATTATCCTATACTTGTAAAATGACAAATGTCCAAGATCTGATTACCCAACATCGTGGTTATGGGATGATATCCTGCAGCAGCAAGTTTCACATGGCCTTTACTTGCAATGTGAAAAAAAGTCAAATGGGTAATATTACATAGCCACCCAGTCGAGGTAATTAATAAACCGATGATTCTCAACTCTAGAGTAGAGCCATACTCTGGGTTTTCTAAAAGTTCCATGAGCTGGGGAAGGGAGAAACTTTTGATGAGCAGCCATGATTAAAGACCTTTGAGATAAACTATGACCATCCCAGGTGTAGCCTTCTGGTGGTCTAACGATGCAGGGGTACAATTTGGAAATCTGAGTAAGTGAATGACATAACACAACATTAATGAACCTTGAAAACATTGTGCTAAGTGAAAGAAGCCATTCACAAAAGGATCACATATTGCATGACTCCATATATATTAAATGTCCAGAATAGGCCAATCTACAGAGACAGAGAGTAGATTGGTGGTTGCCTGGGCTGGGAGTACAGGTGACTTGGAGTCATGGCTAAGGGGTGTAGGGTTACTTCTGGGGTAATGAAAACGTTCTAAAGTTGATGGTGGAGATGGATGCATAAGTCTGTGATTATACTTAAAACATCATACACTTTCAGGAGCTGAATCATATGGTATGTGAATTAACTCTCAATAAAGCTGCTTTGTAAAAGTGAACAAATTGCATGTCTAAACAATCCCCTATTTTAACCATTTCTCTCCACTTATTAACAAGAACTGGATTGTACATCCATCATCACTAATTTGGCAAATATTTACTGACCACCTTCTATGTTACAGGCTCCGTTCTAGGAGTTGGGATATAACGGCAAACACGGCCGTTCTCATGGAGCTTGCATTCTAGAGGAGGGAGGTAAATAATAAGCAAATAAGTAAATAAGTTAGAACATGTTCAGATCTTTCATGATATAAAGTGAAGAAAATAAAACCAGGTGAAGTGATAGTGTGTGGACTGGGGGTACAGGCCAGTTTAGAGGAGATGACACTTGGGTTGAGGCCTGAATGACAAGAAACAGATCTGGGGGCTGAGTCCTCCAACATGAACAAAGGCCTTGAGGTAGTGACAAGCCTGGTGTCTTCAAAGAAGGAAAAGGAGGCCAGAGTGGCTGGCCCTGAGTGAGCAAGGCAAAAGTGGGAGATGAGTCGGGAAGGTAGGCAGAGGAACAGGCCGCATGGGCCTAAGTTTGGGTGATGACATCGTATGTGTCTAAACCAGGATGCATTTGAGAGTGAAAGAGGGTGCTTTGTTAATTACATGGGATGCAGAGATAATAGGTACAAACTGAGGACTATCTCAGTTAAATCAGGATGTCTGCTCACCCTGCTTAATTTTACTCTAAAATGATATTAAAACTATTGGGGCTTATGAAGCTGTATCACAGAAAATTTGAAATGATCCCCTCTAAGGGGTTCCCAGAATTTATCCTCAATTAGGGAGATTAAGGATGGAAAGGGCACCAGCAGGCATCTATTTTGAAAACTGGAGGTGCCCCCAACTTCCCACCACCACACGAGGTGGGTTGCAGGGGTCCCTGCAGCAAGACCAGCCAGAATTGTCTGGCTGGGGTCAGTTCCAGTACAAGAAAAATGCTCTAATCAGGCCCCAGGGTTCCGTGACATACAGCACAACAGAAATCATTTGGCTTGGAAAATGTTCAAAGCAGGTGTTGCTAGTCATCCACCCTAACCACAGAAAAGCTTCACAAACACTCTCAAGCATTTGACCCAGAGCATGGGAATGCTGTCGCTTCCCGGGGGCTCGCAGGCATGAGCCATAAAACACATTCCCAATTAGCCACTTGGAATTATGTAACAGGTTCACAGAGTTTTGGAGCTTGCCAACCAAAAAACAATCATTTTCATCTTCTGTGGGTAACACTGAATTATTCTTTCTGCCTCTGGTTAGATACCAGGACGTTATTAAATAAATGAGGAACACCTAGCAACAACCAACCATTTTCACCCATAAAATCTGCTTTGGAAACAAAATCTAGGAAAAGCTGGGCGTGTTCAAAATCCAAGAAGGCCCTGAAACTTTTTTTGAAGCAGGCTAATATTAGTTAATTTAACTACACGCCAGGCATAATACTAGATGCCTTACTTGCTCTATCTGCCTATAAGCCTTTACCACAAACCTGCAAGGTGGGGGGTTTACTATTCCCATTTTATCATTGAGGAAACAAAGTCTCTGAAAGGTTAAGTCATTTTCTCAAAATCACATCCTTTAACTTCAAACTTAAGTCTGAAAATAAGCCCATGTTTATTCCCAAATGCCCCTACTTGTTCTCCTCTGATGAAGTAAAACATACTTTGTGGTTTGCATAAATATGCAAATGTTCCATGTGTATACCATCTTTTAAAAACTCATTACTGCATTGAAAATCCAAATAATGCAGAACAAATAAATTAGGAGTTGTTGTTAACATTTCAGTAGGTTTTACTTCACTGATTCTTTAAATAGCAACCTCCCCAGGTGGCTTTATGATTTGCTTTACAAGTTTTCCATTTACATGCACCTATTCAGAAATGAATCTTCTGAGGGTACTGACGTATAGATTTATAACCCATTCTATCATATATCTATTTTTGTGTTTCCTTATACCCCACTCCTTTCCACAAAGCATTCATATACCCAGATGGTTACCATCAAAATTTCAGAGCTTTGGCAAACATGCTGAAGTCTCTTCAGACGTTATTATTAATGGTGGGTTGTGGCATATACATTTATGCAACCAGGCATTCCCTTGCCCTTAAGGCCAATTCAAACTCCTTGCCTAGTGGACCAGGCCCTTCACACCCTCCCCATGTTCCCGATTCTCCACTGCAGGCTGCAGTAACCAGGGGCCTGGTAGGTAAAGGGAGGGGCTGCAGTTTAGGGGACTCTGACCCGACAGACAGGTGGCATGGAGGGTATCCTGCAGTGAGGCCTGGGGGACCAGGTTCAAAGACCATCCCCCACCACACAGAGGCCAATTAAATCAGACTGGGGGGGGGAGGGAGTGGGACCTGGGTGTAGCTTTGTTTTGTATTTCCTGCCTTGTTTATTTAATCTTTCACTGCAGCGAGGATTGAAAATTTCTGTGCTCACCACCAGCCTGGTCACAGAGCTTCCTTTTCACACTGGGAGTTCCAGCCTCTCACCTCAAGGCTCTGTTTGAAACAGTTTCTCTGCCTGGAACACTGTCGTCCACTCTCTCCCCTTACATCCCTGGCTAATTTCTGGTCATCTCTCCAATCTCCCTTTTATTTATTTTTTTAATTATTTTTTTAAAATATATTTTTACTGATTTCAGAGAGGAAGGAAGAGGGAGTGAGAGATGGAAACATCAATGATGAGACAGAATCATTGATCAGCTGCCTCCTGCACACCCCACACTGGGATCAAGCCCACGACTCAGGTATGTGCCCTGACAGGGAATCCAACCATGGCCTCCTGATTCATAGGCTGACACTCAACCACTGAGCCACACCGGTTGGGCTCCGGTCTCCATTTTAATACACCTTCCAGGAAGCTTTCCCTAATGACTACTAAACAGGATAGGACAGAGTTAAACTCAACACTCAACCCTCACGAAGCCCTTATAAAACACTGAAATCACCTATTTAATCTGCTTGCCTGCTCCTCATGGGCTCCTGGAGGGCAGGGTTTGTTTGCACTGAACTTTGTATTCCTGGTGCCTAGTTCTCTGCCTGGCACACAATACACGCTCAACGCACTAGGCAACAAAATGAGTGATGAATGAGGTCTATTTCCCAGTCTGAAGCAGCTTGCCAGTTGATGGGAAATGCCTAGGAAACAGTGCTGGATGCGTTGAATGCCTCCAAAAGTGCACAGAACATGATTTAGGGGGTTAGAGGTGGGGGGAGGGGAGATCTCTCTAACTGGTTCATACACACTTCTCATCCCTTGCCTTGTTTTTGGTGACTTGTATTCTCATTCTCAGACATTGGCGTTGTTTGAAAAGCCAAAGAACATTTGTCAAGATGTTCCTACACCTAAATTCATGCCTGTCTCCCTGTTTTATCCTTTTCCAGTTCAAAGATGTCTGCATCCTCTAGTATGGCTGAGAACATGTCCTTGGAGTGACCTGAAGAAGCAGATGTGGGAATGCCATCTTTAAAAAACAATTTTGTATTTATATCTGTGATTATGGACACAAGCACATTTTGGTGTGTTTTTCCAAAAGTAAGAACAGGTTCATTACTTATCTCATTTTTTAATTAGTAGCTCACTAATACTCATATTAGTGGTTATTATCACTTTGGATTATATCCTTTAAACCTGGATGTGTACCTTTTCTATATGTACAAATACAGATTTTCATTATTTTTTAAAAAGAGGGAGCATAAATCCTACTTACAGTTTCCTAGCCTGCCTTTTTTTCTATTGAACATACAGAGTATATTTTTCCATGTTAACACATATAAATTTTCAGCTACATTTTAATCCCTATAGGTAATCTGTGGTGTTGTACAGTTAGTTGTTGAACCAATCACTACTGGCAGTCATTTAGGTTTATTTTGGTTTCTTTTATAAACAATGCTGTGATAAATACTTCATGTTCACATTTTTATGTGTTTATTTAACTACTTCCTTCAAAAGAATTTCTAGAAGTGAAATTCTTGAGCCAAGGGGTACACATATCTTTTAAGACTAAGATTTTGCTAGATTAGCAACAGAATGTTAGACCAATTTTTATCACTATCAAAAATTATAAGAATGCTTATTTCGCTATTTTCTGATAAGCACTATTTTCAATATGTATTCATTTCCTAGGAGAAAACATCCATTGCTATTTTAGTTGGTAGTTCTTTGATTACTCATGGACTTTAATATACTTTTACATATTTTTTGCTGCTTATATTTTTCTATTTTTATGTTTACATTCTTATTATTTTGTAGGAGCTCTTTATATATTAGGGATAAACCCCTTGTCATATCAAATTGTATGTATCTCCTTGTTGTAAATACCTTTTTTCAGTTTGCCTTTACCTTTGTTCATGAAGTATATTTTTCTTGTACTATCATTTTGTTATTTATATCTGTCACCTGGAAATCAAATTAGAACTTTGGAAAATATGTTTTAGAATAGTTATTACACAGCCATAGTCTTTATCACTACTAGAAAAAAAAATTTAATGTGACTTAAGTTAACATATGTATTAATATTTTTGAAGGGAAAAACATTAACCTTTTCAAAATCTTGTCTGTGCCAATTAGCAGGTGATTCTTTGCATATTCCATATTTATTACCTGAAATAACATAATCCCAATAGAAAACTCTAACTTGGTCAGAAAACAATTTACAAGCTGTTGCAGAATATGGATGCAAGTATCACAGCTTCAAACTGTGAGGAGAGACCCAGCCAGAGCTTGGCTGGAAATGTCTCGATAATGACCACACATGGGATAAAACCACCGAAAATCATTCACTCTCATTTGTGAGTGAACATTCTACAAAAGCTTCCCTTTCCTTTCCTGGAGATGCTGCCTAGGAACCCCAGCGTTTATGAAGAGTGGAGAAACAATAAGCCCTCACCTGCTGGATGACCTCCCCACATGCACACACCTTCACTGATGAGAACCTGCTTAGTGAGCCAAGATTTGGTCCCTACAGACTTTCCTTTGATATGTTGTCCATCTAGACCCCTGGTCAGGAGAGTACAGCTGGCTTTAAAATATCCAAATTCCTTCTGATTTCATAATGCCTGTTCAGCACCCTGTAAATTCTGCAACAAAATAGTCTTCTCAATGGGCCATAAAATAATGGATTTATGAAAGCCAACAGCAATTTAAAATTTTCTGGTTTAAATCAATAAAATTAACAATAACAACAATACTGGAATAGTTTGGGCAGCATGAGTCAAGGGAACCTTTTCCTACAGTAAAAACAGCTGTGCAAGATAAATCTTCATTTTGATCTCTTGAGTGTATCAAAAATTTTACAGCTGTCTTCTCATTTTTGTATTCTATTAAGTGCTGTAAAAATGTTAATAACAATCTCATATTCACCACTTTCACAACTGTACCCTCACCTAAAAAAGAAACCCCTCTAAAACTGGTCAGTGATTGTTAAATGAAATGGAGTGCTGGGATATAAGGCATCCACACAAAAAACATAGAGTCACTGTCAAAAAAAAACCTCATCATTCATAAGGAGGAGTGGATAGACTTAAATGGGAAATAATTACATGATAGAAAAATACGACTAAGAGGCAAAATCCTATGGTCAGGAATGAGTGAGTAAATATAGGATGGGGCATTAAGACAGCTCAGTGGCGAAAACAGAAATTGAGCTTAATGTTGAAGAATGAATTGGCCGGAAGGAGGGAGAATGCTGTCCCAGGATGAAAGAAGGCAACACCTTCAATAAGAACAGAGAAGTAGAAATGAGTGTGGTACAGATGGGGAACGGTGAGCAAAACATGATTTTCTTTGGGGAGCCATTGAATGACCTATGGAGAAAGGAAAAACAAGGGTTATACCTCAGGGAGAAGGAATAGAAATAAGATGCAAAAAGAGACTTGAGCATCAGGATAAGAAGTTTCATCAGGCATGAGTAGATTATTGCCACCCCACCTCTCCAGAGTCAAAAATGGAAAGCTTGGTTTTATAATATAAAAGTTGCTTATAGAGTTTGGGGGCAGGCTGCTCCAATATTGTATATTCCTCTCATGCTGTGTGCCTACCCTCCATCACACCTGGATGATTACCTTACACAAGAGAGGCATTCAAAAACAATTTTACAATGAACAAACAAATGAACGAATACACTAATGAACAAACAAACATGATGGAAATTTTTGCAGGACATGAACTATTTGGGGATTTCATGGAAAGAGAAGAAAAAATGGTACAAGACTGTGAAACCAGCTGTTAAGGCACTGCAGAAAATCAATTATAAAATGATATGGACCTAGATTTAGGAGCCAAAAATAGGAATAAAAACAGAGGCATTAATTTGATAAAAATTATAGTGCATCATTAACTACTTTTAACTCATTGCTTTTCCCAGCTAACAGCCAGGTCAAGTTTAAGTGGTCTGATCAACTATTATATTCACTCATTGACATGAAAAATATCTACTGAGCATCAGGCACTCTTTGGGCCCCAGGGGCCAAATTTAAATTTAAATTAATTTTCCTCAAATTTCTGACTGATCACAGAAAGCCCTGAACCCTGACAGTCTAGTGATTCATGTGCAATCGGCTATTATCACAATCCCCCCTAATTACCAAAATAACCTGGTATTTATCAGGAGAGATGTTTGAAAGAGTAAATTTTAAGGCTGAGCAGCATCAAGACAGTCCCAACTGTGTATATATTGGAAACATTAAACAAGCAATTAAGCACTTCATCTCCAGTGATTCTACATTATTTATCCAGGTGAGACAGAGTCCCAACCAGATACGACATTGTTTTAGGAAGCAGGAATTCAGCTAAGATTTTTAAGATAGCAAAAAATTTGTACAACAGTCATGTGTGAATCATGAGTCAGAAATTCTCTCAATCCACATTTGACCATATAGTTTAAATTTGATTCTCTTCCACCATTTCACTCTCCCTCGGGCACTACTACCAATCACATGCCATTCTAAACATCTATATCAAGATTACTAGTAGAGGTCCTAAAACACTCCTCAGGGAATAAAGTTTAATGATTCCTTCTTCCTCCTCCTTCCCTCCCTTCCATTCTCTCTTCCTTTTCCCCCTCTCTTTCTCTCTTTCTTATCTATTGAGTATCTATTCTGCTTCAGGGTTGGCCCTTGGTGCTTGGGACTACTATACTGAACATAACAGACACAGTCTGATGCTCAATTGGAGGGGCCCCTTGACTACAACCAGCCATTCCAAGCCCACAGTAGAACCCCATCTTCTCCCAGGCTTATCTCCCAGTTACTCCCCCATACCGCCCAAACCGCCAACAGAGCTGCATACATTCCTAGAGTTTATTTTTTGTCTCCTGACCCTTGGCCTTTCATCTCCTTATAATGGTGCTCCCCAACTTGACATAATTTGACCTGGGTCCAAATTCCAACTCATTTTCTATTTCTGAGCTTACTTAATCTTTGGGAGCCTCAATTTCCTTATTAGATAAATGAAAATCATAATACCTGCTTTTCCAGAATGTTGAATGGGTTAAATAAAATACTGTGTGTGAAAGTATCCTAGAGGCTTTGTGATGATTTCTCCAACCATCCCAGCTAGAAGTGAGTTCCTCCCAAATTCCATGAGCTTCTTTCTACACTGCACTTTTGAGCCACCTCCAATTATTAGATGTCTTTTTGTGTCTAGCTTCACTCCCTCCTTAGGACCAGAGTGTGTGACAAACTTCTGTATGTCTTCCCAATACCTGGAAGTGAGCCTCACACATAATTGGTCATGTTGAGGAGGCAGGGGAGAAGAGCAGTCAGTGATCCTTGATGCCTCACACGTGGCATTAGTAGTTTAAAGATTCTGCTGAATTTGGTGAATCATACAACATTCAGAGTGTTCCTCTGAGTTTTACAAATGGGTAGTCTCCTCAGAATTATAGCAATTATCATAACTAACTTCACCCAGACTGGGCAACATGCAACCTGAAGCTCTCGGTGGCCCCCATGGGTGATATCAGCGAGGGCAGGAGCCCTGGCATCTGGGTTCCCCACCCCAGAGCCTCACTGTTCCCAGAATTCTCCCTAGTGCCAGCAATCTGGAGATAATCCACAATGGGAACAACTTGCAAGCTCTGGGAGCATCTTACTCCTTCTATGGTAAACAGACCTAACCACATTTTAAGAGACTGAAAAAGGACCAAAGGGAATCTTTTAAAATATATACTCATTTAACTATGATACAAGCTAATTCTGTGTTATGGCTGCTCCACATGGAAAAAAAAAAAAAGAAAAGAAAAAATAAAAACCTGAATGATTTCCCAGTAGAACTCAGACTATGAAGGTGACGGGGACTAAGGGATGGGAACAGGTTGGTGAATTCTCAGGACACATTTGGACATCATTGCTCCCCCCACTCCCCCAGGAAAAGCCCCGGCAACAGTGTAGGAACCCCTTCTTGCTCCTTTCCAGTAAATTCCCTTCACAGCACATATACCTCCCCAAAGACGTTTAGAGGCTGCCATTCATTTAATTGCTTGAAAAACCCAAACCAAACGAGTCGCTGGGGCTTGGCCCTCCGTTTGTTGGCTGTCTGCAGATTTCAATACAGCACCACGCGGATCTTCAGAGCCAAACGTGTTGGAAATCTGAGGGGCTCATTCCACCTCTCCAAATACAATGGGCAAGAGCGGAAAAGCTTCAAAGTCCCCAGAAGGCATCAAACCCAATTACATCGCAACACATGTGTGCAGCCCTTTAAGCTGCTCATTAACATTTGGAAAGTTCTTCTGGTAAATGTCTTCCCATCCAATTTAGGCTTCTTTCCCCTTCTCTCTACTACCCTCATTTCACAGACAGGCAACAGTAATGAGCTATATAAACGTAACTCTTTAAACGAAGAATGTCATCACTTAAGAATACAAGAGAGCGGTACATGTTGTGTATGTCTACAAACTGCAGTTGCTGTCTGTTAGAGTTTGTAGCAACTTTTAAATCTGTCATCACGGCATGAATTTCATACTAAGCTCCTTCCCGGCACTTGAGCCAGGAAGCGAAGGGGGAACAGGCTGTATCATTTATGGGCAGACTGGTATTGGGTCAAGTGTGACATCACACTCTGCTCCCGCCATAATGAGGTGAAAGGCAAGGCTGCAACAACGTGGCACTTTGTTTATTGGGAAAATGTAAGTGAGGCTGTATTCCAGCTTATGATAAAACTGAAACAAGGGATATGGATGACAGATTTTTAGCAGCTCCAACAAGGGGAGGGTGAAAAAGAAGGGAGCCATCTAGGAACTTAATAAAAAATGCAAAAAGTCAAAGGATCAAAGTAGGCTCTGAGCAGGCTGGTTCCTTAGCATTTGTACTGGGCTCCTTCGCTCAACTAAAATATTAGCACAGCAGCCAAGTGTCACATTTCTGTTTCCCTCCCAGACCTAGAAGCGTGTGTGTGGTTGTGTGTGTGTTTAAAATACGGGTCCCGTGCTTAATACACTGGCGGTCTCTACCTTGCTCAACATTTCTGTATTCTTTGGTGGCATGAATATAATCTCACATACATATAACATTTCCTAAAGTCTTCTTTTTGTTGTTGTTGTTCACACTGATCTTGGTACCATGACCAACTTCTATGTCTCCATATAATCAATATTAACATTTAAGCTTATGAATAACCCACTGACTATAAAATTATTTGGCAAATAAGAGAAGGCAGAAAAACTTCAAAGCCTAATTTTATTTAGAATGAGGAAATTTTTATCAAGAATTGTAGCTAATACCTACAGTTTGGTGTATTTATTGGTCATACCCAATGTGGGCCCCATCCTCAAGGAAGGCATCGCCTATGAGGAACTGTCATGTAAACAATTTACTGCATGACAAGGAAGAGTAAAATGAGGGCCCTGAGCTAAGGTGCTCACAGCAATACTGTAAAAGCAATTAAATTCACCAAAAATTATTTTATCTTCTGCTGAAGAGCCCTTCCTTCCACCTTTTCCTGTATATGAATAAAGCAACAGGCTTGAGCTGTTCCTGTTGGGATGGCACCTAAGTGCCCACTCAAGTGAGAAAGACACGAAGCTTCCCACCACAGAATTCTCTGGAGGAGCGTACTTTTCAAATTGCTCCAAATACTTTTTCTATTCATTTAAGTAAGAAATTTCTAAGAGAAAACATCGCAATATATAACTAAGAAACCTACAAATACTTTGTTCTCGATTTTCTCACCTCTAATTAGGCACACCCTGGTAGAAGGTGACTTGAATTTTACCAATTCTTCCCCTTGCCTTCTCTGAAATATCAGTTTCTTCCCACTTTTTACAATTCCAATACTAATCGGACTAATGCTTTTTTTTCTAATTATGGGCCTATTAGAAACCCTGCCTGTCTCCATGGTGATGCCATAGTCCTTCATCAGCTGTAGGTTAACCCCTTCTTAGCTGTTTTCCCCTTCTTGCAGATGCTATATGCTACCTGCACCACCCATTTTTCATACCTCATCAACAGGGTAATTAGGCTGTATGATTCTTCAAATAATCAGAATAATAAAGTGGTTAAGAGCATGAGCCCTAGCCGAAACCGGTTTGGCTCAGTGGATAGAGCGTCGGCCTGTGGACTGAAAGGTCCCAGGTTCGATTCCGGTCAAGGGCATGTACCTTGGTTGCGGGCACATCCCCAGTGGGGAGTGTGCAGGAGGCGGCTGGTTGATGTTTCTCTCTCATCGATGTTTCTAACTCTCTATCTCTCTCCTTTCCTCTCTGTAAAAACTCAATAAAATATATTTTAAAAAAAGAGCATGAGCCCTAGAATTAAAAAACAAAACAAAACTGGTTTCTAATATCAACTCTTCCATATCTATCTGTGTCACCTTGAGCCACAACCTGGGCCACAACCCTAACTCAGGTTCAACCATGAATTTCTGAAAAGTTACTTACCTCTCTGAGCCTTAATTTACTTTTCCATAAAACGGGAAGAGTTCACACCTATAACAAAGCTTCAAAGATTAAAGAACATGTAAAGTACTTAGTACAATATCGACACATGATAAATGCTCAATAAGTTAACTGTTGACAAAATAATAATTATATAATGATAAGAAGATGCTAATAACAATTATATTACATGATAATCATATTATATCATAATCATTCTTGGTAGGAGCTCATTGCCTAACTAACATCCCAAACCACAGTCCTTCCTCTAGTTAATTCTATTTTAAGACCTTAGTGTTTTCAATCTTCCTACCTGTGGGGAAAAACAGTGGAGAAAGAGAAAGGCCATGGAAACAAAATGCAGAGACAGCCGATCAGTCAGCAAAGCCCCCACCCCGTGTGCATACAATCAGCACCAGCTGTAGTCCAATTAAACTTAATCTAGTCACATGCGCATGTGCTCCTCAGAAATTAGAGGAAATCAATTCAAATGCTAATGAGAAAGTCCATAATTTATTATCTGCTGAGGAATGCATGTTACATTAATTTTAACTGTAAACAATTATTTTTATTGCAAGATTAATTACCCTATCTTATACAACTTCCTTTTTTCATATTCTTTTAAGGAATTAGTTTTCAGTTGCTGTTTTGTGGCTCTGTCACAGTTCTTTAGCTTGAGAAAAGTATAATTAATTTAGGGATGCTGCAAATGTTGTTTTCTATTCTTCTGCCAAAAGAAAGTGGGATAAATGGCTAGGTCAAGCATGGAGAAAAATAGCTGCAGCTTCTGGCCAAGATGAAAAGACATTAGAACTCAGAATGGAAGTGTGTGTGTGTGGGGGGGGGGGGGGGGGGGAGAGACACAGAATTTAAAACATGAGTTAATGTTGGTCCCTGACTATAGCATTTTCCAAAGGCTTCAACATGCAATTCCAGTCTTCAAATGATTCCTAAGTCCTTAAAGTCAAGAGAAGCCACATGAGCTAAAGTTTTCAGATCAAGAAAGAGACTAATCATTGTTCTTAAAAAAATAAAATAAAATAGTATCTGTACATGCTGTGTATGTCTGTTCCTTTGACCAATCAGAAAAGAATAAAATTCATGCTATCAGGATTCCTGTCCCTTGACAAAGCTGCCCTCACTCAGACTTGGCTCCCATGGTGAATGTATGTATGTTCAATACAGTGGCTCATGGAAAACTATTCGTAAACCAATCACTTCTCAATATGGAGAATGGGGCTTTAAACAGTGGCTAGAACTCATAGGTTTGAAAGTGAGTATTCTATTATTTCTGACAAATCATTTGCTTGATTCTTGTGCTTTCTAAAAGTTCACAACGTCCGTTCCCTCTATAGACACAGGTAAACTTAGCCTTTCAAAGGCAAATGTTTATGAAATACCAAAATCCATTAGTTTATTTCGTTGGAACTTTCTTAATTTAAACTTCCAGTGAAAGCAACTGCTAGTTATTGATTAAAATTAACTTAGTCTAAATTAAATCAATAAGCCTAGTTGTTCATTTCAATGGGAATTTGGCTAGAAAACAGATAAGAGAATGGAGCCCAGCGAAGATTCAACTGCTAATTACTTATAAAAGTTTAGGCTTAAAGGGTAATAAGCATTTAACCTGGGAGTGGAAACAGAAGAAGAGGTACTGGCTATAGATCCTGGGCCACAACCCTAAGTCAGGTTCAGCCGTGACTTCCCGTCAATGGGGATTGAATTCCAGTTAAGTGTAATATGTTTCAACCTGACCTTCTCAGAGAGCCACAGCCTGGGAGGCCATCAGCGCACACAATTGGCCAGGCTGGAGTAGACAGGATGAAAAACAGTCTTTCCCATGAGCAACAAGCTCTCAGCACTCCACACTGTAAATTCAAACCCAAAAGTGGGATTTTGCCCTTTTACATACTTTCATGATTTCTATTGAATAATTTTGCAAGTCCCTACCAAGGGAGCATATGCTACTTATCAAAATCACATAGAGGAGCAACAAAAACCAGGAAGTGGTTGGAAGGGACAGGCTGTGGTGATACAGGTTACACCTGGTTTTAATTTGATTGTCAGATGTCATAAGGGCAGGCTTCTCCAAACCTATAGGGAATTATTGCTGATTTATTTTAGCAAGGAATGTTTCATGCTCTTGGTTTCCAGTCCAATTTCTCTGCTTGATAAAATAAGATGTCACATGTCAAGCCACATTGTAGTGAATTATTTCAACAACCCAAAGCATTTCAAATCCACTTGAAAACTTGCCACAGAGCCAAGATCTGTCACAAAGCATTAGGATTAGTTAATCCTAGAAAACACACCTACTGTAAGAGAAACTGATGGGCAGTACACAAGAAGAAAACCATGAACACTTTGATTTAATATACATTGAGGTGCTAGATTACACAGTGCCGAGCTTTAAATTTCCCTATTCTTTTCACTAGACCAAAACAATCTTATGAGCCAACTGTTACAGGCGTTAGGATAGCTTTAGCTTTCCCAAGTTCCAAACACAAAATACATGGGAAAGGGCCTCCATTCATTTTAGAAATTCCATATAACAGAAATTTGCATTTTATTAAAGCCTTCTGATTGATGAAGAGCAAGACATCCAGGCAAGTAATAAGCCACCGTTTGCATTCTGAAAAGTGTGTATTGCCCTGGAAGTGTGTTTCCTTGCAGCCGGAAGCAGGCGGCACATTCAAGTGAGCCCTCCTCTTAAGTGGGGCAAGTGGGAGCACCTCCAATGCTGATCAATTGCAGATGTTTTTCACACACCCCAAACCAATGCGGTTAAAGAAGAAACTACTTTGGGGAGAGTCTATAGATCATAAATGTGATGAATGAACCTCAGGAACCCCATCTGTAACTGCTTATGCATTCTAGATGATGGTAGAGCTTCAGTGCCTCACCCCAAAACGCTCTTCAAGAGGGATTCCTTTTAACAGTGAATACTGTAAAAAGTATGTGTGGCAACTTAACAAAAGGAAGATAAACAATCCAATCAAGTGTTGATCTATGGACCTAAATAGACAAACTTCAAAAAAAACACAGAGATAAGCCAAGAGACATATGAAAACATGCTCAAAGTCACTAATCATCCGAGAGATGCAAATCAAAACAACAATG
>NW_006288615.1:13721504-13721842 GCF_000327345.1 Myotis davidii | reverse complement strand
TTTAACAGTGAATACTGTAAAAAGTATGTGTGGAATGTCCTGCAAAACCACACAATTTCATTTTTCCAGTGTTGATATGTATGGGATTAAAAACAAACCAGGAAAAAAACACAGAGATACTGTGTGTAGCCTCCTCTTTAAACGTTCAACTATTGAGAAGCAGGAAGCCCCAAATATCACACTAGAAAGTATTCTATTTTGCGATTTTCACCAGAGGAATTCAGTCTTTAAAGGGACAGTAATTTGGATCTGATTCAAGGGAGTACCTTTAGGTCCTCAGCTCTTTTGATATTATCAGTCTTTGGTCACGCAGGTGTCATGCAACTGTTCTCACAAGC
>NW_006288615.1:13715892-13721240 GCF_000327345.1 Myotis davidii | reverse complement strand
TAACTCAGTGGTTCTCAACCTTGGCTGCACATTAGAATCACCTGGGAATCTTTTTAAAATCCTGATTTCTGGGCCTCATCCTCCGGAAATTCTGTTTTTTTGTTATGGGGTGGGGCCACAACATTAGTAACAAAGAAACAGAATTTCCGGAGGATGAGGCCCAGAAATCAGGATTTTAAAAAAATTCCCAGGTGATTCTAATGTGCAGCCAAGGTTGAGAACCACTGTTCTAAACAGACTCCCGAGGGTCAATAGATAGAATTCAGATGTCTACAAAGTTGGTGAGAAAAACATTGTCACTAAATTCAGTATTTACTCAAATTATGAGCAGAGCAGAATAAGCACATCTAGGACATACAGAAATAATACATATTTTCATACGATTACTAGTGGCCTGGTCCACAGATTCGTGCACTGGTCTGGTCCCTCAGCCTTGCCTGTGCCCTCTCATAATCTGGGACCCCTTGGGGGATGCTGGACTGTGGATTTCAGCCCAACTCCCACAGGCCAGGCCAGGCCGGGCCAAAACCAGCTGTCCGACATCCCCCAAGGGATATAGTAGTGCACTAAGCGGCAGGCAACCAGGGAGAAGCCCAACCCTAAGCCCGAACCCAGGCCAGGTGCCACACTGCTCCTGCTCATCCAGGCCTTGCTGCACCTGCCTCAGGCTTGCGCCCAGTCAGCCCCCATTAGGACAGGTTCACACTGGAGAGACTAGCGCTACTGCAGCTCTCACCAGCTGTGAGCCTGGGTTGAGCATCTACCCCCTGGTGGTCATTGGATACACTGCTATATTTTATTATTAATCTATTAACAGCCCTAACCTGTTTTGCTCAGTGGATAGAGCGTCAGCCCGCAGACTGAAGGGTCCCAGGTTCGATTCTGGTCAAGGGCATGTACCTTGGTTGCAGGCACATCCCCAGTAGGGTGTGTGCATGAGGCAGCTGATCAATGTTTCTCTCTCATCGATGTTTCTTCTCTCTATCCCTCTCCCTTCCTCTCTGTAAAACATCAATAAAATATATATATATTTAAATCTATTAACAAAGCATATATATTACTATATCACAATTTTAGAATATTTTGATAACTGTGTTTCAATATGTTTTCCTTGTAATTTGAGATATTTTATTTAATGCATTAAAAGCATATCTCTGATAAAGGGTTTATTGGCTTCATCAGATTTCAAAAAGTGTCAGTAGTGCACACACAAAAAATTATAAAGAACTCCCACCCTTGCAAGTCTCTGGAATTCTTACCTGGCCATTATCACATAACCCAATTCCAAAACATGGCTTATACCTGGTTCTAATAAGTACTACAGTTCTAAGAGCCCAATTCTTTTATTTTTCCTACTTGAATCTCTGTCTTAGAAACTGGGTTCATTCTCTATTCTTTCTAGGAGCGGGTCCTCTGATTTGCTCATTAATTCATTCATCCAATCATTCAATAAGTATTTATTGAGTGTCTAGTATGTGATGTGATGAAGATATAGTGCAGATCAAGACAGACAAGCGCCTGTCCCAATAAATCTTCCATTCTAGTAGGAGGATAGATAGATGGAGAGATGGATGGATAGACAGAAGCTATGTAGAAAATTAGAATAAGTTGATGTCATGAAAAATGACTGGTTGGCCACTTCAGCTTCGTGGTCATACATGACCTCTCTGAGTTTTGGATGCTAAAGGAGTGATCAATCAGGGAAGGCCAGGGTAGTTGGAACACGGTTCTAAGACAGAGAGTGGTCATAGATAAGATCAGAGTGCAAAGAAGGGTTTATTTTATGAAGGGCATTCCAAGTCAGGGTAAGAACTTTGGATTTTACAAAAGCGCTGGGCACCCGTTCAAGGGTTTTAAGCAGGAGATTGTCGTGATCTGATTTACATTTTTAAAAAGACTGTTTTGGCTAAAGTATAGTGAGTAGGCTGTAAGAACACAAGAGTGAAATCAGGGAGTGAATTAGGAGGCTAGTGTGGTAGGTAACCTTGCAGGACTAGATTTTAGTAGAGGAGATGGAGGAGTGATGAAATTGGGATATGTATGAGGCTGAGTTGCAGCAGTGACAAAATCAAGACAATTTGAGGGAAGTTTAAAAAATGACAATTTATCAATGTGGAGATTGGATATAAAGAAACTACAAGGAACAGTGCAGGAGCCCAAGGCTGTTTCCCCAAGGCCCAGTGGGAACAGGAAGCAGGAAGTATACAAAGATGGCAGCCTCAAGAGAAGCTCTGACCTTCAGGCTATGCCTCAGCTTTGGAAGGTCACTGAGAGAATAACCCCAACCCTCCCTCCAACCTTCTGTCAGGACTCACTGTTGGCCAGAGGGAAAGCAAATCCAATAATTCGTCCACACAGAGTGAAGGAGGATGAGTGATTATGGAGGGGCAAGCAGAGGATATTGGGCACAGGCTGTGTCTGGAGGTGCTGTCTCTCCCGGAAGAGTGCCTATTTAATGAAAGATTGTGGAATGTGAATGAGTGAATGGCCCTTTCCAAGTTCCTGTGTTTCCACACCTATGGAATGCTGTTACTCCACATTGGATGTCCCTGACACCCACTGCTCTACAGGTAACAGTCCCTCCTTATCACAAATGATGCTGACACACTGGCTCTCTTCCCAGTTACTCAGATGGATTCATCACAGGATTCCAGTCCCAACTCTTGACAATCTCAAAGTCCCACCCTCTTCCCTTTTCACTCCCTCATGTATCTACTTAAGGCTAGAAACACTACCTAGATTTTTGTTTTTTGTCCAAAGAGTTCCAACTTCGCAGTAATAGCAGGTGGCTATTCAAAGGGGGATATGCCTTCCCCTTTGAGCTATTCTGTATCAGATTAGCATTCTCATTGCTATGTCTTAGAACCTTGGTGAATATGCACACACACATATATATCATATATATCTCAAAGACTAAGAGACATGGTCTCACTGCATTTAATGCTTGTAGACGCTAGTGTTTCATGCTAACGTGTCTTGTTGTATAAATGTTACAGCCAGATTTCCTTTGGAGATAGAAACTGAGCCTTTTCTTTAGCTGATAAAATAAAATACCAAATACCTAAGTATAAATGACTTATTTCTGAAAAGAACAAACTACTTCATACTTATCAACCCCTATATCTTGCCTGTCCAGAATAGTAGCATGCACAACTTTTCAGCTCTGCCTTCAAAATGTGATAAATCTTCTCTCTGGGGCAAAGAGTGCATCTCTGTATTTATCCAGAGAAAGAATTTAACTCTTGTCTACATGTTTTTAAAAAGAGTAGGTGGGAGAAGAGAGAGGAGGGAAAAGGTAACAGATTGTGAAGGATTTATTACTAAAGCAATAGAAAATCAATCTTAAGACTTTGATGATTTAACCAGCCACAAAAGCATAGAAATGTATGAGAAAGCCCTGATTGATTTTTAACTCCGTAATCCTTCCCACCCCATCTATTATCCTGAATGGATTATATTAGCCATCATTATGACTGAGACAAGATAGGACACTGACATCCGCCTGACATGATATAACTGTAAATGGAATCGGCTTACACACAAAGGCTTTTACCTGGTTATTAATAGTGTTCTCTGTGGGTGATGGACTGGACTGATATTAAAACCTTCGTCGATTGTGTGGAGCCATTGCGATTTGATTTCAGTCCAAGAAGTAGCTCCTCAAGGTAGCCATTGCAGAGTGACCTGACAAACTGCTCCAATATCATTCCTGGAGACTCACCCTTTTAAGAGGCTCATAAAATACTGGGGGCTCATGACATCTTGTTGGCACTGAGGAGTCCAAGCTACTACTGCTAAGATGAATGACACCAAGTGTGCTCACAAACACCTTGACGACATCCCTCATCTTCACCGCCAATAGGAATACAAAGGACATGAATTACAGTAAAATATGGATGACATTAATTACAGTAAAATATGGATGAGCACATACCAAACTATTAAGGTCAGTTGGTGATTTTTGCTTGTTTCACTTACTTCCATTGAATCCATGAAAAATATTTTAATTCTTAAGCAACCATTTACTTTTTAAGCTCCATGAGGCTTCCAACCACTATTTCATTTCTAACCCAACAAAGGGGTATACTCAACACAGAAATACCAGATGTCTTGCCCAAGTTTACACAGATTTGGAGTGGTTCCAATTAGAAAGCCCAGATTTTCCTTCTTTTATTCAACAAAATACCTTATTTTACACAACAGATATTTATGACAAAATATCTTCTTTTATACAATAGAGCCAGGCATTTTTGAGTGAGTGGAGGACAACCATTGAAAAATGAGGTGAAATCTCTATCCTCATGAGACTTACAGTCATTGTGAGGAGACACATATATATAGTTGTATATTATGTGGTCAAGCACCTATGAACTCAAAGAACCTGGCAGATTTCCCCAAATTACTCTGGCCTCCTCCTGCTAATCTGAAGCCAAACATGCCCATCAAATTCTGAATAACATTCTAAGAGACAGATGGGCAAGCAGGGGAAGGGAACACCTTGTATTTTAAAGTATTAACTGTCTCCTTTTGGAAACTGGGAAATATATTCTCATTTATAACAAGAAAATTCTTGTGTTTATGCATTACATTCTGTGGATCAGTTGTGAGAATTAAATGAGGTATAGATAGATAGAAGAAAGAAAGAAAGAAAGGAAGGAAGGAAGGAAGGAAGGAAGGAAGGAAGGAAGGAAGGAAGAAAGAAAGAAAGAGAGAGAGAGAGAGAAAGAAAAGAAAGAGAGAAAGGAAAGAAAGAGAGAAAGAAAACAGTAGGTACTCAGGTTACATCAGAGATTTGTTCCTATGGAGCAATGCAATTTTCACCGTAAGTCAGAACCCACCTACATAAGCACCTATGTCACTCACACGGAGCACATACACAGCAGTCATGAAGTGAAACAGTAAAAAAAATTAAAAGAAAGATAACAATTCCTGACCTTTTCTTGTGGTCAATAAATAATAAAGAACATAAAGCACATATGTACATATGTTGAAATGACGGAACTTCTTTTTTTTTTAATAAATAAACTAGAGGTCCCTCAGTCTGGCCTGTGCCCTCTCACAGTCCAGGAACCCTCAGTGGATATCCAACTGATGGCAGGGAGCAGGCCTAAGCAGGCAATTGGACATCCTTAGCACTGCCGCGGAGGCAGAAGAGGCTCCTGCCACCACCGCTGCTCTTGCCAGCTGTGAGCCAGACTTCTGGGCTTCTGGCTGAGTGGTGCTCCCCCTGCAGGAGCCCACTGACCACCTGGGGAAGCTCCTGCATTGAGCATCTGCCCCCTGGTGGTCAATGCGCATCATAGCAACCAGTCATTCTGCCATTTGGTTGATTTGCATATTCCTTTTTT
>NW_006288615.1:13712484-13713144 GCF_000327345.1 Myotis davidii | reverse complement strand
CGCTGGCAAGTGGACACCCCTGGAGGGCTGCCAGGCTGCCAGAGGGATGTCTGATTGCCATCCTAGGCCCAATCCCCCGGGGAGCAGGCCTAAGCCAGCAAGTGGTCATCCCCCAAGGGGTCCCAGACTGCGAGAGGGCACAGGCCGGGCTGAGGGACCCCGCCCTGCCGAGTACACAAATTTTTGTGCACCGGGCCTCTAGTTTCCTTAATAATTGCCCATTTTACTAGCATGCATCAGCCCTGGCTGATGAGTAGCTTTCCAGACCCCATTGATGAAATTACTAGGTGACCCATTCATTTTTTTTATATTCCTTTCTTAATTTTTACTTTATTTTTATTTCTTTTATTGTCTAAAGTTTTGCATGTCTCTTTTTTCTCCAATTGACCTCCCCCCAGCCATTCCCACCCCACTTTCCCAGTGTCTGTGTCCATTGGTTATGCTAATATGCATGCAAACAAGTCCTTTGGTTGCTCTCTAACCCCCCATTGCCTGCCATTTGTCTATGGATCTATTCTTGTTCATCAAATTATGTTGATCATTATAGCCCATACATGAGTGAGATCATGTAATATTTATCTTTCTCCGACTGGCTTATTTCACTTAGCATAATGCTCTCCAGTTCCATCCATGCTGTTGCAAATGGGAAAAGTTGCATTT
>NW_006288615.1:13700678-13711512 GCF_000327345.1 Myotis davidii | reverse complement strand
CTTCAGATGAATTTTTGGACAGTTTGTTCTAAGTCTGTGAAATATGCCGTTGGTATTTTAATGGTGATTGCGTTGAATCTATAAATTGCTTTGGGTAATATGGACATTTTTATGATGTTGATTCTACCAATCCATGAACATGGTATGTTCTTCCATTTGTTTATGTCTTCCTCTATCTCTTTTTTCAATGTCCTGAGTTTTCTGAGTATAAGTCTTTTACCTCCTTAGTTAAGTTTATTCCTAGGTATCTTAATTTTTTTGGTGCAATGGTAAATAGGGTTTGTTTGTTTGTTTGTTTGTTTCTTTTTCTGAGTTCATTATGTGAGTTCATTATTGGTGTTTAAAAAGGCCATAGATTTCTGGGCATTAATTTTGTATCCTGCTACATTGCCACATTCACTTACTAGGTCTAGTAGTTTTTTGATGGAGTCTTTGGGGTTTTCTATGTATAGTATCATGTCATCTATGAATAAGGACAGTTTTACTTCTTCTTTTTCCAATTTGGATACCTTTTATTTCTTCTTTGACCCATTCATTTCTAACATTTTCAACTATCAGCAATCTCTGCATGTTGGATGGATATTCTCCTTCTGATAATTTGACTTGTTCCAGTTATGCCCTTTAGAGCTACACAAAACAGACCTATCATTATTTCCCATATACTTCTATCTAGAGTTGAATTTCCTTCCCTTTCCATCATAAAAGTTATGATTTCCAGACCCTCCTGCTTTATGAATTACTGTCCAATTGAAAAACATCTTAACATTCAATGGGATCATTCATTTCTGGAATAGAAAGATCTTTCCATGACATTACATGTAATATTGCTAAGATCAAAATTCACAAGTAAGAATTCTTAAGTCAAGTCTTTCATTCTATTTATGGGGAAGGAGGGGAAGCAGTTAATTTCAGAGAATTATTTAAGAATAAGTATTTCATCCTGCCATTTGCAACAAAATGGATGAAACTTGAAGGCAGTGTACTAATTGAAAAAAGTCAGACAGAGAAAGATAAATACTGTATGATCTCACTTGTGGCTGAAATCTAAAAAGCCAAACTCATAGAAACAGAGAGTAGAGCAGTGGTTACCAGGGGCTGTTGAGTGGGAGAAATGGGGAGATGTTGGTCAAGGTGTACAAACTTCCAATTATAAGATGAATAAGTTCTGGGACTTTAATGTATAGCATGGTGATAGCTAATAATACTGTATTATAGGTTTTAAAGTTCCTAAGAAAGTAGATTATAAATGTTCTCACCGAACACAAAAAATGTTAAATGTGTGACATGATGGAGGTGTTAGCTAACACTATGATGGTAATTATTTCAAAATATATAACTATATAAAATCAACATGTTGTATATCTTAAATTTATGCAGTGTTATATTCCAATTATTACCTCAATAAAACTGGGAAAAGAAGAATAAGGATTTCAGAATATAGCCCCATGAATTCAATAAGATGGCCAAAGCATATTGTGAAAATATAGAGAGAAAATTAGTAAGAACAGGAAAATTAAAATGGATCAGCATATATTTCAGGTTCCATAAATGAATAGGTGTGGTTTTCTTGGCATTCACTGCTTGGCACCTGATTCTTCTGAAATACAAATAATAACTAAATAAGCATTGTAAACTCTGTAGTCCAGATGATCTTCAAAGACCCTGCTTTCCATCTGAGTCTAGTCTTCTGCTTTGACACACATCTTTTCCTGAAATTTAAGAATTAGTACTGGAATGACTTGGCAAGTAGGAAAGAAAGGATGTCCTTGAAAATCAGGTTTCCACCTGGTAATCAATATGATGGCATGAAGCACACATGAATAAAAATATGATCAAAAATACTTTGTTTCCCTAAAAGTCACATAGAAAAATTAATGGCCAATTTAAAACAAAAATCAACCCTCAGATAAAATCACTTTCCCTAGACATCACCAGCACACATCCACAGAGCACTTCTCTCCACACTGTTATTTTTCATTGAGTTTCCAGCCAGCAGCAGGAAACAGTAAGAGCCTTCCAGGAAGCCTGCACTGGTGAGATTGGCCCCAGGTTTGGCAGAACCAAAAAGTGAATAGAATCATCACTCTTGTTTTTTAAATGGTGGTTTACGGCTGACCAAAGCCTGACACCAGGCTCCCTTTGATCAAAGGGAACCCAGAGACCACATGAGCAACCTTGGCCTCCAGAAAAACAGTCAAGTCAAAGTGGCATAAAGGGGATGCCACAGAGGTGGGTGTTCTCCACCACCCACAAAGAGATCTAACCCCAGTGCCACACAGGAGCTATCTGCTGCTGTATGTCCAGAACAGAAAAAGTATCAAGGCATGAGCTGCAACAGGAGATTCTTAGGGGGGAGGAGGGAAGCAGATATTGTGATTGAATAGCATTTGTCCATCTCCAATCTTGTGGTTCTTTGAAATGTCTAGTTGAAATTTTAAGGGATTCAAATAAAGGAATATGCAAAATCCCAGAGTCTACTACGTTAGCAATTCAATTATTTTCAGCTATTCTTTGACCATGACCACCTTCTTGCTTTTATGGTTTCATTTGCCCACAATAGATATTTTAATTTAAAAATGATTTAGTCAGAACATCTGGATCACCTAGAAATAAAAGTAGGTGAAATGAACAAGTGCCTAGTACTAGAAATGTTATCAATGGTCCATCTAAACAGATATTCCATATCTGTTTAATGCAATATGCTAGTTATTGCATCAATAAAAATATTCCAGTGTGTTTTTACCCATTACTTATCATAAGGCATCATTAAATTTAAAAAAGTGGAGGTGAGAGAAATAAAAATAGTGATTCCAGTATTAGATGTGGTGTCCGACATGCTTTCTCAGCCTAATTGAGACAAATCGAAGTTCCATTATAAGTGGAAGCACATACTGTGTTCATAGATAGGAAGATTTAACATAATTTAAATGTCCATACTACCCAAAGCAATCTATAGAATCAATGCAATTCCTACCAAGATATCAATAGTATATTTCACAAAACTTGAACTATTTCAAAAATTTATAAGGAACTAAAAAACATCCCAAATAGCCACAGCAATTCTGGAGGGGGTGGGGGGGAACAAAGCTAGAGATATCAGGCTACCTGATGGCAAACTGTACTGCAAGGCCCTAGTAATCAAAACAGCCTGGTACTGCCATAAAAACAGACATATAGATCAATGGAACAGAATAGAGAGCCCAGAAATAAACCCATACCTTTATGGTCAGATAATATTTGACAAAGGAGACAAGAACATACAATGGGGTAAAGACAGTCTATTCAATAAATAGTGTTGGGAAAATTGGGCAGATATAGGCAAAAATATGAAATTAGATCACTGTTGTGGTCTAATTAGACCATACACAAGAATAAACTCAAAATGGATTAAAGACATAAATGTTAGACTCAAAACCATAAAAATCCTGGAAGAAACATAGGCAGTGAAGTCTCTGACATTTCTCATAGCAATATTTTTCTGACATATCACCTAAGCAAAGAAAACAAAGGAAAAAAAATAAACAAATGGGTCTACATCAAATTAAAAAGTTTTGCACAGCAAAGGAAATCATCAACAAAATGAAAAGATAACCCACTGAATGGGAGAACACATTTACCAATGATACATCTGATAAGGAGTTAATATTCAAAATTTATAAAGAACTCATATAAATCAACACACAAAAAAAACCAAACAATCCAATTTTCAAATAAGCAAAGGACCTGAATAGACACGTCTCCAAAGAGAACATACAGATTGGCCAATAGACATGAAAAGATGCTAAAGGTCAATAATCAACAGAGAAATGCAAATTAAAACCACAATGAGATATCACCTTATACCTGTCAGAATCACTATCTACGTATATAAAGAGCCGGTGACCGGAATGCCATAACAACCAGAATGATCTGTCGCTATAACAACTGTGGCCAGCGAACCGGCCCAATGGGGGATGGGGCCAGCTGGCAAACCTCCTGCGGCCCCTCCCTCCAGCTGGCCCCGCCCATAATCAGCCTCTCCCACCCTGATTGAGAGTTGGGTGGCCAGCCAACCTGCCCATGGCCCTTCTTCCCACAGGCCCTGCCCCTGATGGGCCCCCACCACCCCATCCGCCCACAGTTCCTCCCCCCAGCCAGCTCCCTTCCCCCCACATCCATAGAGGATGGGGCTGGCCAGCCAATCTCCCACAGCCCTTGCCCTGGCTGCTGACCCCCAATCGGCCCTCCCACCCCATTTGGATGCAGGGCTGGCCAGCCCACCACCCATAGCTCCTCCCCATGTCTGGCCCTGCCCCCAATCCGCCCCCTCCACCTCAATCGAGGGCAGGGACCACACAGTCCCAACCCCCAGCCGGCCTGGCCCTGATGGGCCAGATCATGGCAGGCCGGCCAGCCAACCTCCTGCCGTCTCCTCCTCCTGACAGGTGCAGCCCGGATCTGCCCAACTGGGCCAGCCAGACCCCACCAGGACACGAATTCATGCACTGGGGCTCTAGTCATCAATAAATCAATAAAAAAGTTTTGGCAAGGATGTGAAGAACATTGATCAGCTGCCTCCTGCATGCCCCCTAGTGGGGATCGAGCCTTGGAACCTTTTGGTGCACTGGACAATGGCCAACTAATTAAGCCACACTGTCCAGAGCTGAAGCCCAGATATTCTGAACCCAAGTTGTAGATTTGGTGAAGGGAGGAGCATGGGTTCAAGTCTTAGAAGTTTCACTCACTAGCTAGGTGACTTGAGCTTAACTTGTCTGAGCCTTAGTTTTCTCATTTACAAAATAGGACAATGAGACAAACAAGGTAGATGTGTTATGAGGATAGGTTGTGGGGCCCCATCTCAGTTCCTGGTGGACACTAGACTGTTAGCCACCTCCTGCCCTCTGCTCCCTCCTTCCCTCCATGCTCCAGCTATCACCATATTACCCTCCCAGCTCACATGGATCTTTTCCCCTCCACACTTAGAGAGAAATTGTGATCTCTGTCATACAACTTGGTACTTACTCAAATAGCCATTGGGATTCTTTATGTCATAAGAGACCAAAGCCCACATCAAAATTGCTTAATAAATAAGGGCATTTATTAGCTATAATAAATGAAAGTAGCACAGAGCGGTAGCACCTGATCCAGATACTCTGTCATCAGGGCTCTAGCTCCACTTCCCAGTGATTTCCCTGGCTTTGCACTTGTCAAGGCACAGGCCTCGTTCTCAGGCTGGCTCCCACCATGACAGCAAAATTTACCCCAGCATTTCCAGCTTTCGTACCTGCATGCTACCCTGGTCATAAGGAGAAGGTCTGGGTTGCAGCCTTCTCAAAAAATGTCTTTTGAGTCCCAGCTCAAGTCCCATGCTCACCCCTGAACCAATCACCCTGGCCAGGAGGAACGGACCACATAGTCTCAGCCTGGGTTGTGTGCTCAACCCCTGCCCCAAACCAGCCCCAATCCAGACATGGAATCACTGCCCAGAAACCAGTTAGATCATCACTGGCAATCGGGGTTTGGGAGCCAAAGAGTATTTTAATAGATTTAATGGCAGCTTTCCATTGGATCCAGTTACATCTCCCAGCTCTTACAGTGCGAGTGCTGAGAGCTGTCAGGCCACAGCTCTTCTAAGAGTGTCTGTGGCCTGGTCCCACTTGGGTTATTTTCCTGAAGTATTACACTTCTAACCCAGAGCTAAAATAGCCTCTCTTACAGGAATCCAGGATAAATAAAATCGCATGAGATTGGATTCTGCCCTTAAATTTTGATTTTATAGCCTTTGAAAGCTTTGTATAGTATCACAAGCATGTGTATATCTGTGTGTGTGTGTGTGTGTGTGTGTGTGTGTGTGTGTGTGTGTGTGTGTAAACTGTATAGCTTTATAAAGAGTTACCCATTTGGCTTTTCATAGGAATAAAATCCTACATTATGACAATGACCTTTAACAAAAGTTAAGCATGTGAACTTTGCTTTAAGAAAACAATTTGTCCATAACTCAACTTCTTTTATCCCCAAGTCTTTGAAGTTGAAGGTAAAAAAAAAATAATCAAGTATTTCATTCTTGACATTTTCAGGGAAGGTGTGTAAATAGGAAACACACATAAAACCACTGAACATGAAGCGATAACAGATGATTCTACATAATTACAACTGCAAAAATATATAGGAAGTACAATAGGTTAAGGATGCTGCCCTTGGAAGCTATTTTTTATCAATAAGGCATGGATGGATTTACTAGCCTCCAATTTCTCTGATCCACAGGTAAATTTGCCATCCTCGATTCACTGTCACTACTTCAAATATCAGGCTAAATACCTTTGGGGTGCCTCTGGGGTATTCACAACCTTCAGAGAGTTGTTGACAGTGATCACATTTCTTCTGAAGTCTTTGTTGATCCAAGAATACATATTTTGTTGTGTAAGTCTTCATAAATCAGCCTTTCCGCCCATTTATCATTCCTGTTGCTTTTCTCTGAACACTCTCCAGTATGTCTCTGACTTGCTAATAATGAGGTTCCCAGACCACAGTGCATCATTCCAAGCTCAGTCTCTCGTTGTGCAGAGATGGACTTTGCCTCTTTATTCCTGACCCACTGTTTCCACTTACAAAGTTCTTACGCTGTCAGATCATATATGAACCCATAATTCATGTGCTCTCCATTACAATTCCTGGGGGAACCCAAGCACTTCCCTAAATAGGTCAATGCCTGACATGTAATAGTTGCTCAGAAAAAAAGTCCTTGAATAAATGAATAAATGAAAGCATAAACTCCATGGCTGGGTCTTTACTGTACCAAATAATTTATTACAAAAAGAATAAGAGAGGGAATGTGTGTGTTTGTGATGGGGGTGAAGGAGGGGAGGAACTCACAAGGAATTATCCACTGAATATTTGGCCTGTATCATTCCAACATTTCTACCACTTTGATTTGACTGAGACGTTATTCCACTCTCATTTAGCACAAGGCAAACTGAAGTCCAGAAAACTAATGTATGTCTCCACAGTGGCTGAACAGTTGAATGGAACTGAGGACATATCTGGAACCTAAAATTCTGGTGCCTGCTACATCCTCCAGACTAAATTGATTTTAAAATATTATTGGTAAAATCTTTGCAGTACTACCTCTTGAGCCAAAATATTTGAGGTATGGGTTTCTAATTGTGATTTACTTTATAAGTCTTGCCCTTCTAACCATAATAGCAGGATCCAAGAGCTAGAAAAGGTGGTAGTCTAGAGCTAACCTTTTTTTCTGCTCTCTCTTATCCTGATAGCACTAGTGGTAGTGAGAATGACAATCACAGTAGTAGAAGCTGCCACCATTACTGAGTACCTGCTGTATACAGTGTAACCCTCTGTTTAACCCTTCGCACATGTTATTTCAAACAGCCTATTAAAATAGGCATTATTCAATCAAACTTACCATAAGGAAACTGAGTCCCAGAAGGTTAATTGCCTAAGGATCACACAGCAGAGGTAGCGTGCTAATTTAGCTCAATGAAACTACACCACACTCTTCTGCCCTAGAGTGGATCCTCTCCTTGGTTTCAATACTGTACCATCCCTGATAGCCACTCCTACTTTCTGATTCCGATACACTTCCCACTAAGGACCCTCGATCAAAACTAAGTTGCAGGAGGGAGGGGAGAAACCTGTTCCTCTTAGTTTAACTTAGAAAAGAACCTTTTTTCTAGGAAATTAAGGGAAACAACAAACCATCAAGCACGTCACTTCCTAATAGGATTTGGCAAGTGTAAGGCCAAATATAAAGGCATTAAAATCTACTAGTGGAGTCCCTGCCTGGCCACAGATGGCTATGGTAGCCCAGTTTCCAGGCACCTCCCCTCTTCTCCAGCCCACCTCTCTACCTTGCTGTATATATGCACATGGCTTCTAGCTGGAACTGAACAGGTAGATACAGCAGCACACTGCACTATGATGAAACACTGTACTGAAATGCTTGAAAAAACATCCTCAGAATTACCTCTATATCAGGAAGTAATCAAAACAAAAAGAAAGACCAAATACTCTTTCTATTGGTTAATTCATTCCCCCAACTTATCTGTACCATATTCTGTCTTTATGTTGCAACTTCAAACCACCAAATAACGCCATGCATGAGACAACATAACTTCATGGAAACAGCACTAGAGAAGAAGTAAGGAGACTTAGTAGATTTGCGACTCACTAGTTTGCTAGCAGGGACTATAAAATAATCATTTTGAAAGCCCCCTGGGATCCATAAAACAGTCCACAGTACTCATGAAATGCTGGTTGAATTTGTAGAACCGACCTTGGGTAAACCTCTCCATATTTCCAAGCTTCAGTTTTCTATATTTATAAAACAGAAACTAATAATAACTCCCTTGTATCACATGGCTATTGTGGGGTTCCCTACAGGATAATATCTATAAAAGCACTTTTAAAAAAATAAAGAATCACACAAAACCAAGCTATAAAGAAAAGGAGATGGACTATGATAGTTCTGCCAATAATGTAGGCATGGTGCCAACAAGCAAGTTGCAAGTTAATGGCACTTTTTGCTATTCACCCAGATGTTAGGCATATTCTAACTATAAAAACTGAAGTGATCACTGGCAGACATTCAGAAGGTCTGAGGACTGTTAGAAGGAGCAACGTGAGTGTTCTCTGTCTCTCTCAGGCCTCGAGGAGGGCAGGAAAACTTCTGCATAGAGCTATTCTCCTGTAAGGGAAACCACAACTCTCTCTCTCTCTTACTGCTCTAAAGGGAAAACAGTGCAGATTCCAAATATTTTTGCTATGGTGCTGAGCTGAATGAATCTACACAAGAGTTAAGTCTTTGCTTTTTCACAGGGAAATAAGCCCTTTAGATCCCACACTCTAACCCCACTTCTACAGCAATCAAGCCAAGCCAGAAATTTGCACTTGCAAATATTTTTGAAAGGGTCTGACTAAGCCATTTTCAGATGTTTTCCAGTCTCCGTGTGCCTCTCCCTCCCACAGAGCACAATTAAAATGGCACCTTTAAAAGGCTATTAAAAAACATTGATTGGCTTAACTGTGCTAATGTCGTGGCTTTAAAATAAAATTCTATTAAGTCCTTAAAATATTGCCGACAAGTACTTTGCAGCAAAAACTCAGGACACCCATCCTGAGGCTTCTGTTATTGAGATATTTAGCTAATTACTGCAGTTTATCTTTCTTATCAGCATTTGTCTCTGAATTTTTTAAGTCTTCTGATAGTTAACCTGAAACAACTGCCTGTATGCAACACTAGAGGCCAGTACTCAGCAGCCACCTTTCCCCAAGTCACCATCCTGAATTCATACAGAACAAATCAGACATGTCTATGCTGACTTTTGCTTTGTTCCTATTTTTTAAGTTACTAATAAGTTTGACAATAAGGTAAAAGTACATATATGCTTTTTAAAAAAATTGGAAGTTTTATACAAGCTTTGTTTTTCCTAGCCGGATATGCTAGGCTGCTTAGCACTTTCAGAAAACACATAACCGTCATAGACTACCCTTCCCTCAGAGCTGTCCCAGGGTTTATTTTAGCCCATATGACCTCATCCCTACGTATATACTGAATCACCCATGTACTTGGAGACTAACATGCAGAAGGCTTCTCTTTACTTTTATATTTCAACTAGAGGCCCGGTGCATGAGTTTGTGCACCAGTGGGGTCTCTTGGCCAGGGGTCCCGTATTGCGATAGGGTGCAGGCCAGGCGGAGGGACCCCACCCATGCACAATTGGGGCTGGGAAGAGACACAGGAGGTCTGGCCTGACTCGCTCAGTCCCGATCAGACCCCAGCAGCAAGCTAACCTACCAGTCGGAGCATCTGCCCCCTGGTGGTCAGTGCATGTCATAGCAAGCGGTTGAGCAGCCTTAGCATATCATTAGCATATTATGCTTTGATTGGTTGAACAGCCGACTGGTCAACCAGACACTTAGTGTA
Source organism: Myotis davidii (assembly GCF_000327345.1). NCBI lineage: Eukaryota > Metazoa > Chordata > Mammalia > Chiroptera > Vespertilionidae > Myotis > Myotis davidii. Next base: position 13,701,590 of record NW_006288615.1, on the reverse strand, counting down.
TTAGGCTTTTATTACATAGGATCCTTGCTGTCTACGTGCCTTAGGCCAGCAGACTTCCTCTCAGACGCATAATGTGTGAGGCCAGTTCAAGAAAGGAGGACTCAGAAACAGGTCTTATTTAAGGGTGTTGTTAATTCAACATTACAGTTTTAGTTGACCTACACTAGGTAGTAGCCCAATGTCCCAATAACATTCTTCCATACTAAACTTGGCCACAGAAGGCACACAAGGAAAGCTAATGGTTCAATGGAGCTGAAGGTGTTTGTAAACCGCACTTGGCTTTAGAAATGTTAAGTATCTGTTACTGATGACAGTGATGATGACGATGATTTGTTTGGTTTTATTGTTAGTAAAGTAAGATCTGCTCAAGAACCAAGTGGACTTCATTCAGACTCCAAGGAAACCTGGAAGCACATGAAGCTATTTTAGGAGTTACATGTCTAACTTTTGTGTAAACTGCTATGAATTACTATACAGATTCGGCTAAGAGATGTGAAATTTGAGAAAAACTACTGCACTGGAAAGAGCGAAGTCCCAAAGGCTGAGAACATAAACCCCGCTGTTTGACAAGTACCTGGCTGTTTCTAGCTGTTTGACTTTGAGCAGGTTTCTAAACCTGTCAAAGCCCCAGGTTCTTCCTTTATGAGAGAGTTGGGAATTTCCCAAAACCTAACAAGGTGCTGTGAAGTATCTCCTACATAGAACTCTGGACCAATGTCAGTTGGGTTATCTCTAGCTTTCAAAAGCCTACCCTTCCTTGGAGAGGAAGCACAAACCCTACGATCTTCATGAAACTTTTGCTTATCCCCACCAGGTTTAAATGTGGCCATTAGTCCCCACAGAACTGCTTCCCACGTTCTTCCTACTGTTTTCTGTTCTATTCTGTAGTTTTAGATGTGCCTTCCTTCTGCT
>NW_006288615.1:13625368-13697247 GCF_000327345.1 Myotis davidii | reverse complement strand
TCCTTTCCCCAAGTCACCATCCTGAATTCATACAGAACAAATCAGACATGTCTATGCTGACTTTTGCTTTGTTCCTATTTTTTAAGTTACTAATAAGTTTGACAATAAGGTAAAAGTACATATATGCTTTTTAAAAAAATTGGAAGTTTTATACAAGCATTGCTTTTCCTAGCCGTGATATGCTAGCTGCTTAGCACTTTCAGAGAAAACACATGTTCTCCAAATTGCCATAGTCCTCCCCAGAATGTTTCCCACTTTTCTCATCTACAGTCTTTGAATTTGCAACTCCTGAACTGGATTATTATGCATAAAGAAACAATGGTGTTCCATTGCTAACCGTCATAGACTACCCTTCCCTCAGAGCTGTCCCAGGGTTTATTTTAGCCCATATGACCTCATCCCTACGTATATACTGAATCACCCATGTACTTGGAGACTAACATGCAGAAGGCTTCTCTTTACTTTTATATTTCAACTAGAGGCCCGGTGCATGAGTTCGTGCACCAGTGGGGTCTCTTGGCCAGGGGTCCCGTATTGCGATAGGGTGCAGGCCAGGCGGAGGGACCCCACCCATGCACAATTGGGGCTGGGAAGAGACACAGGAGGTCTGGCCTGACTCGCTCAGTCCCGATCAGACCCCAGCAGCAAGCTAACCTACCAGTCGGAGCATCTGCCCCCTGGTGGTCAGTGCATGTCATAGCAAGCGGTTGAGCAGCCTTAGCATATCATTAGCATATTATGCTTTGATTGGTTGAACAGCTGACTGGTCAACCAGACACTTAGTGTATTAGGCTTTTATTACATAGGATCCTTGCTGTCTACGTGCCTTAGGCCAGCAGACTTCCTCTCAGACGCATAATGTGTGAGGCCAGTTCAAGAAAGGAGGACTCAGAAACAGGTCTTATTTAAGGGTGTTGTTAATTCAACATTACAGTTTTAGTTGACCTACACTAGGTAGTAGCCCAATGTCCCAATAACATTCTTCCATACTAAACTTGGCCACAGAAGGCACACAAGGAAAGCTAATGGTTCAATGGAGCTGAAGGTGTTTGTAAACCGCACTTGGCTTTAGAAATGTTAAGTATCTGTTACTGATGACAGTGATGATGACGATGATTTGTTTGGTTTTATTGTTAGTAAAGTAAGATCTGCTCAAGAACCAAGTGGACTTCATTCAGACTCCAAGGAAACCTGGAAGCACATGAAGCTATTTTAGGAGTTACATGTCTAACTTTTGTGTAAACTGCTATGAATTACTATACAGATTCGGCTAAGAGATGTGAAATTTGAGAAAAACTACTGCACTGGAAAGAGCGAAGTCCCAAAGGCTGAGAACATAAACCCCGCTGTTTGACAAGTACCTGGCTGTTTCTAGCTGTTTGACTTTGAGCAGGTTTCTAAACCTGTCAAAGCCCCAGGTTCTTCCTTTATGAGAGAGTTGGGAATTTCCCAAAACCTAACAAGGTGCTGTGAAGTATCTCCTACATAGAACTCTGGACCAATGTCAGTTGGGTTATCTCTAGCTTTCAAAAGCCTACCCTTCCTTGGAGAGGAAGCACAAACCCTACGATCTTCATGAAACTTTTGCTTATCCCCACCAGGTTTAAATGTGGCCATTAGTCCCCACAGAACTGCTTCCCACGTTCTTCCTACTGTTTTCTGTTCTATTCTGTAGTTTTAGATGTGCCTTCCTTCTTCTACTTAATTATACACTCCATGAGGGCAGCACTTTGTCCAAAGTCATCGATACCGTGGGTGAATGGTATGTATTTTAGTAGCTTGATTCAATTAATCATTTATTCACTAATAAATTTGTGCCCAATACAAGTACCTTAAATCAACCTGTCCATGGACAACCACAGCCTTGGGTTTCTCAGGGAATGGCCTGAGAATCTACACACATAAAAATACTGTCCCTAAACAGAATCTCTCTCACATATAACATGACCTGTGCATTTTCAAATATATGTAAGTGCTGTTGTGATTAATAAAACACAATTCATTTTTTAAAATGAATGTGTGCCCCTCTGCACCTGTCTGGTGGTCGTGCACAAATAAGAAAGAGCATCTACACCCTAGCTGGTTTGACTCAGTGATAGAGCATTGGCCTGCGGACTGAAGGGTCCCAGGTTCAATTCTGGTCAAGGGCACATGCAGTAGGGGGCATGCAGGAGGCAGCCAATCGATGAGTCTCTCTCATCTTTGATGTTTCTATCTCTCTCTCCCTCTCCCTTCTTCTCCTAAATCAATAAAAATATATTTTTTAAAAAGAGCATATACAAATGATCCTGCCCAGCCTACCTCCCAAAGGGGACATCAAGACTTCTTCACTGGTCTTGATACTGGTTACATGAAGTATTTGATCTAGTTTTCTGGGAGGGGAAGTATGAGGTATAGGATGGAATATAATCAGTCACAGGTCATAAATTGATCATGGAGCTGAGCAGTAATGACAACAGACAGCATTGGGAAGTAATGGGGTAGAAGCAAGAAAACGTAGACTGACACTCGATAATTAAGACCATGCATGAGCCAGTGGTAGGAAACTGGGCTATAGAAATTTAGGACCCTTTGTCATTTAAAGATATTATGTTATAGCAAGAATATCTAAGCAATAACTAAAACAAAAGAACCATTAGCCACTTTTTCATCTCACAGGAGATGAGGGTTACCCTAAGATCTTTATTTCATTCTGCTCCCACATTATGAGCACACCATGAATGTTTGTAAAATGAGTAATTGATGCCACTAGGGAGCAGTTCCATTGAGGCAGGAGGTCATCCTTCATTCTTCCATGTTTGTACGATTTCCTAGGTTCCAAAGGACTTGCAGACACATTATTGCATGTTTTCTCAGTAATCCTGGCACATAACAAGGCAGGAATATCACCCCATTTTACAGATGACCACACTGTGATTCAAAACATTGAAATGACTCACCCCAGGTCACACAGGTATTTAGTAGCAGAGGCTTACCTAGAACATGGGTCCTCTAGTCCAAAGCCCTTAATTTTATCCTTGGAAAAATGTCAAAGATGAGAAACCCTGTTTTTGCTCTCTTAACTTATCTCTCTCATTTCTGTGGGATCAGTGACTGTATAACACTGGGAACAATCCAGATCATTAGTAATAGGTGATAACACTTAATGAATTTAATGTGTTACTTTTATGCTTCCAACTCCTCATCTTCAAGGTGGGATATTAGCAGTACCTACCTTAGAAGGCAATTTTGAAGATTAAGTAAATTGATGCATTTAGAACAGTGGCTGGCACATGGCTATAAGAGATACCTCCTGCCTTCTCTCTAATCTTGCAAACAAATGCTCTTGCCCACTGATAATATTGCCCTAGCTCAGTGGTCGGCAAACTGCGGCCCCTTTAGTGTGGCTCTTCCACAAAATACCACGTGCGGGCTCACACGTACAGTATGATTGAAACTGCGTGGCCACACTCAAGGGGCCAAAGAGCCACATGTGGCTCGCGAACCACAGTTTGCCGACCACTGCCCTAGCTCCTCTTTATGCAGTACAAACACAGTGCCTTCAAGGTTTCTCAATTCTGTTGGTAATCAGGGTCATCCTAAACCTTAATTTAGAGGCTAAAATACTTCCTATATTTTGACATCCCAAAAGAAGAATTTTATTATTTTTCCTATGTGTGTGTGTGTGTGTGTGTGTGTTTGTGTATATATGTTTTTAAAGTTTTTGTCTACCATTAAATAACTGTCTGTATGGCCTCCTTACTAGGAAATATACTATTTCTTTAGGCCTTTTCAAGCACTGAAAATAGTTTTGTCTCCCATTACCCACTGAAGACCACAGATTGAGCATTACCATACTAATCCGACCCTTCATTTCCCAGACAAGAAATGAAGGACCCAAGATGTTGGGAGACTTGTTCAAGGTCACTCAGCTAGTTAGAGTCTAAGTATGAGCCAGGATCTGCTTTTTTTTTTTTTTAACTCAATTAAGGGGGTTGGCAGTTTCCTTACTCTAAATTTGGATATCTAGTTAGGTTCCTCTTCCATTACACCAGTGATCTTTGCAATCTGGATTTCTTAAAGTCAACACCAGCCCTCATCAAAATTGTACAGGGACTTGTTTTCACCATCCCCAGTGCCGAGTATAACCAGGCAACGATCAAAAGATCTAGTGCTGGAAATACAGCTGCTGCCCTGGTTATTTGATGATGTACATCTTGATTTTCGATTTGGTATAGGTTTGGGTCTGTTATGAATTCCCAGTCATATTCTACAACATCTCTACCCAGGAATTAGGTGCCCTTTTATGCTATGTAGTTTGATGGTCCTCCCTAATCTTGACTGGTAACCAGCCTTTCAATTCTGTAGCTTTAAATCACCCATTTCTTCTTTTTTATATATACAGTTCAAGTCTGACTCTCTAAAACATAAGCCACCCCACCCAGATGTTTTTATTGGCGAAATTAATGAGCGATTCCTATTCCATCATCCCAGTCATTAAGGAAGTGTTGACTAGGACTGGATCAAGAATGGCCATTAGGGAAATCCACTTAATCTTTCCATTGGCTGACACTGAACCAATGATATAATATTAAGCTATAATGCAGTTCTCTAAAAATTGGCTCTCCTGTCATCCAGAAAAGACAAAACTCTAAAGCCATTTTAGTTGTGTTAAAGATATTTAAGCTGTTAAAGAAAAAAAAAACTTTACATTGAGAACAAATTTTATCCAAAGTGGGTATTCTACTTCAAGATTACAAGAACTAGCTATCCCCCCGCCCCCCAAAGAAGTCACATCTGAAAGGAACTACCTAGTGGGAAATTTAGACGTCCCTTTGCTCTCACAGCACATGCTTCTCGGTATCCGTAGCTGCATTCTCCAGCATCCAGAGTCACCAGGGAATTTGCAGGCAGCTTGTAGTTTTCCAATTTATCAGCCAAGGCCAGTTCTAAATACACAATCTCATCTCCAGTATGGGTGGTAGCGTGTGACTCTTCCCAGAGGGCCAGGCGTCGGCATTTAATGAATAGATTATACTAAGAAATAAATATTCTCAAGTGTTTTTCATCTGGGACAGAGAGACTCTTCCTGCAGCATTGTCCGTGTTCAGTGTTCTCTAACAAGAGACTGAGAAGCTCTAACTGCACAGCGCGCATAAAAAGGCAGGTGATCTGATAGTACTGTACCATTTGGTAAAAGAGCCGTTTCCATTTTCTCACCATTTTCTGGTAACATGAACAAGAACACAGTGGAATCCAAACCTGAGCACCTGGCATCTGTGGCCATGATACAAAGGTCTACAACACCCTCCTAAATATTTGATGGCTCCCGGGATTCTGCGGGGTCACACTGCGGTGGGAACAGCTGAAGCTGCTAACGTGCACAGCTGTTTCTGTCTTCCCACGCTGCTCCGAAGACGGCTGTGGGAGGCCACGGAAACGGAGGGAGAGTGCTGTTTGATAAAATGAGAAGCCACACCAAGGCCCACGCAGCAGGCACAGGCTGTCTGAGTTCTAAATTGCTGAACTCTTGCTCCCCACAGACTATCCATCTGTATCTGCCCCCTCCAGTCCGCTCTCTCTCCTTCCTCACCATGCTGAACGCTCTCATGTCACATACCAGGCGAGTTGCTGGAAAAAGCACCCACCTCATGGGGAAAGGGCAATGGCCATTACTCTGGGCTCTATTCCTGAGGGTGGCAGAACAGCATGTTAATGATGGTAGCAGTAATCCATCACCAGGACTAGTTAGGCTGTGATAACAGACTCCACATAGTATTTTCAGGTGGATGGGAAGGGACTGCTGGCTTCTGATAAGGAAGAATCTGCAGATGCCTTGGGAATAAGAAACCTTGTTCAGTTCCCAATTTCCATAAAAGGGATATCACCTCTCTTCCCATATCACCGGCATGGCCATTCCAAGGGTAGCTTGGGGCTGAGGGGTCCTCTATAATTTCTATAAGCCTCCTCCCATGTGACCCCAATAAGTAGATATAATAGCGTGCTTGCTACACAAAAGCCCCTTCAAGACAATTTCCTGGATTTCCCACCTCCACTCAGATAGTAATTATGTAGCCACTGCTAAGCATGGGATTTTTCCAGAGAGCATAGTAGAAACTACCCAGAAAAATAAAAATACCATTGATAACAAACTGTATAATGGAACAGCAAAAGAAAATGAAGTCAACGTTTTGTGGGGTTGATAAGAGGGGTATGTGTATCTGTCCAGTAGTGAGTAAGAAAGGAAGAGTAAATAACATGAACAAACCCATAATAAGAACCTGGGAGGGTCAAATGAAACAATAGAAAACATTTTCTAGCTTTATAAGCCTTATACCAGTGAAACCTTAGCACCTTTTTATTAGAACCAAGCATTGTAAAATCATCTTTATCAACTTCTCCCTGTTCTATTTTCCCTCTTCTTTTTTTCTCCTCTTCACTGTCTCTTTTTATCCTCCTCCTCCTGATTTTCTTATTCTCTGGTGCAACTGAGAATCTCAAGAGCTACCTATGCAGCTCTGAGCTTCCCTGGCATTACTGAATGAGTCATGGCCAGCACAAAAGTTTAACCCACCAATCCAACAAACATAACTTTCTCAGGATGCAGCTACATGCTGCAGAGCAATGCTTAGCTGTTTTAGCACGCTGCTTCTAAGTGTTAAATAAGCCACATCCATGGCCTCTGCAGCCATGGGAGCCTGCCTAGCAATGCAGCAAATCAGTAGTCTGCTGTGATAAGCAATCTTCTTATTACATACGCTTGGCCCATAATGGTGACAGGTGACATTTTGCTTAAACAGTGTCAGGGATCATCCATCATCTGTCACCCCTTAGCACTATCTGCCTTTCTGCGAGAATCATGTTCTTTCAATACCATTCAAAATGTGCTTTAGCTAATGTAATTTCTGGCTCTGAGATGACAGATCAGAGAAGACAAAGACTAGATCACTCCCAATAAGAAAGCAGAAGAGTATATTCTGCATCAGTAAAGCCCATAGGTAAGTGTCACCCAACATAGGTCTCCAGTGTAGTCCCGCTTACACATGGACTATAATTCCTCTTCTTTCCTCATATTTTCAGTCCCAAAGCATCTTTAAAATGACTTAAACCTGTTTTCTTTTCGCCTGTGGTGCACTGCCCAGATCACCCATCAGGCCAAAACTCTCATTCACCTTGCTATCTGGAGTTTGGGCCCCTGACCAGAACATAGCCAAGTCCCTCTACAGCAGCGGTTCTCAACCTGTGGGTCGCGACCCCTTTGGGGGTCAAACGACACTTTCACAGGGGTCGCCTAAGACCATCAAAAAAACACATATATAATTACATATTGTTTTTGTGATTGATCACTATACTTTAATTATGTTCAATTTGTAACAACGAAATTGGGGGTCACCACCACATGAGGAGCTGTATTAAAGGGTCGCAGCATTAGGAAGGTTGAGAACCACTGCTCTACAGGAATTGCTCTGGACTAAAGGCAGTTGCCCTACCGAGATTAGCCCCCACAGTCGATCCTGGGGTGGGGATGGAGGGCTAAGCTCAAATTCTGTGACTGGCTGCTAGAGAAGGCTCAGAGCTCTGACCCCCTCACCTCAATTTGGGACAACTCTGAAACATCATCTCAGCTCCAGAGTCCCTCAGAGGATCAGCTGGGACCCTCTGTCAATTTTCCAGAAGTTCAATGTCTTCTTCTACCCTAACCTCTTCCCTCATTCCTTACAGGTATTCCAGGAACATTCTCAATAAACTTTCAGGAAAATCTTCATGTCAGATAAACAGACCCAGGATAGCATTCAAGCAGTACTCCAATCAATCTGGAAAAGTATACCATTCTAAATGCAGTAACAAGGGGATGGAATGCAACATAAAGAGAGCTAACACTGGCCTGGCCAGTGTGGCTCCGTGGTTGAGTGTCAACCATGTACCAAGAGGTCTCTGATTCGATTCCTTGTCAGGGCACAGGCCAGGGTTGCAGGCTCAATCCCCAGTAGGGGGCGTGCAGGAGACAGCTGATGGATGTTGATGTTTCTGTCATTGATGTTTGTATCTTTCTTTCTCTCTCTTCCCCTTCCTTTCTCTCTAAAATCAGTAACGACATATTTTTAAAAAAGAGACCTAAGACTAACCCATGCTATGATTCCTAGTGATTAATTTGCAGTTTCCCTTTAGAGCAATGGTTCTCAAATGGGGGTGATTTTGTCCCCCAGTGGACATTTGGCAATATCTGGAGACATTTGAGATTGTTATGACTTGGGTGGGAGGGTTGCTACTTGCACATAGTGGGGAGAGGCCAGCAATGTTGCTAAACACTCTACAATACACAGGACAGATCTCACAACAATGAGTTATCCAATCCCCACTGTCATTAGTGTTGCTGTAGAGAAACCTCTCCCTAGGGGTATCAAATAGCAACCCTTCCCTAGAGGTATCAAATAACATTTGGTATATTAGTCAAGTGAATTATTCCCTGTCTTATGGTCAGGTTAATGGCTACCAACTGGTCCTAGGCAAGACATGGCCCAATAAAATACAACCATGCTTTGTAAGAGTATGAACCGTGAGCTTGACTTCTCCTAGCCATGGGGAAGGCAGGATCAACATGCCTCAGAGCTGCTGAGCACCCCTTTGATCTAAGATGAGATTAATGATTCAGTCACCTAGATTCTTCTGACAGTGGACTCTCACCATCTGTTGAGAGCTCAACCAGCAAGCAAAGGGTGCCTGCACGCCTCTAAACTAGAAGAAGGTGGTTTCTTAGAAAAGGGACAACAGTTTCTATTGTTAAGAGGTAAGGATATCAGAGTTAGGGGACAATTTATTTTATTTGTAAATGACTAGGGCTGCTTGCAGGAAGGAGAAGGTTTGACACTGTATGAGTTGGCACAGCTCCATGGTGAGTCCTCAGAATTTTAAAGATGCCTGTTATCTGTGCAAATAAGATAATATTAGCCTTGCTTTCATACTATCTAGGGTAGTAATTCTTAACTCTGCCTGGAAATTGGAATCACTACGTGTGAAGCTCAAATACTAATGCCTAAGGCTCACCCCCTGGATCTGACTCTCCATGGGTAGGCTCAAGAACTTGTAGTTTGCAAACCTTGATACACAGCCAACATTGCAAACCATTGGTCTAGCATGCCCACTGACAAAATGATAGGAGAGGGGGATGCTGCCAACTTTGTGGAAGAGTTCATGACCACAAAAGGCCCTCGTACAAAAAGAGTTTTGACCCAGGGCTTTGGGGAAGGCTTGTTGTAGGCTGCCTCTTGCCGGACATTAGGAAACTGATTTTTGTGCTGCAGGATGGATGTGCTTCATAGAATTCCTTTCCTGTAAGAAACACTCTTGTGAACATTTCTTGTAACTTATACAGCTGGTGCCAGCCTACTGGGTACTCCATGAAGGAAATTTCCCCCCATTTCCAAAGGGCGTTCCAAGCATCAGAAGCATGGGAGCTAGTACTAGTAGAAGGTACATGAGACCTTCATTTCTCTGTTACTTGTGACTCAAAAGTTACACCAATGACCAAAATTTAACATAGCTAAGCCATTCATTGTAGACTAAAGACTAAAACTGGCCATGATTTGATTCAGATAGAACGATCAGAAGTGATCATGAAAGTGATGTGGTTTGGATCATTGTCCATGTATCCATTTACATGGCTGCCAGAGTAATTATAGATATAAATAAATTACATAACTATATATTAAATTATACATTAAAACTATATTATTTATATATTCATATATAAATATAAATTGTACATATTTACTATATAAATAAAGATAATATAAATTATATATAAATATATATTACATACATATAAAATTTGTATATATATAGATAGATATATAATCTCAAAATGGGAATTAGAAAGAGTAATCTAAAAACATACATATAACACCTAAATTCCTGGGTTATAAAATATTACTATTACAACATTTTTAAAGATTTCTGAGGTTTCAGTCTACACTTTCAAGGCCAGGCTATGAGCAGCTATGCTGACTTCCATGACAGGTATTAACAGTAAAGAGAAATGTTATGTTTCCTGGTTAAAATGAAAAACTTAAAAATGATATTACCTCAAAAGTATACTAAGCTGGGGAAAAATGCTGTCTGATTGATTAGCCAGTCCCAATTTCCTGCTCATGAAATTGTGACAGATTAACTTGCTTTATGAGGACATGTCTTGTGGCCAAACTTCATTTGGAAAAGATCTGTTTAACACTTGAAAACCAGGGACTTCAGATTCTGGCCTCTACCACTGCCTTAGAAATATAAAGGGAAGTCACTGGCCCTTCTCCGGCGCCCACTCTGAGCGGCTCAGGTAGAAAGTTAGAATTTCAGAACCTAAATGAAAATAGCTTCTATATTCACTAGGGCCTGTGGCTGTGCCAAGTACTAACGAGGAGAATGAGATTCTTCTAAGCATTGCTTTTATAGTAATAAATTTCTATTTAAGTATAGCCAAAAGATATTTCAAGACTCTAATGAGTCAGAACCAATAATAGCTTGATGAGCAGAATATTGATTACCTAATTATTGAAGATAGATACCCAGACAGGTAGATAAAAAGAAGGAAAGAAGTTTCCATGAGCAAACTTCTCAAAATGCACAGCAGCAGTACAAGTCTACAGAGCTCGGGTTTGGCTGGACCACTTGGCTAACATTTTTCTGCTTATACAGCTTATCTCATTTTCCCAAGAAGGGAACTATTTATGAAGAGTCACGGCCCTTTCTTTGGCTGGATGGAAACGCTGCCCTTAAGCAGCCAGCATAACCTGGAACAAGAATGCTTCATTGCCTCCAATAGGACCCTAGGGACTCTTATACACACACATATTTATCTTCTCCTCCCCATGCGAATGATATTCCACTGTGAGGAAACCCACGCTCTCCAAGTCACTGGGCTTTCCACAACCCGTGTCTTCCACAGATTAAGGTAGCATGGCCTCATCTAAAGCACTCTTCCCCCTGTAGCACCCAGTGACCAACATGTCTTTCCAACCCTGGGCCTCAGGGCTTTCCTCTTCTATTTTCCCTCCTCAGTGAGCACTACACTTCCAAACCCCCTTCCCTCCATTTGCTGGTCTTCAATCTCTCTGCGACCCTGAACAATAATCCTATTACATCGCTGAACTCTATCTAGGACGTTCATCTCCATCCACCTTTTTAATGGCATTGTTAATGATTTCAGGGGAGTAAATCACAGTTGAGATAATGGCTGCAAGAAATTAATAGACGTGATTTTTATGATATAATATACCAGTGTACTAATCGTGAGAACAGTTAATTGAAAAGCACTAAATATTTTATTATCCATTCAGCATTCTGTCTCCTTTTACCATTCAGCATTCTGTTTGTTCTTTCCCCCATTCTGAACTTTTTACCTATTATTCTTTCATAATTCCCCATAAAGGGAAACTGTAGAGTAAGATCAAGGGGATTCTAATCACTACATCTAATTACAGAGGCCAGTAAATCACTGCTTAACGTGTGCTACTCTTAAGAAACAGGAACAAGGCACAATTCAAGGAGAAGCTAATGACAAGCTTGGGGAGAAAACCGTAACCTAAAAAGTGTTGAAATCCTTGAGAAAATGGGGCCTTTTTTGCTTTCCAATTCTCGAGCAAAGAGTATCAGTAATTCTTTTTAAATGACAATATTTTTCAATTAGCTTCTCTGCTTTGGGGCTGTGCTCCACACACCTGGGAGTGGGCAATGCTGGTGTCCATCTCTGTAGCCTCGGCCTGGGGCCTAGCACCCAGGGCTCGGCGAGAACCCCATAATTACATCAACTCCCACTTTCTCCACCACACACGAGGGCCTTATTCCTTTTAGAACATGCTCATTTATTGTGCATCTACTTTCTTCAACATTAAGAATAATACAATAGTCACAAACTGGAACATTCAACCTTCCACCATCAAATTGCAGAAGTGACCTCCTTACAGCGAAGTAAAATCTTTTCATATCTAATAAATTCTAATAACATTTCTCATAGACTGAGTTCAGTACTCAGACTTGCTAGTTACTGTTCGATTTTGCTTTGTTTCTTAGGTTGTGAAGGGGATAAAAATCACAATACCGTATACATTCTTGAAACCTAAAAACCCTCTACCCTACTTACTATTGTCATCTTCATCTCGAAGAAAGACAGCAAAGATTACAGGCTGTGTTCACTCATCCAGAGCTGACCTTGGGCGCGTTTGTCGAATGGGACAAGTTTCTCTTTGAGTCCTTCCAGACCTTCCCAGGCCCCAGACCTTTTTATTACAGAGTCCTCATCCCTCAGGCCTCACCACCACCATCTTCACAGCCCCACCCCCACCCCCACTATCTCTCTGCTGCCCCACCCACCAGCCCCATTGTTCTCCCCTACAAAAATGAATGGCCCTAAGTATTAACTTAACATTTACATTTTTTTCAAGAACTCTTAAAGGCTGGGGAGAGAATTACATTTGGAATTTCAAGTCCCTGGAAACATAATCTTTGATCCTTAGCCCTCAAACCTAGAGGAGTTTCAGAATGATCTGAAGAGCTTGTTAAAAATCCAGAGCCTGGGTCTGTTCCACAGGGCTAGAGTCTCTAGAAGGCAGCTGGATGGCAATCTACCCCAGAAATTTAAAGGCAGCTGAGCCAGGGATCATCTATGGCCTAGCAATTGGGGATCATCATGTGACCCAATACCTAAGCTCCTTCTCCAAAACTGGGCCTGTCTTTGACAAGTTAGAATGACAATCCTAGAGGATTAATTTCCAGAACAAGTGGATGCCACAATAACATGTAGGAAATGGAGGAAAAAATCAGTTATATTAACCACAGTTATATTTCTGCTAAATGGGATGAATCTACCCAGCTAATTGATCAGCTAATTGTATCCAGTAAGAAAATGGCATTGGCTATTTTTAACTTCATACCATTAGGCTATTTTTAACTTCATACCATTAGGCTATTTGTAAAAGACAGAATTTACAGGTACACATAGAGGCCTTTTTTTCCCCTACTCTAGAAATGAGAATGAAAATTGGACATCTCTTGAACCCATTGTAGCATGTTTTTAACACCAGACCAATGGTGAACAGTGATCACCTCCATTTCCCTCTTATTAAGTAGAGGCTTCATAATAATGCCACATAGCAGGAGGACACTGTAAAGTACACCCCCAGCCCAGCCAGAAAGAAGCCTCTCCTCATGCTTACTGACCTTTAGAAGTTCATGTAAGGAACCCTGACCCACAGGAGGTGTTCAAGTTCCTACTTACTTACCAATTCCATGACCTTGGGCAGCATGCCCTTGGGGGGCCTCTCATAGCATCTGTAAAATGGGCATCAAGTTCCTTGATTATCTAACCAGCGGTTCTCAACCTGTGGGTCGCAACCCCTTTGGGGGTCGAACAACCCTTTCACAGGGATCGCCTAAGACCATCGGAAAACACACATATAATTACATATTGTTTTTGTGAGTGGTCACTATGCTTTAATTATGTTCAATTTGTAACAATGAAATTGGGGGTCACCACAACATGAGGAACTGTATTAAAGGGTCTCGGCATTAGGAAGGTTGAGAACCACTGAAAGGGAGGTGTTAGTCCCCTCACTGTCTCAAGTTCTCTTTCAGCAATTTCATCTCAATTCAACCAGTCCTCTACCCTGATAACCCCCAATTAAAACTATTTGATGCAAATGAGGACTTTTACAGTTCAAACCTAATTGATTATTTTCATACCACTAGCAAATTTCTATCATAATAATAGATAATTATAATGCAATTAGCCACATTATGATAAATTAAGACTGTGTAGTATCTGAACCATGACAATTGTTATTTGTTGAGGAAATGTCAAGCATACTTGAATGACCTTTTGTAGGGGCACAGAAGAGTGGATTCAGACATTAGTTGAGTGGATATAACATATATCTTCAAGGATCCTTTCAGAACCTCTGAAGTTATTACTAATCCTAAATATTGCTCATAATTGCAAATATTAATACCAATCTGCCTTTCTTTACTCTAAAATGCATCCTTGAAAATTATATTCTGGTAAATTAAGTCATATTTCATATTCAATTATTATAATGCTGCTACTCAAGAAATATTTATTGGTATGAATAACTCCCTCATTTACCTATTTTTAAAACCTAGATTTTCTGAACCCATATTATTCTTGTTCAAGTAGAATACCCTTGAATTTATGAATAAAGATTTTACACTTCTATAAGACCATAAAATTATAAATTAGTGAAGTTGAAGAAACAAGCCTTTTTTGAGTACTGTGACTTAAACCATGGCATTTATCTAATAGTTCTATAGAATAAAAGGGTAATATGCAATTTGACCCTAACACCGCACACACAGAGGTCAACTCACAGCTGGGACGAAGCAGCAAGCGGACAGAACAGCCAACCTCTCGGTTCCTCCCCGGAGCCATGACCACCTCTCAGTCCCTTCCCCTGGCCAGCAGGCCCCCATCACCTGACGGTGAACGTGGGTGGCAGGGGACGTGGGCGGTATGTGGCAGTGGGGGGCGGGGCCAGCTGCTGGCAGCCAGGGAAGATGGCCCTGATTGCAGGCCAGGCCTAGGGACCGTACCTGCACACGAATTTCATGTGCCAGGCCTCTAGTTATAAATAAAGCAATAGATTATCTTTCCATCCTTAACATATCACTTCCAATGTCTCATTGCCTTTGATCTATCACTAAAAGGATAGAAGCAAAACAACATTGTTATCATTGCTAAAATATGGGATCTGCAATCTCACATGATTCTGCCTGAATTGTAGTCAGCTATTATAGAAGTCAATATAAACCATAAGGTCATTGAAAAGGTGCAGAATGTCCTAATACTAACGTTGACATAATTATGCTCAGCATTTTTATTTTTTTAAAGTATCTCTGATGTAATAGAACTCTTTTTTTAAATATATTTTATTGATTTTTTACAGAGAGGAAGGGAGAGGGATAGAGACAGAGAAACATCAATCAGCTGCCTCCTGCACACTCCCTACTGGGATGTGCCTGCAACCAAGGTACATGCCCTTGACTGGAATCGAACCTGGGACCCTTGAGTCTGCAGGCTGATGCTCTATCCACTGAGCCAAACCGGTCAGGGCTGTGCTCAGCATTTTTAAAGAACACAGTCATACGTTGCCAGATTATCATGCGTAGCTCGGTGTCCTCTGGCTTCTGTTTGCCTCTTCAGGTCCCACTATACACACTCCTCACTCTACCGGGTAACCTGTGTGAATGAGTGAAGGGCTTCCTTATCTCAGTCTTCCAGATAGGCTCAGCAAATGGGAGTATCGGCAGATCAGAGGCAAGAAGAAGAAGATAAAGGTATACATTTTATTGACAGCCTCCCAGTGTGGTGGCTTTGGGCTGACTGCAGGCCTCAACTGAAGTACCCACTATTTGTCAAGTGGCCCTATCCCCAGGACGCACACTCGTCTCTTTCTGGGTTCCGGTAACCATTCCACTTGCTCCACCAAGCCTACTGGTATAAAAGCCTACTGGTATAAAAACTCCTGGGATTAGCCTGGCAATTCTGCAGTGTGCCTTGTTGCTTTCCCCAAACCCTGCCCACACATTTTCAATTACTCCATTTATTAATCTCTCCTCAACTACCCATTTTTAATATATCATCTGTTTTAGGCCAAAGTCCTGAATAATTCCCTTCCTGTATGAAAATATACATCTCTGACCAATTTGTAAGATAAGTCAGGGTATGCCTTTTTGTAAAGCTGGGTTCTATGGTCAGTAGCTCAGGTCCTACTAGCAGCTTCAGGCCTCTGACCACACTGGAATAGGTCAGATTGGGAAAGGGTCAGGGCCAATGTCCTGAGATAGACTGCTAGATACAGTAGAGTCTGGGAGTTCAAAAAAAAATGAAGTTGGGATAAAAGGCATGACTACAAGGTGTAACTGAAGGAATGTCAACTACAAGGATGAGAGGCACAAAGAATTATTAGTACAGGTGCTTAGCTTTCGCTCTAATCTGGGGCAGGACAGGTGACCAGCTTGCAGCTGAATGAGAGGCATTCCGCAGTGAGTACAGATGGTTGTTGGGGCACATTTCTGATGAGTCAGCTATGGGGAAAACATGGCAGAGACTCAGTCACAGAAGAGCTGAGCTCTCAAGCTCAGACTGAGATCACATGCAAATGCTGACCAAACCAGACCAATGAGCACATAGACTTGGAATCCTTGAAACCATCTTCTTGGAGTCAGGAATGGAACTGATATCTGGAAAGGAATGAGTCAGAAAGGTGGAAAGGACAGAGGATGGAGGTTAAATAAACCAGTTGCCAGGGTAAAAGGAATTCTTGAGTGCGATAACATGGAAGCTATTAAACACCATTCTACTAAATCCCACCTTGGTAATCTCCTTTGGGGAAAATTGGCCCCTCTCACTACAAGGTGGGAGTTTGGAAAGAAAGGTAGTCTTCTGTATATCTAGCATTTACTGAGAACTTACTATGTGCTCAGAACTGGGCTTTACATGCAGCTTCTCGTGATAGCCACACAGCCCTACAAGGCAAATACTACTGTTACCTCCACTTTGTGGACGAGGAAACCGAGGCTTAAAGAGGAGAAACAATTTTCCCAAGGTCATACAGGAAGTTAGAAGTGGAACTAGGATTCAAATCCTTCCAATTACTAAGATACAGTCTCTATAGTAACATAAAAGAGTCAGTTAAGGTTGTGCACATCAGTCATCAGTGGAGTGTATGCAAGTGTGTGGTGTGTGGTATGTGCATTTATCTAGACAAATAGCTGCAGAGTTGTAAGCTCTTAGGGAATTATGTTCTGCTACAGACACTCTCATATGTTATAGTTAGGACAATAATTCCTTTGTCTTAAGACTGCAGTGTTATCTTTTTCCAGGAGAAAAGATTTGTCTGCCTTCTCACCAGTGTGATCGACACCTGGTGCACTGCAGGGTGATATTCACAGTCCTTTAAATTACACCGAACACTGTACAATGCCATTCACCTTTTGGGCTCCCAGTCAAGTGCGAGAGTGGAGGAAAAGGTGGGAGAAAAAGACCTTTGTAGTGGCACATTAGCTTTTCAAAAGTTTTCAAGTTGTTTTTTAGCAGCAGAATTCTTTAGTAAATGCAGTCCTAACTCAAAACCTCAATATATAAAGCTAGAACTTCTCTGGTCTAAGTTTTGAGAGCAGGCCCAAAACACTGCCAGGTCAACTTTCCCCAATTACTCTGAAATTCTAAGTTAAAAAAATACTTATCTTTTGGAAATTTCTTATAAACCTCAATATAGTTTTACCATAAGATCCAGTAGTCACACCCCTAAATATTTTACTTAAATGAGTTGAAAACTTATGTCCACACAAAAACCTGCACACAAATGTTAATAGTAGCTTTGTTTATTGCAAATAACTAGAAGCATCCCTTAATAAATAAATGGATGAATAAACCATGGTACATCCATACAAGGGAATATTATTCCGTAATGAAAGCAAATGAGCTATTAAGCCATGAAATACATGGAGGAATTTGAATGCAGATTGCTAAGTGAAAGAAGCCTGTCTGAAAAGGCTACATACTTTGTGATTACAGCTGTATGAAATTCAGGAACAGGACAGACTATAGAGACAGTGAAAAAAATCAGTGAGCAGGGAGACAGGATGAAATGGTGGAGCACAGAGGATTTTTAGGGCAGTGAAACTACTCTGTATGATACTATAATGGTGAAAACATGACATTATGCATTTGGCAAAATCCATAAAACTGTACAACATGAAGAATGAACCCTAATTTAAGTTATGAATTTTAAAGATAATATTGACTCATCAGTTATAAGATATGTACTATACCAATGCAATAATAGGGGGAAATGAGTGGGGGTGAGGAGAGGAAGTATATGGGAACTCATGGACTTTCTGCTCAGTTTTTTTTTTAATATATTTTATTGATTCTTTACAGAGAGGAAGGGAGAGAGATAGTCAGAAACACCGATGAGAGAGAAACATCGATCAGCTGCCTCTGGCATATCTCCCACTAGGGATGTGCCCGCAACCCAGGTACATGCCCTTGACCGGAATCGAACCCGGGACCCTTCAGTCCGCAGGCCGACGCTCTATCCACTGAGCCAAACCGGTTTCGCCTGCTCAGTTTTTCTATAAACTTAGAACTGCTCTAGAAAATATAAAATCTATAAATGTAAAAAATTTCAATAAACACTGAGTGTCCAGTAGAGTTAATAAATACTTATTGAATAAAGTCACTGATTCGGCATTAAACTTAATTCAGTTGGACGCTGGGCATCTCTATTAGAACAGATTGGTGCATTCCATTCATGGGTACACCAACATGCATAGCCAGGTTTCATAAATGTGATAAGCAGAATAAAGATGTGATTAAGGTTAAGGGCCTTGAGATGGGGAGATTATCCGGAATTATTCACATGGGCCCCATCTAATCACAAAGGCAGGACCTATCCCTGGTTAGTCAGAGGTAACTGTAACTACAGAAAATGGTCTGAGAGATGCAACATTGCTGGCTTTGAAAATGAAGGAGGGCACCACAAGCTAAGGAAAGTGGGCAGCCTCTAGCAGCTGGAAAAGTCAAGGAATGAAATAACCCTAAAGCCCCCAGAAAGGAACATAGCCCTGCTGACACCTTGATTTTAGTACACTGAGACCATGTCAGACTTCTAATCTATAGGCCATAACATAATAAATTTGTATTGTTTTAAGATACTAAATTGGGGGTGAATTGTTATAGCAGCAATAGGAAACTAATACAATGCACACATGAACTAGAAACAAACCTTAAGCTACTACCTCACCTCTCCAGCCCTTTCCCAAAGAAATATCTAGGCTCCCTACCTCCTACTCAATGATTACCCATCTACTCATGAATTTAAGTAGAGCATTTGAGGAAGATATAACACACCAGAAGAGTTCAAGACATATTTTCCAGAGTAATGCTTAAACTATTTCACTTAAAAGGGGAAACAAAAAATTTCTATCTCAACTGTCTTACTGGGGGGAAAAACACAATTTGATAGACTGCAAAGAATTAGTGCTTTCAAGCCAAAGGACTCTAAATCTTAATTTTGTTATTAGCCTTTAGTTATAAACAAGGTACTTAACCTGAGCTTTTGTGTCCTATTGGGAAATGATAAAACAATAATCATATGCAAGAATACAAAATAGATAATGATATATAATAATTATAAGGTAGATAATGTTTTAAAGAAAATAAGCATCAAAAGAAGTCTTAAGTTGTTCCTTTTTTGTTTTCATTGATCTATATTGACACATGATATACTGGTACTTGTAAGTAAATTGCATGTGTCAGAGACTGCAACTGAAGAAGTGGAAAAGGGACGAGAAGTGGGTAAATAGGAGAGGCAGTTTATAATCTATCAACTCGTGTAGTTTCCCATTTTTTTAAAAAAAGCACTAGCATTAAATATTACAGTGATGGAGACCTGGGCGCCTACATTGCAAACTCTGAAGTCTGCCCATCCCCGATGTTTCTGAAAATGCCTCCACTCCTGGTAATTCACCAGCCTCTGCATTTTAAAGATGTTTTCTGTTTAAAATTCACTGATAAACAAACCAAACGAGCCCCACAGCAGACTGGATCAACCCCCTCCATCTCCCTCCAGAAGACAGAAAAGGAACTCTTCTGTGTTCAGAGCTCTGTTTGCATTTAACCCTTCAGTCCCACTGTGCACACCACAGAGCTGCCCCGAGTAATTCCCCTGCAGAGGATGCTGCACAGCCTAGTGAAAGGCGACTCTGACGAGAAATGCTGAGACTGCTCTTTCCTAAGAGATGTGCAACACACCATACCATTATTTTCCTTTCCTGAGAAAAAATGTACAAATTGTTCTAAAATAGAATCACCAGGCAGGCTCCCGCGAACACAGAAAATAGAATGCATCTATTTAAAAGGATCAGGAACAGGCTTGCTGTCCTGCTGAGGGTCAATGAGACACCAGCGGAGCGAGGAATTCACGTGCATATTTGTTTCTGAGGATCCTCATAGAGACGGAAAACACGATCTAATCATCACTCTGTCAAAAAGTGTTTGACATGCCCTGACCGGTTTGGCTCAGTGGATAGAGCGTCGGCCTGCGGCTGAAGGGTCCAGGGTTTGATTCCGGCCAAGGGCATGTACCTTGGTTGCGGGCATAACCCCAGTAGGGGGTGTGCAGGAGGCAGCTGATCGATGTTTCTCTCTCATTAATGTTTCTAACTCTCTATCCCACTCCCTTCCTCTCTGTAAAAAATCAATAAAATATATTTTTAAAAAAAGTATTTGACAACTCACAAGAAGTTATTTCAGTGTACAAATAACCACTCTGCTTGAAAATACAAACTCTGTGTGTGTCCTGTAATTTTGAGCTTTATGAGATAAAATTCTAAAATAATGAGAACAAGTTTTAACAACTATGCCAGGACTTAAACGTTCTCAGTGAAAGTTATCTTCCCCAAAGCAGAATCCTTGAAAGCTACAGAATTCCCATGATACTGCTGTTATGAAACATATTTTAACTCCATTTGGGGACTGGCATTTTGAACTCGGGCATTTCCTTCTGATACAACCTTATTGGTTGCAGATGTTGGTCCCTCGAGCGATGGATTTTATTGCTGGGAGGAGTCCAGAGTCATTTGAAGCCTGGTTTGATTAGCAACGTAGGTTCTCAATAGAGACCGTGCATTACGGATCAGAACAAGCCTGAAGATAAAATCGAAAACTAGGTTTTGGGGGAAGCTCAGAACCTAGCCAACAAGACAGCTCCAAAAGGGGAGATTTAGAAGGGGCTCAGCAGTGACGTCACTATACTAGGAATATAGGATTTCAAAGAGACTCTTTTGAAAGGGAAACCGACCCCCCCACCACCACCACCTTGATGTATGGTACAGCATCTGTTTGAGAGAAAGAGACGGAGAACATCTCATTGCTTTCAAGCAGCAACTCTTAAATATTGGCCTTGGGACTCCCTACACCAGTGATGGCATGTCAGCATTTGGAAAAACCCTAACTTAACTCTGATGCCGTGTCACATATAGAAATTTTTTTGTTATTTGCAACCATAGTAAAACAAAGACTTATATTTTTGATGTTTATTTTATATATTTAAATGCCATTTAACAAAGAAAAATCAACCAAAAAAAATGAATTTGTGTGTCACTTCTGACAGGCGTGTCATAGGTTGGCCATCACTGCCCTACACCTTTCAAATTACAGGGTTCTCCAAAGAATGTTTGTTTATGTGGGCCACAGATATTTACATTTACCATATTAGGAATTAAAACAAATGTGTAGTGCTTGTTGATTCATTATAAAATAATAATAAACCCACTATATGTTTATATAACTAGCACATTTTATGTAAAATAAATTCATTTAGCAAGAATAATGGCATTGTTTCCTATCTTTGCAAATCCCTTTAGTGTCTGGCTTACTAGAAAACTGCCAGATGCTCATATCTGTTCCTACGTTCAATCTGTTGTGAACCACATCTTATTTTCTGGAAAACTCCACTGTGCACTATGAGAGAACGAGAGTGAGAAAGACAGATCATATCTTAATGTTATGATGAAAAAACAGTCTGATCTTACAGATTCCCTGAAAGGGTCTCAGGGCCTCAGGGCCCCGCAGACCACACTAGGAAAACTACTGCTTTAGAGTCACGCCAGACATGTGGCAATAAACACAACCGTGTGTGTGTGTGTGTGTGTGTGTGTGTGTGTGTGTGTGTGTGTGTGAGAGAGAGAGAGAGAGAGAGAGAGAGAGAGAGAGAGAGAGAGAGATTGGAAGCTCCTTAACATTGTTCTGAGCAAGATCAATATCTAAGTCTTCATGTCTCTAACTTCTTTTTTCACCCTAACAGCACATTGTGCTAATTTGCCCAGCAGTTCTGCTAACACACCACAAGCCCCTGTACTCCTTAGCTACACTCTGTTTGTGTCCTGAGTGTCCTTGTCGGCCAATTACCTGGGCACTTTCATCTGCTGTCAGCAAAATGAGCAGAGGAGCAGGTCTGTTGCTTAAAAAAACACTTAGGGTAGCTGGGGAGAGGGCATCCAGGACGTTTTCATAGTTATTTTTCCTGATAACTCAATACCAGTTTATTCACGGTTTATTCCAAACACACAGACTCTTCTCATCCCAAAGTGACCACTGATAATGCTCAGTTCACCAATCAGCCACCGCAGAACTGAGCCCTCCCTCCATAAAAACATCAGGAAATGGAGCGGGAGGTGCATTCAGCCTCCAGAACCTTATTAAGCTGCAGACACACTCTCTCAGATAACCACCAAAGCATTTCTCAGACCCTCTGATGGAAAAGGTTTTGAAAATGAGTATGTCTTAGACCAAACATTTGGGGAAATGCACAGTTCACAAAAACCTCTCATTTTGGTACACATAATGGAGCTCTTCCTATGTTCCAAGCACTGCTCCAGGTTTTTGCTATCTTAGTAGAAAGAGCATTCAAGTGAAGAATCCTGCTATCTGGGATCTGGACTGCAGGCTGCATCTAACTAACTGCGTGTCCCAGACAAATCTCCTAACCTTCTCCAATTCCAAAAGTCCACATGGGTAGAAATGGTGGGGAGGGGGAAACAAATGAACTCTAATGACCTTTATGTTCTAAAATTCTATGATCCTCCCCGGCTGGTGTTGCTCAGTGGTTGAGTGTCGACTCATGAACCAAGAGGTCCCTGGTTCAATTCCCAGTCAGGGCACATGCCTGGGTTGTGGGCCGGATCCCCAGTGAGGGGTGGGAGGAATGCAGGTGGAAGCCTGGGTTTCTCTCTCATCGATGTTTCTATCTCTCTATCCCTCTCCCTTCCTCTCTCTCTCTAAAAATTAATAAAAACATATTTTAAAAATACATAAATAAATCAAATCCTATGAGCCTAAAGCCTAGTGGCAACCCACAAGTTCATAAGTAGAGGAAAGGCACTTTGGGATGTGTGAGATTGTGGAGCACATTTCTCTATCTTTTTGTTTAATTGTTTTATTGCTTAAAGTATTACAAAGAGTATTATATATGACTCCTTCCCCTCGCTCCGCCCCGCCCCCGACCTTCCCCTAGCCTCCCATACCCCCCAGTGTCTTTTGTCCATTGGTTATGCTTGTATGCATGCATGCAAGTCCTTCAGTTGATCTCTTACCCCTGCCCCCAACACTCCCTGGCCTTCCCGCTGTAGTTTGACATTTCTCTTTCAATGTAGCATAAGGTCCAGGGCTCTTTCAAATGGTGTGGGTGTGTGCGGCGGAGTGGAGGTGTTGACAAACGATGCAGACATCATCTAGAAATGCTCCCCGAGCCTCAGGCGCTGGGGAGCATGAGCATTCCCCGACTCCACAGCATGGCTGCCTTCCAGGGGCGCTGCTGTCAGGATCTCATTATGCCCAGCACTCCAGACGGCACACACAAAGCCCCCGTGATGCTGAGCATATGGCCTGGCTCAAGGAGTGCTCTCCTGCACAGAGAAATAGGACATGTCACAGACACAAAAACACCTGGTCGTCACCAGGGTTCTCAACGGAATTATCCTTGAGACATGTGAGCACAGTTCATGTTAAGCCTTCAGCTAAACATGAAAGCGGTAGTAGCCTAGACCACATTCCCTTGACTGACACTCCGCCTCCAGGTCTGCCACATGCTCTCATGAAACATCAAAGCGCTTGCAGCTCATACTGAATAATGGATATGCCCACCTCAGCCTATCACCAAGCCCTCAGCAGTCCGCCTGGGCAACCGGGAGAGACATTAGAGGTTTGTAGGCCAAACACAAAATTGAAGACGAGCTTGAATTAATATTTTGCTTATTTCTATACACGTGCTTCAAAATAAAGTACAAATTGAATAAGGTAATAACAGAGCTTGGGAGGGAGGGGAAAGCCTCCCCTTTGCAAACTGCTGAGACTTCAATTTCATTCTCTCTCACCAAGCTGAATGTGATTTGCAAATGTGCTCTCCCTATGTCATCATGCGGAAATGTCTTCAGGAAGAGCCAAAAATGAATGGAAAACAATTTCATGGAGCTGCAGGGAAAAAAGAAATTAAACCTCTTGTTTAAGCTGACTTCTTTAGAGCACTGTTTTTTAAATGTGCTCCATGGACCTCTGCATCCGAATCGCCTGAGCATTGCTTGGAGATCCCGGAGAAGTTTCACATATTGTCTATCCAAGGCCACTTCAGATTTTTCCTACATCAACAAAAAAACACACAAACAGCCATTCTGTTTTTTGCCAACCACAGCTCTGTGCACACCTCAGAAGCCATGTTTTCTGGCTACCATTTTTAGTACATTTGCCCCTGGATGTTGGTACCAAAACACATTCCCCCTGATGTATTTAATCATTGCCTCCCTTACACCATGATAAGGCATTTGTAGATGAATGAAAAAAAAAATGTGTATTTGAATCCAGCCCTACCTAATGTATCTGGGCATGTTTCTTTGGTCTGAGGACATCGGCAGGGGTGGTGGGGCGGGGGCAGTCTGGAAATGGGTGCATACACACACACACACACTCATTCACATATATGCACATCCAGAAACAAATTTAAACTCAAAATATTGGAAGAATTGCATCCTAAACAAGTCTGAAAGGAGGAACAAGTGGAAGACTCCACCTATTTCCCAGGTCCCTTGGAAGAATCCTGTGTACAGTGGGGCGGGGGCGGGGGGCAGCTTGAGGATCCTCTCTTGCGGGAAGTGCACAGTGACACACAAAGAACACCCCATGTAAGATCAGATGATCACCGCCTTTGCACATGCTCTTCTCAGCAAAAGTTCTTCCTCTCCTCCCCTTCCAAACTCTCCACCTGCTCACCTTACTTTGATAGTATCTGCAAACCTTCCTGATTCCTTGAGATGGAGTTTGGTTTCCTTTATGCATGTTCCCATAGCACTCACCTCTCTGCATTAAAACTGCTTAATAATTTGTCTAAAATACAAACTATCACACAGGAACTCTAACTTGTTGAAATCTGCATTCCCATCATTCTGTTCATTGGCTGGAATAAGAACAAACTATCAGTTTAATGAATGCGTAAACAAATGAACACACTTAGGCCAATCTGAATTGGTTTTTATTTGTTTGTTTATTGAAAATTACAGTTAATATTCAATATTATTTTATATTAATTTCAGGTGTACAGCATAGTGGTTAACATTTATATGACTTACAATGTGATCCCTCTGGTAAGTCCAGTACCCACCTGGCACCATACATAGTTACTATAATATTATAAACTATATTCTTTATGTGGCACTTTACATCCCCATGACAGTTTTGTAACTATCAATTTGTACTTTTTAATACCTTCACTTTTTTCACCCCACCCTCAAGCCCCCTCCACTCTGGCAACCATCAGCTTGTTCTCTGTATCTATGAGTCTGTTTCTGTTTTATTTGTTCATTTATTTTGTTCTTTAGATTCCACATATAAATGATATCATATGGTATTTGTCTTTCTCTGACTTATGTCACTTAGCATAATACCCTCTAGGTCCATCCCTATTGTTGCACATGGTAAGATTTCATTCTTTTTTATGACTGAGTGGTATACACGTACCACGTCTTGATCCAATCATCTATTCATGGACAGTTAGGTCACTTCCATATCTTGACTATTGTAAATAATTCTGCAATGTACATAGGGGCATATCTGTCTTTTCAAATTAGCGATTTGAATTTCTTTGGATAAATACCCAGGAGCAGAATTGCTGGGTGATAAAGTATATTTTTAATTTTCTGAGGAACCTCTGTACTATTTTGCCACAGTGGCTACACCAATTGGCAATCCCACCAACAATGCACAAAGGGCTCCCTTTTCTCCACATCCTCACTGACACTTGTTGTTTGTGGACTTATTGATGATAGCCATTTTGACAGGTGTGAGGTGATTCATTGTGGTTTTAATTTGCATTTATCTGATTAGTGACTGAGCATCTTTTCAGATGTCTATTCATCATCTTTGTATCCTCTTTGGAGAAATGTCTATTCAGATCCTTTGCCCACTTTTTAGTTGTATTATTTTTTTGATGTTGAGTTGTATGAGTTCTTTATAAATTTTGGATATTAACCCCTTATGGGATGTGTCATTGGGAAAAATCTTGCCCCAATCGATAGGTTGTCTCTGTGTTTTGCTGATGGTTTCCTTTGCTGTACAAAACCTTTCAGTTTGATGTAGTCCCATTTGCTTATTTTTTTCTTTTATTTCCCCTGCCTGTGAAGATATATCATACAAAATATTACTAAGAGAAATGTCAGAGAGGTTACTGCCTATGTTTTCTTCCCTTAGGAGCTTTGTGATTTGGGGTTTTACATTTAAGTCTTTAATCTTTTAGTCCATTCTACACCTGACTGAATTGTTATCCAGAGGAAGGAAGGGAAGGCAAGCATAGAAAATGAAGATTATGGATCTAGATATTAGTGATAGGACATTACGTGTTCCACATCTGGGTTTCTGGTTTACATCCAAACTTGATAGGTGACTTGTGATATCACCTATCTGATACCAATGCATGGCTATTTGGTCACAAATATTAATAACACTTTCAGAGGCCAATATCCAAAGCCAGGAAATGGAAAAATCACTATTGTCCATTTTAATTATCAATGTCCTCCAAGACATAAAAGATTGTTTGAACAGTAGAAGCTAGTAATCATCTTTCCTCTAGAGATAGACCGAGCATCTCTTGACAA
This sequence comes from Myotis davidii, assembly GCF_000327345.1. Classification (NCBI taxonomy): domain Eukaryota; kingdom Metazoa; phylum Chordata; class Mammalia; order Chiroptera; family Vespertilionidae; genus Myotis; species Myotis davidii. Next base: position 13,670,562 of record NW_006288615.1, on the reverse strand, counting down.
CCATATTCCACAAAAACCTAAACAAAAAGATGTACCTGATGATGTCCATCTTGCCCTGCTTTTCATCCTCCATTAAGAGGTCCAGATAAGGAGAAAGATGAGGAAACCAACCTAGCAAGGTCAATGATGAGCACCTTCTCCCTGCAGCACAAACCCCTATATCTAAGAATTAGAAATTGATAGAGATGAGACTATGTAATATAATCATAGAGAGGTTTCAAGAAACAGAAAGACAAGACAATACTAAATGCCATATGGATCATGATACATTTTAAGCTACTGGTCAGAGCCATTACCAAGTTCCCAGGGGGAGAAGTGAAGAGAAAGAAATGAAAACATCTTCACTTGGAGGGTTCAAGGGCATCTCAAACTCCCCATGTACAAAGCTGAACTCTTCTTCCTTTCCAGATCTGCTTTTCTTCCAGTGCCCATTATCTTAGTCAGTGGCACTAGTGTTATCCAAACTAGAAACTTGGGACTAGTCTTGCCTCTTTATTAAGTATTAACTTCTCTTTTTCTACCACCACCCCATCTAATCAGCCACTAAGAGTTACTGATTCTACCCTCTGATAACGTTTTACATTGCCAATACCTTATTGAATCATTATCTATTGCCCACATTCTATATTATTCAGGTTAACTAATGCTTGTGACCTTAATAAATAAGACTTTAATAAATAAAATTTAGGTGATTGTACACAATAAAAATGTATTTCTCCACCCAGCAGAATTCAATGAGAGTTGGTGCAGAGGCACGTATTGCAAACAGCTGTCCCGGGACCAGGCTCTTTCTGTCCTCTAACTCCAACATCATCTAGGGCTTTTGAGTCCTCTACTGGGTCCACTGCTTCTGGCTAGAGAATCAGGGAAGAGAGGAAACACGGAGAATTGCCAAGCATGGCAGTGGCAAACATCACATCCATTCATGTTCCCTGGCCAGGGCCCAGCTACATGGTCTTACCAAATTGTTTAAGGACTGGAAAAGTAATCTAATTCTGAACCAGAAAAAAAAAGACAAGGTTATTGGTTAGCATTAGTATCCTCTGCCCATAGATTTCATATCTGCTTTTGTCCTAACTAAGCCCACTCTAAGCCATTCTCCACTTTGCAGACAAAATGGAAAAAAATTCTCATCACAATCTCCAGCTTATAACCTTTCAGTGTCCACCATCACTCTTAGTATAAACACCTTTCATGGTGTATCAGTCAGGGTATTAACAGACAAGAATATCCAGTATGATAAAGAAAGGGATTTATTAACTGGCACAGACCTTATACAATCTTGGGAGCTGATGGAGAAGTCTTTGCTTGCCAGTGCCTCTGCCTCTAGTTGCCTCTGCATCTAGTTCTGAGCCTAAAGTTATCACAGGTCAACCAGACTGGTGATTTGAGATCAGCTGGATGTGGACAAGAGTAAAGACAAACTGGAGCCCATGAGGATGAATTAGGCAACTGGAAATTGTGAAGACAAACCAAAACCCATGTCTGTCTCTCACCACCGCCAACCTCAGCTTTAGCCATGGAGCTGCATGTGCACTTAGCCCGGACTTGAAGAAGATGAGGGAAGAGCTATGATGTGAGCAGTAGATCCAAGAGCTGCCCCACACTAAGAGGTTGGCTGGAAGACCAAGGACAGCTGCATGAGCTGCCACATGGAACCCTATACCAATCTTCAGAGCACAAAACCTATGGCTGATGCTTCTCTGTCACCTTCCAAAACTCCCACAAAATGTCTTTTGTGACCTATACTAACCCACAACCATACAAGGAAGGGATTTCTTGGAAACATGATACAGCGTAGCTAAGTGGACATAGTCCAAAAGCACTGTGCGTGGCCTTAGGACCTGGCATGATCTGGCCACAGCCTACTTCTCTATCTTTGTCTGAGTGAATCTCTCTTCTTTTCTGTCCTTTAAAGGACATTCCCCCAGAAAGATCCCCTTGACCAAAATCTTTAAAATATTCAGTGCCCTTTTAATTGCTTGTTCAAAGTCTAGCTTTACCATTAGACTACGCACTCCAAGAGAGCAAGCATCATGTGTACAGTATACACTACTATATCCCAGCCCAGGGTATAAGCATTGTACACAGAAGGTACTCAGTAAAGACCTGATGAAGGAACATCTATCAATGGACCTCTTTTTAGATGGAATTATGCCACGCAGGATTGATACTTACCCAGCTTCATTTTCAAAGACACTCTAAAGCAGGAACAAGAGCTACTTGAATAAGAATTTATTCCATTTTTATTATACCTCACCTAAATGTTTAATGCCTTTAAAACTACCCAATGAAGTTCCTATTTAAGAGATATAGGCTACTAAATTATTATATATTACCACCAAGAAAGATAAGGCATTTTCTCTTTGGGAGATTTATTAGAAATAGTACACAGATATCATTTCTACATTATATTAGAGCCACCTGCCCAAAAGCAGGAGATGGCTTCTATGACCCTTTAGGGAAATTCCCGTTCAATGAGCCTATCAAAGTTATTTTACTAGCACAGCCATGTACAATTAATCATCTTTGTGAATTCTTAATTGCCGTGGTCAGACAACCCCCAGAGAGTAATCATACACCGTGGCAGAATTCATGCTCCTTTTTCATTCTTCCATGATGAAACAGAAAGCAGAAAGAGCAGTATAGTTCACTACCATTCACTCATTAATTCATTCAAGGTATAAATATGGGTGTTTCCTGCAGGGGTAGGTGCTAGGGATACAAAGATGGATAAAGGAAGTCAAAATCTAGTAGGGAGAAAGTCAAGTAAACAAACATGGTTGATTTATTTTTTAGAAGTATTTGAAGACAAGCAACTACTATTTCAAAAAAAACTGACCAAAGTATTATAGGAAGTACTCAGTAAATATTAGCTCAGTGTCAGGCACTGATGTCAATACATTACACAAATTAATACATTTAGTCCCCATAACAACTCTGAGGCAGGCACGTTTACTGGCCCCCATTTTCACAGATGAGAAATCTGAGCCACAGAGGGACTAAGTAAGTCGCCAAAGCCGCACAGCAGGTCTCCAGAGCACACTGCTCTGCCACAGTGCTATCCTGCCTCAACCTGTCTCCCTACTCCCTTCCGTATCTCTCCATAACTGTTAGGCCTAATGGTCACAAATATAGTTGTTATAAGAGGGTCAGTGATTAATTTTAACCTGTAATGTTATTTGCATTTTAATAAAAAATGGCATTTAAAATCAATAGAGGAATCACATTTGTAAACTCTTTTATTTGTGAACAGAAATACCTACCTGGTTTCAAATTACTCCCCAGAAGGATCTCTAGCCTCTGACCATGTCCCATTCTTGTATATGTGCATCTCCCTTTACATCAGGCTGACACACACAGGTCACACTTTGCAGGTGCAAAGGGCACCCACCAACAACACTAAAATAGTTTCTGCTCTTCTCCCTCAATCTTGGGTTTCCTCAGAAACTAACTGGCCTCGGCTCAGTTCCGGATGAAAGAGGGAACAAAGCATATACAGAAAACGTGATTCTTTTCATTCTATCTGGAGATGTAAAAAGGCATAAAAATCATTTCCTGTTTGATCTCATATTGAAATAGATTGGGATCCGCAAGTAGAATCCTTTTACAGTGGTTCTATTGCAGAATCAAGTATGTCTCCTCACTGGTCCAGCTCTAGTTCGTCCACACTGAGTGCTATGGAAGCCCACTGAGGCAACATGAAAGGCTTCTTGGAAGATGTTGGGCTTGAAGAATATGACATGGTGAATCCATTGGAGATTCGGCATAGTTCCCAATGACTGCAGGATAGACAGAGTAGTGAGTAGAATAGATGGTGAGGGGGAGAAGGGACAGTCCTAGAGATGACTTAAAAACATAGCAGGACTTAGATCACTGAAGGGGTACAGTCTTGACCCTGAAGGCTATGTGGCGTTGCTGGGGAGCGTGGAACAGGGGAGATCACTCTGGCAAGGGCAGTATGGAGGTCACATGAGAAGTCCTTTCCCTAGAGCTTGCTTTGGGGAAATAGTGCTGCCTACCTAGTTGAGGTTCTCCATTGCCCCTAAGAATAACAGAGCAAAATAAAAGATAAGAAGAGGGGAAAGGTCATTTTGGCTTTTTCCTTTTCTTTACCTATGATCACAGAATATACATAATCCTAAGTCAGGTTCAAATGTTGACAGCAAAACTCAGTGAAAAGTCAACCTTCCAAAGAGGTTGTCTGGGGCTGATTGATGAGAAGTTGAGATCTGAAGAGTCATGAGAAATGAAGAGTCTTTCTAAGTGTTTTTACAAAGGGAGTTCAACTGATGGCAAGAAAGCATCAGAAATGCTTAAGCGACCTATATTAGGGACTGACTTTAAAATACGGGTGGAAGGACATAGGACATTGCCCGCAGGACCACATTCTGTCCTCTTCATGTGGCACCCCCACAGAGACCACTGGCGTAGAGTGCATGGATCAAGAGCAGCTTATGATCCTTTGTCTCATAACATTTGATCAGAAGAGAAGTTTTTATGGTACTTTATAGTACATAGTAGTTAAATTGAACAAATATTATGACCACAATAAAACACATTCTTATCACTGGAACATAAATCAGTAATTGCTACATTGTGAGGGAGTTTCCCCACAAAAGTCAAGAGAGGCTGCTAGCATCATCTGGGGGAGAAGTTTAAAGGCAAAGCCATAGCATCCAATATTATTTAAAATCAAAACACCACAAGATCAAAACCTGTTCCCTCCAGGGCTTTAATGCTGCTTTTCAAACCTTGTACAGAAAGCTTTTCACTCTCCAGTCGATCATCAAAAAGCCACCTACATAAAACCTATTAATAAGGACCCCAATGGAGAGACTCGCCATAAAATCAGGAATGCTTTGGAGCTCAGTGGAGATGCACTCCTGCCACACACAGCTTGGCAGCAACAACTCCAGCACACATGTTTTCAATTATAACCCGTAGATTTCTATCAGAGTTAAAATTACCCTGCTAGCCTGGGAGAAATCTTTGAGGGGGAAAATGTCTAAGCTCATGTAGTTGGACTTCTCAGGAAGAAAGATGTACCACCTCCCACATGGCCAATCCAAGGAGAGATGAGTGTTGACACCCTGGTAAAGGGAAATCTGTTTTGTGACTTTGGTTTGAATTCCTTGAGTTGTTGCATAAGTATACAGTACATATTATAAGTAATACCTATAGACTCTCAAATGTGGCAAGCTCTGAACATGTGAGACAACATCAAATGTCCAACGTTCTGCTCTTTCCAGGGTTAAGATGGTTAAAATAAGGTAGCTCTAAAGCCAGTTGGGGAAATTTCTAAGGAAAACGGGCTCAGAGAGTGTTGCTCCTTCTTGATTTGGAGCTTATGAATTTCCAAGTTATCTCCCTTTTTTAAAAAAAAATCTCATTTTTATGGATTGATCCAAGACTAGAGTAATTTTGAAGTAAGATTATAAAAACTCAAAGCAACAAATTCCCCCCCCAAAAAATGAAAAGTGTAATTTGCTCTATAAACTTTTTTTTTAAGCCATCAATACTGAATCCATAGTATGTGGGAGCCACTGTGCTAAGAAATCCCTCAGTCTCATAGACTCGGTGAGGTGGGTGTCCTTCTCCTCCATTACGTAAGCGAAGAACTTGAGGCTCAGGCAGTGTAACTAAGTAGCCTGATGTGACACAGCTAGTGATGGACAGTGGCAGAATCTGAACTCAACACTGTCTAGAGGTTTACTGCTATGATATGGTGTCACCCCATCAGAAATAACAACAGGAGACACACTGGTGTGGGGCCTCCATTGCCCCTAGACAGTACTGATACATCAGGAGACGAGACAAAACCATCTCATTAAACACATAAATGTGCATAACTATCGGGCCTCTACTTTTTTTTACCAATCATTTTGATTATATAAGGCATGTGTTTCTAGGAAAGAAAGGACTTCATTGCTTTTGCAGTAAATATGTATAAGCAAATATGCGTGCAAATGAGACCACTTTGCCTTCCACTGTGCTTTCTAAAACCTGACACAGAGATCACAACCAACATGTTTTCTTGTGCTCCAGATAACCACCATATTTATTATACACACTAGTAAGGACATCATCTTACTTAAGCTTTTACAAGTCTGCCTTTTTTTCACAAAAGGAAAGAAAATATTGTTTCTAACGCGCATACACAGAAACATGAATCAATTTTCAAGTTTGAAATTTGCTGTGTACATAAGTTATCATACAGTCAGCCTCAGCCAAGTGGAAGGAGTAGGCACAAGGAACCAAAGCCGAGGTGCTCTCCTGAGGTGGCTAACAATTCACCCTCAACACAGTGCAAAGGAAATAGCACTTACTCAGTACGCGTTGCCTGGTGCTGCCCACTGCAATAGTCACACCCAGCACAGAGTTAACAACACAGAAAACATCCCCCTTGCCCCAATTAATACAGAAAGAAGCTAAATTATTCTTAGGACAACCTGCAAGATCTCAAATCAACCTTGTAAGAGTGCCTGTCTCTGATTTTACACTAATTGCCATATAAATTAACAAAAACAGCACAGCCCCACCAGCAAGGAAAATGAAGGTTTCTTCACAGACCATCAGCAAAGTCGCCCAGAAGCCTAAATAACATCATGCCTGTTTCTTTAGACAATAAAATGCCAAAGTTTTTCTTTTGCTGTCAGCAAATGATGAATACATGTGGTACCGATTATTTAATACCACGAGACCACCAGGGAAGAAGATTTAGGTGAACTGCGGCAGAACTCTGCCATTTATTTTTATTACCATGCATTAAAAATTACGTTTACAGATAATTGTTTTTCTCCTTCCAATAAAGCAAGATAAAAAAAAATCCAGAAGAATATTTAATAATGCTGGACCACCAGGGAGGAATTTTAAAAGTTGATTTTTTTATTGAAAAATTAGATTTGCTTTTTTTAAATTTCCAATTATTTTTAAGTGCAATTTGTGAAGAAATTATTTTAAACCAGAGCAGTATGAATTTTCTACTGGGGGAGTCTCACAGATTAAGTTACTCCTTTACAATGGTAATTACCTAATCAAATCACCCCTCAGAACCATCAGTTTTCAAATACCTGTAACTGACTGGGTGTTTTACAATTCTATTTCGCCACATATTCTCCTGGTTTTTATTAGAGTCGGTGTTTCTAAAATCCCCAGATAAAATAAACTCTTGATTTTTCCCCCCAATAATGTTGTACTAGATTGGGAAATTTTTCTATTTACCAGTTTATTTTAAAATGAGGATGAGAAGTAGGAGGAGCAGTAGCAGCAGCAAATTGAGAGCAGAAAAGGACAAAAATAAAGAAAAACAAGAGAGAGGGGAATCAAAAGGAAATTAAATTAGTCTCTACACAATAGTTGAAATGATAATCTCTCTAACCTTCAGCTGGCATATTTACAGTTAAGAGAGGCCATCATTGTTTCCCTCTCTTCCCCTCAATCCCCTGTTCCTCCCTGCCTCTCCCTCTCATTCCCCTATCATTAAAGGGGACTTTAGAGAGCTTCTAAGCTTATCCTCCATCAATATCAGAATACCCTCCCCTGGCATCCCTCACAGATGCCAGCCCATCATGTTGAAGCATTTCCTAATTTGCCCAAAGGTGAGAAAGACACAGCCTGAGGTAAGATGTTCCTAGTCTCCTGGTCACTCTCACTTTGAGTCCCACTGCTGCTCTTTGAAGCAATGAAAAGAAAGAGCAGTTCTCGAGATAGCTTTGCAAATCTATCAGCTCATCCAGATGAGCCCTACTAAATACCTACTGCTCTGTTTTTTACTAGTTGCATGTGAGAAAAGCAGTCCCTAAAATTAATGAGGGGTTACACAACAAAATGCTATGCAGCCATAAAAAAGGAGCTTTTGCAACAGCATGGATAGACCTGGAGATTATTATGCTAAGTGAAATAAGCCATTCAGGGAAAGACAGATACCATATGATTGCACTTAAATGTGGTATCTAATTAACAAAATAAACTAATGTACAAAATAGAAACAGAGGTCTGGATACATGGAATAGAATGACAGCTGTCAGAGGGAGGCGGGGAATGGGAACTGGATGAAAGAAGGTGAAGGGATTAGCCAAAGAACATGTATGCATAAACCCAGACACAGACAACAGTGTGGTGATGGCCAGAGGGAAGAGGGAGTAGGAGCTTGGTGGAGGTGGGCAAGTGGGGGAGGTAGGAGGGGAGACGGAATGAGAACATCTGTAATAATGTCAAAAATAATAATAAAGTTTTTTTAAAAGGATGGTATGAAGAAAAAACAAGATCCTATATAATAAGATGCTAATATGCAAATAGACCAAACAGTGGAACAACCGGAACCAAATAACCGGTTGCTATGACATGCGCTGACCACCAGGGGGCGTGTGCGAAACATGGCAGGCATTGGCCATGGCAGAATGGTGGAGCAGGGGGCACTGGTCGCTGTCATCAGGGTGAGCCTCTGGTGGTTACTGAAAATTCTTTGCTCCTGCGTGCCATGGCCCCACCTGGCACTCGCACCTGCTCCTGGCGCTGGACCCACTCACACCCACTGCCAGCGCTGGAGCCACCACTTGCATCCACTGCCAGTGCTGGCCCCGCTTGCACCCACAGCTGGTACTGGAGCCACCGCTTGTACCCAGTGCCGGTACCGATCACTCAGCGCTATCAGCGGGTGCGAGCTGCGGCTGCTGGCCCTGATTGCCCCTGAGGGCTTCTCCACCTCCCCCTGCTCCTATGGGGCAATCAGTGCAGCAGCTGCCACTCGCACTCACTGCTGGTGTGGGCCCCAATGGCTTTGCACCGTCAGCAGGTATGAGCGGGACAGCACATGGGAGTGGCAGTGGTGGCAATGGGAGTGGGGCTGCCGGCAGACAGGGGACCAGAGGTTGTGGTGGGAGAGGCCGGGTGGGGGTGCAGAGGATGGGCCGAGACCCACCCCTATGCCTACCACAGCCTCGTGGCCCACAGTTTCTTTCAAGGTGCACGAATTTGTGCACTGGGCCCCTCGTGATAAAATAAAGTCAATGAGGGACACTACACACACACACACACACAAACATACACACACCCCTCCAGCCTGGTTTTCCAAAAGGTCCTCAGGATAAAAGAAGAGACGAGAGCCAAACCCAGGCAAAATTATGAAATCATTCAAAGCCGTCTTTGGCTCCTCCCACTTCCTCTCCATTTTGTAGCTTACGGTGTTAATTTCATCACAATATTTTGTGATAAAATATTCTAATTTTATTAAATAAGTTTGTCAAAGATATTTTGTGGAGTTCGTGCTCGTTCACATGAAGATTTTCAGGATATATTGCCTCTATGACTCACGTTTGTCACAGAACTACCAGCACGCCCACATGTACACCAGAAAACTGCTCTCAGTGCCAAGAGCTGTGTTTGTCTTGAGAGGCCAACAATGTTTACCTACAGCGTAGGACAACTTCAGACCCTACAGTGACTCTGCAGTGACCATATGGTCTTGGTATAGGTTCCTTTGATTTTTAGGACCAGCTTTGCCATGATGCAAAGTAAGCTCGCTATGCTCGGTTCCCTCCAGACTAAAAACAGCGCAGGCTGGCTGGAGACAGATCTGGTCAGGGCTGGTCGGAATTGAACTTGTTCTCACAATGTGCAGGTCCAGGCCATGGGAGCAGCATGTGACCGTGACCAAGCCCCAGGAAGACTTCTGGGAATGGCTGCTCACGCTGGGCCCTGACAACAAGGATCTTCTTCTGACTTCAAAGGGCTTAGTCCTCTCTGTTGGCATAAAGCCCCAAATAATCTGCCTCGTTATTATTTCTCCCTGTCGAGGAGATTGCTTGCCCTTCTACCCCACTAAGGTACAGATGCCTTCAGACTACACTTCTCTGGTTCCCAGATGCAGAGGCCCAGGAGCTCTGTGGACCTCCCAGCACAAGTTCAGAGAAGCTGAGGGATCAAATGCAAACCTGATCTTGTCATCTCTCCGCTTAAAACACTTCTGTGGCTCCCTATTGCCCTCGGTGACAATGGCAAACCTTTTTCCTTGGTTTACAAGGCCAGCCTATTTGGTCTTTTGTCTTCTCCTGCCTCGGTGCTTCACACAGTGAATCTTTCAAGCACTTGGACTCTCAGGGTCTCAATGATCTCTGAACTTTTGCAGGTGCAGTTTCCTGGCCAGGCCTCCATTAAGAAGTTCTCCCCATTTGTTACTCTCAGCTAGAGTAACATGACAAAGGTAGAGCTCAAAGAAGAAGTGGGTAACTGTTGGAGGGAGCATTTTACGTCTGGGACAAATGCTCTCAGATTTTTGTATTTGTGGGATTTCATTACCAAAAAAATAATACAAGACAGGATGAGTGTTTCAGAATGTCAATGTCATGCATGCTCAGAGGACAGGAAGGTCCCTGTGACTGATCAGAAACCGGTTTGTTCCTCTTGGCCACCTTACTATGGACCCAAAAAGAAGAAGGTGGCTGGCAGAGAACCGATATTCTAGAGACCAAAGGAGTGTGCTGGTGATTAACTACAGCTCATCCTTATTTCCTGGAAGGATCTGAAGCTGCTCACCTAGCAGGTTGTGATGGGGGGAGGGGGGGGGGAGAGAGATACCCAAAGAAGGCATCTCATCAGTGAGCAAAGTTATTCTGGATCTGATGGTACACTGCTGGGTGTCAGGCTCTCAGACCACTGAATGAATGTGTGGCCAAACACAATTTCTATACTCAGCTTAGCACCTTTTCTCATCTAGTTTGCAATAACCTAACTTATTAGAACATGGGCCACTGAACTGGAAATAAACTACAATTGAAATAATATAACAACAAAGGTACTACAGCCCTAACCAGTTTGGCTCAGTGGATACAGCATCGGCCTGCAGACTGAATGGTCCCAGGTTCCATTCCGATCAAAGGCATTTACCCTCGTTGTGGGCACATCCCCAGTAGGGAGTGTACAGGAGGCAGCTGAATTGATGTTTCTCTCTCATCGATGTTTCTAACTTTCTATCCCTCTCCCTTCCTCTCTGTAAAAAAATCAATAAAAAATATTTTTTAAAAAGGTATTGCAACAATAACAAAAACCAATCTGCCTCACATTTAAATGATGCCTCCCATTTTGAAAGACTTTTACAAACATCATCTTACTTGAAGATGTAACCATGTTTTTCAACCCTACTGTGGAGCCAGTGATCTTATCCTCATATCACAGATGACAAAACTGAGGCTCTAGGCACATAAATGACTGGCTGAAGGCTACATAACTCATAAAGTGGAGTTAGAATTCTAAGGCCATGTTTTCACATCTCATTCTGTGCTCTTTCTTCTATACTTTGCTGATTTTCAACAGGACTGAACTCAACAACAAAGCAATCAAGTGTAATCCTCTGATCGGGATTCAAACTCCGTTCAGCAAGTGTTTATCCAGCCTCAGCTCTGTACCGGGGCATGGCATCATCCCAAACTTCTTCTAAATATGAAGCCCTTGTGGCTCTCAATTGTCCAGGCTCCTGTTTTATTAAAACAAAATATATGAGGCCAAAATAGTTATAAAAATAGGTCTATTCAAATGTTTTAAGATCACAAATTAATGTGCTGAACACACATATATACAACTGCCATGAGAGGATATAAAGACCACCCTTGGAAATAACGTCCAAGTCTAAATAAAAGCCCTTGGTCAGGGTGAGACCTCCCTGCCCTGGGACACAATCCTGCCTGTGTCAGGAAATGCCTCATTCACTAGAGAATTTTTAGACTCTACCATGGACTGTAAATAGAAAGGTAGGACTTCAGAGAATTTTGATTAAATTCCCAAATTGTCTAATATTTGCAATTTATAATTACAAGGGGGGCTGGGAAAGAGGACTGGCGAGGAGTGCAGACACGGGTTCTAAACCCAACCCAACTGTCCTGCACTGGCCAGGCGGCCATGGCGGAGCCCCACAAATTCCAGGGCCTCGATTCCCGCATCTGTCCCTCAGCTGCTGGACTTCGCTGTGTGAGATGCTTACAATTCATGTCCTGTGATTTGAGTGCCCATCTCCAACCCTGGAGAAGCTTCTTGCTGGTCCATGAGCTGAACCTAATGATCACTCCAGCCAGGCAGGGGTGCAAAACTGTGTGAGAAAAAAGAATGTGCCATCACCAAAACAAACCAGCCCTGACTTTGGAGATGGGGCCGCACCACATAATGGCAAATGGCAGGAACCCAGAAGCTCATGCACCCACAAGAGCACTTTACTTGATACTTGTGACCATTGTGAAGTTTTATCCACATTCATGCACAAACACTTCCAAAGCAAACATTCTTCGGCAATACAAAAACTGCAATTCTAGACGTCATCATTTTTCCTGGGCTGATAGTAGCTCAGGTGACTGCATTCTGTAGGGGTCCCCACAGGGGGTTTCAGAACTTTTCTTAATTGGCCCGAGGATGCTAAGCAAGCCTAGAGGCTTAGAGTCATGAGCTCCTGTGCTGCCTTCTGTGTTGTCTGAAATCAGACCGCCTACTTGGTGTGAGGCTTACCCCTGTTATTAAATCCCCTTTTGTTCTATGTGTACACCCATCAATCTTACCTTACAAATCAAATAGGGAAGGGACAGCATGTTTATAATTAATCCCTGTAAGCTATTTCCAAATATCTAGTCACGTGCGCTCTATGATGTGTGTGCAAAACTATTTTTAGTTACATAGTGAAGTTTATTTTACTGATGTTAATAATCTCTTTTGCAGTAAAGCAATGGCCTGCAATCTCTTCTGGTTTTAATGTAGACTATAGAACTGCTTTGAGTTAGATAATTATTCTGATTATCTTGATTATATCCAAGACAAGATAGTTTTATTATAAAGAAAAAAATCATATAACCAATGCCAGCTTACTTGAAAAATTCCAAATTCATAAATATATTATTACTTGTGTCACTAATTTGGAAATTAGGCAGAAGCTATTAACTGCCTCCCACTATTCAGCTACTCCTTCTCTCTTTTAGAAATAGAATCCCCTCCTATGTTTTAGCAAGATACAGATCATCCAGACAAAGACTCCATCTCTTAGTCTCCCTTGCAGCTAGGTGTGGCCATGAAACTAAGATCTTATAGGATGTGACAGAAGTGATGTGTGCAACTTCCAGCTCTTGGCCTTCGTGAAATCTGAGTATGTACTCTGCTTTCTCTCCTTCCCCTTCCCACGGGCTGGAACGTGGACATAATGTAGCTTCAACTGGCCAGATGTGGGCATCACCTTCAGACTGGCAGAGGAAAAAGAGAGAAAGATCCTCAATTCCCGGATGATATTGGACCCCTGCCTTCCTCTAGGTTGTTATATGAAGAAGGAATGAGCATCTACCTTGTATGAGTGACTGCATATTGTTCCAGTAGTTTAGTAAATACACGAAATATGGACATTTTAACTTAGCCATTTACTGTTCAGCCCCCTTCCTTATAGAAAATCATACTTTCCCATGTATTTTTCTTACTGTGTAGGCAGTCATAAAAACAAACATTTTAATATGTCTTATATGTATATAGGGAGGCAGCATAGTGTAGCATTTAAAAGTGAGAGTTCTGATGCCAGTCCAAAAATTCAAAAATTGTCGTTGCCACTTACTAAACTTTAAGTGACCTTGGGAAAACGACTTACCAGTTCTAATCGGAGTTTCATCAGCTATAAGTGTGATCATGACAATGCTCATGAAATAGGGTTGTGGTAAGAATTAAACAATGATGTATATTAAGAACATAAGTTCTCAGTAGATGTTAGCTCTTATGGTAATGATAATGCTATTGCTATATTTAAGTGGCAAATTTAGGTGGCCATAGAGGATAAAAAAATATTCTGGGGTATAGCTTCAATTTGCCCAGACTCTAATAAAGATAAAGCTGAAGCAAAGTTGATATGCGAAATTGAGACACCTCATTTTTTTAACTCATTGCCTTGCTCCTTCCCTCCCCCCCCCCCCCCCCCCCCAGTGAAGCACCTCTTCCTTATTTCTGTTCCTAGTTTTTAACCTGCTAGCCAAACAAGAATATGTGTATTATTAGCAACTCTTAAGTTCACCTTGGTATTTTCATTTTGAGCCCTTGTTCAGAGACACTCAGACAATATATTTTAGCTAAGAGGTATTGGTGCCTGATACTAATGCATCTAGTGTCACTGGTCCTTCATTCTGTCCTGCTGCTCAGTCACTGTGCTTTGTCCTAAAACTCCCAGCCCCCTGGATACCTGGCTTGAGGCACCGGAACAAATATTATCTGTTCAGGAACACATATGAGGAGTGGAAAGAGTTAAAAAAGGTAGAGAGAGAAGCAGTCTAATGACCAAACACTGGCCATTCCCTGGGGCTTGGAGAAGCGTGGGGCTGGCTGGGCAGGAGGAAAGACACAGCATCGGGAATGGAAAACTAGTCACTATATGATCTAGGACACACATTTTAGGTGTGTGGGCTATTGATTACGACAATGGTAAAATGAGGAATGATTAAACACTGTTGGGTATTACAGTAAATGTTAACATAAATATCAATTACAGATCCTAGAGGACTGAAACCAGAGGAGAAAACTCAAAATGCAGTGTTTTACAAATCACAAAGTTTCAAAAACAAGGCATTAATAAGAGTGATGATGATGATGATGATGAAGAAGAAGAAGATAGTTGAAACCGACACTGACTATGCCTGCCGGGTCCAGCTTCTTCCTAGCTTACCTGGCCCCACTAAGCAGAGCATTAGCCCAGTCCTTCTGGCCAAAACTGATCAGAAAAAGAAAAAAGGAATAAAGCTCAAAAATATGAACAATAAAATGGCACAACTGAATCTAAAAGACAAAATAAATGAACAAGCAGAACAGAAATAGACTCACAGATACAGACGAATATGGGAGGGAGTTGGGAAGAGGGGTGTAAAAGGTGAAGGGATTAAGAAGTACAAATTGGTTGTTACAGAACAGTCATGGGGGTATAGAATACAGCATATGGAATATAGTCAATGATATTCTAATAACTATGGATGGTGTCAGCTGGTATAAGATCTATTGGGATGATCACTTAGTAAGTTATGTAATGTCTAATCACTGGGGTATACACCTGAAACTAATATATTATTGTATGTCACCTCTAATTGAAAAATAAATATAAAAGCAAAATAAATAAAAAATAAAACCATGAAAAAAAAGAAGCAAAAGTATATCTTCTCTGGGGAAGGAGGAGATGATATTATCCAGAACCTCCAATGATCTCTTCAATTTTTCATACACAATGTTCCGTTCTCAGTAGGAGATCATTTAACCAAAACCAAGAGATAAAATTATATCAGACAACAGAAACAACCCTCAGAAGATCTAGATATTGGGGTTATCACTTACCAATTCATTGCATACCTACGTGACATGACATAAACTGTGCCAGGCCATGAGAATATACTGATGGCAAAACAGTTATGGCTCCTGCTTTCATGGAGCTCACAGTTTGGTGGGGGGAATCAACAATAATCCTTCATTTGAATGAAGGGAAGAAAACAGTCTGAGAGACCACTCAATGGTGACAGGCAGGAAACTGTGAGAGCATGTAAAGTGGTGGTCAGACCCCGTGCCAGCATAAATTTTAAAGGAGCAAAACCTAAGAGCCTTAGAAAGAAAACTGATCTGCCGCAGAGGATTATGCAGTATATTTATAGAAGAAAGCATAGAAGAGAGACTATGCAGTCCCAAAGAGAGCACCAGAAAGATCAAGAGTCATTTCTTGATGGCATTCCAGTTCCTAGGAAGCCCAGCTACATTTCTCATAACTGGGTTCCATGAAATTGACCCTATACCCTTTAAATCAGCACTATTTTGACTTGAACTTTCTTAACTGAATTTCTGATCCTTGCAACAAACGGTATATCTGACAAAGACGGGAGTCATATGTGACCTGAGAACTATTACGCTGGGGAGAGAGAGAGAGAGAGAGAGAGAGAGAGAGAGAGAGAGAGAGAGAGAAGACATAAATTAAATATGTTGGATTAGCTTATTATGAATTTCATCTGATTACACTAGAAAACTCTACAAATGTATGATCAGTGTAGTCATATGCTGAGAACGCAAAAAATGAGAAGGAACCGCAGGTACCAAGCAGTTACAATTTGGTTCCCCAACATAAACAAGGTTGCCTCCCAATGAGTCAGTTACCTCCCAGACAAGTGAAAATCTAACCGCAGTATTTAAACAAGTATTATTATGTTGTACATTTTGACCAAAATATGTTCCTGGGGTTTTTAGCCATATGGTTGTTCTTTTTCTGAAAGTATTTTATTGTGCAAATCCCTGTCTTTGCTTCTTCTTCTGCCACTTACTGCTCCATTTAGAAGGCCTTTCTGTCCAAATTACATATATTCAAAGTGGTCCAGGAAGAGAGTGCTCTGCAGAGGCACACAGGGCAAAGGTACATAAAGACGTGTGAATGCACTGGGGAGATGAGCAGAAAGATGGAGCGGTACTTGGGGTTCAGCAAAAAAAACCCAAAACTAATTTTTAAAAAATATATATTTTATTGATTTTTTACAGAGAGGAAGGGAGAGGGATAGAGAATTAAAACATCGATCAGCTGCCTCCTGCACACCCCCTACTGGGGATGTGCCCACAACCAAGGTACATGCCCTTGACCGGAATCGAACCCAGGACCCCTCAGTCCGCAGGCCGACGCTCCATCCAACTGAGCCAAACCTATCAGGACACCAAAAACTAATTTAAAACTAATATAACTGAAGGACATTGGCCATATTTAAATTCCAAGAGCCAGACTTCAGTACTCTTTTGAGACCTTGACCAAATATCCTCTGGCCATGGTAATTATATTTTCTCTTCACTTGTTTTGGCATGTTTGCAAGTAGGGCAGATTGTGTTCATTTACAGGTTCATGTTACTTATATTAATTTACTGGTTACTCTGTACACATACACCCACAAATATTCATATGGTTTATGAATTTCAATCAAGCAGTAAAAACTGTGGGGGTCAGGGATAAATATCTTCTATTGGTGAGCTCAGCATGGCACAGCTGAGAATTTCACCCATAGAAATGTCAGGTCCTTGTTTCCTCATCCAAATACACAAAAGTGAACAAAAGAAACCAGCCTCCCTAAAGTAAAACGAGCTTAAATTAGCAAGCAGCAAAGATGGTGCCAGTTGCCCAGGGCAACAAATGGTTGATGGATGGAATAATTAAGATCGACAGTAAACTAATCTCTGTTCTTTCATTGAAAAACGAAGTCCCCTGAATCAATTAGCCTTGTCATGGATTCCTTCTGCAAAACTGCCATGACATCCCAACCACTTCTCTTTGTTTAAGGATTTGCCTACATTCGGTAAGTGCAGGAACTGAATTCAACAGCACCAAGAGATAATAATGGAAGATTCCAATGCATTAGGCACTGCACAAAAAAATATAGCCACGGTCCTTGAAAACTATAAATGTCACAAACAAAGTAGGCCCTGAAGACTTCATGGACATCCTCAGAGATGTGATATCTTCAAAGTGTTGCTGCTAAGTCCAAAATCCATTCTTTATATAGGGCAAGCATTGCCTGTTAGAATGGAGACCTGTTGGCCTACCCTCATAAATGATAGAGTTGGGAGAACAAATGGTGTTAAGAGGAGATATCCTGATGCTCACATAGTCACTTTGGGGTCTGAGACAAAACAAGAAAGACCAGAAGATGAAAGAAACAGAGATGGTAGGTTTCAGGGGTTTTTTCTGGAGGGAAGGGATACCAGAGAAGGATGCTAACATTCTCCATCAAATAGATCAACTCTGCAGCTATTGCAAGAGTTACCCTTAAGTTAGGAGATATATTGAGATGATCAGAGATGGCCAAGAACTACACTCTGGCTTCTAGTGTTTTGTGACCCGAAGTAAAGCCATGGTTGCTATAGTCACTTAAAAATCTGAGGGATTCTACAGTTAATCAAAGGACTTAAGCAGAAAGCCCTTTTTGAGTAATTTTTATAGAAAATCCTGCTCATTTTATTTGTCTACTCCCCTGCTTCTTTTTCAGTATAGCAAAAAGAAAGTCACTTGGTATTTCTTTGGTGACACAGTTCCTGCAGTGCTTGGAAGTAGGACTTCTGATATCCTTGTTAGAAATTTGGGGAAATACTGGTTAAAAAGAGTTTAAAGGATTTTTTCTGCAGAACATTTCAGAACATTTATTGTGAGTATATGAATTGAGAATAGAGTTGGGAGATGGTAGTACATAGTGTTTCCAAAAATATTAGAGCACAGAACCCTTTTTCATAAACATGTCATGGAACTATTTATTCCACAAAATACAATTCTAGAATTTTTATTTTATAACGTAAATGTAGATGTGAAAGTTGCATGTGATTAAATATGAACAGATATGACCTAAGGATAGATCTTGTAAAGTGCCTATTAAAAACTTCCATACCAGCCCTAACTGGTTTGGCTCAGTGGATAGAGTGTAAGCCTGCGTACTGAAAGGTCCCAGGTTTGATTCCGGTCAAGGGCATGTACCTTGGTTGTGGGCACATCCCCAGTAGAAGGTGTGCAGGAGGCAGCTGATCGATGTTTCTCTCTCATCGATGTTTCTCTCTCATCGATGTTTCTAACTCTCTATCCCTCTCCCTTCCTCTCTGTAAAAAATCAATAAAATATTTTTTTTAAAAAAGACACATCTACATATTAAAAAATAAAAATAAAAATAAATTTAAAAGAACTTCCATGCCAGTTTTACTGTCATGGAGAGAGGATATTAGCATTATTCAGTAAAGGTTCTTGCCTTTTTCCTTCTAAAATGATCAATGTCAAAAATAAAAGCTCAGTAACTCAGGATATTTAATTACTTGATTACTTTTTTAAAATAAAATTTTATAATGGTAATAACACTAGCAAATTTTTATATGTAAATATATTAACTGTATGCATGTACCTTGCAGTTTTTGTTTATAGAATTTTATCACACTACTCGAGATAAAAACTTTAGCATCAAAACTAAAATCAAGTGGTCCTGAGGTGCCCCCCCCCAAAAGTTGGCATCTATTGCAAATATGTTAACTCAAGTCGTATGTAAAACATCGTTTTTGAGGTAAGAATATGCACAGAAAAATCACAAGAGTTGTCTGCAGTAGGCTTGGGTCATTTTACCTCCCAACGGAGAATGATAAAAGGGAATAATAGTAGGTTTTGCATCATTGTAAGAAAAAAAAAGTATACCCTTTAAAATTGTCACTGATAGAAGTAAATTGTTCTACTTTATTTTTTAAATAAACATTTATTTTATGCAGATTTTAAAAGTAATATATGCTCACTGTAAGGAGCCTGGAAATCACTGGACATTATTAATAGACACAAGACTAAAAGACATTACCCAGTGTGCCACCCACTATAGGCATTTTGGTACATGTCCCTCTTGATATCTATTGTTTCACAGAGTTTAGATCAGACTGTGCATATTTCGCATCCTGCTTGTTTCCTTCCCTTCCTAATGATCTGAGGCATTTTCCCTTGTCTTAAAAACTCTTTTAAACATCATTTGAAATGGCTGTCTATGATTTCCAAGCCATTAGCACGCCCATTATGGAGAGCACTCAGCAACATGGGGCTCTGTTTTCTCTGTGCTGAGACCTTGCCTGGTGAAACCTCCTGGCTGCCCAGCAGGGGTCCTGCTGTCAGTGGACAGGCCATGAGGGCCCGGCTATTGACTATTCACTACCCAGAAACGAGCATTTTCTCCTACACAATTTCAAGGGCAAAAGCTGCATCTTTTTCTCTCAAATTCAAATGAACCAGGTACCGTTAGGCCTAAAAAACTATTTGCTTTTGCCAAACTCACCAATCGCAGGCGTCATCTGTCCAGTGGCACAAGCCAGAACTGGCTGGAGCTCGCCTGAGTGCTTGATGTTACAAACCCTCAGGGCTGGAGGAAACACAGCGTGAGGAATCAGTGAATCTCAGGATGGAGTTTTACTACCAGTGAGTGTGTGCCTCTGGCCACTTACAGTCCCTCTTTGTAAATAAATACATCCGGTGGTGAAAAGAAAACAAGTCTTATATTTTTTTCCTGTGGTTATGGGTCCCTGGAGAAGTAATACAAAAATTCTATTATCAATATAGGCAGTGGTGGTGAAGCTTCCACAACCATTCAAAATGCCATCCATTCACCAGGCTGGGGCCATCTGTTGGAGAGAGAGGGCAGTTCAAGTTGAGCAGGTATTTCTCCTTCCAGGTGGGCTGTGACTGGAGACCTGCAAACCCCTTTTCCAGGGGTCAGGAAGAGCCATCAGTAGGAAATAACTTTGAATCACTACTCGTGTGGGCTGGATATGAAGCAGCCCCCTAGAAGGGCTGAGCACTAAACTCCAGGCCCTGCCAGCCTCCCGCCGCCCAGGCTGCTGACACTTTTATTTGCTGGCATTTACAACGTTGCAGCAGCTCAGCCCTGCTAATGTGGCTGCTTCCAACACAGCACTTGGGCGAGGACTTCTTTGAGAGGAAAGCAAAGGGTGCATCTCTGGGCTATGAGACCTCCACCAGTCTTGTTCGTGCAAAAGGGAATTGCATTATCTTAAAAGCAAAACCTAAAGACTGGCTATTATTCCCTTAGTGTTTTCTGCTTCACAAATTATGTGATTATTTGTCATACACACCTGTGAGGGTGTTTATCATTTTTTCCCTCTACTTGTAACAAAGAAAAGAAATATGACATTAACTACAGCTACCCCCTAAGGAAAATGGACGTGCTAAAGGGGAGATGAGCACCTCCTGAATCTGGACATGACCCAGGCATACTGAGCTTCATGTATGTAGAGATGGGTGTGGAATCCAGTGTGGAAGTCAGCCTGGAGCAGTAGAGCTTAGGTACACTGCAAAAGAGAGGGAAGAACTGGGCCTTTCCAGCCGCCATTGCAGAGAGCGGGGAGAGGAACAGCAAAGGCAGACGAGAGGAAGAGAGGGTCTAGCAAGAGAGCCAAAGGCCAGAGCCCTCTGCTGGGGAGTGCACTGGGGAGAAATCATGTTGGTGGGATGGACAAAAGGACTTTTCCCAACAAGGATGTCTTCATTTATTTCCTGTGACATAACCTTGGGACCTACACACCTTCAGTGCAAATTCTGCTAAATTTAACATCCTTAGTAATGTAGCTGATTGGGAGAGCTACAATTTACTAAGACCTACAAACAAATTGAATCTTTACAAGTCACCATGAGGTAGGTGCTATTGTTATAATCACCCCCAGCTTACAAATGAGAAAACTTGGGCAGAGAGAAGTTAACAAGCTAATAAATGGCAGGGGTCGGATTCGAATTAGATGGTGGAGCTCCAGGGCCACACGCTTAACCAAGGCACTGCACTGCAGTAAACTAAATTAAGGGACAGTAAGAATACAAAATGGAAATTGGGTCAGAAGTGATAAGGCCCTAGAAATAGTCAAAATACCTTAGACAAAGACATTGGGCCAGTCTTCCTCAGATCTTACTGGGTAGGATCCTAGTTGATGTCTGAGTTACATAGCCTTTCTTTAATGATTCATTGATTGAATATAGTTAATGAGCCTCCTACAAAGTACCAAGCATTGCATTTGGCACAGAGAAAACTATGAACGAGGCAGGCCTGGCTCTTACTCCCATAGTTTATAGTCTAAAAAGAAAGAAAGCTCAGGGAAGTACGGTATGTGCTTTAGAGAACATACAGAAGGAGCTCCTACCTTGGACTTGGAAGGCCAGGCAAGGCTTCCTGGGGGAAAAGTCTAAACTCAGTCCTAAAAACTTAAAGCCAAGAAAAAATAGGACAAAAAGAAATCCAGGCAAAAGAAACAGAATGAACAAGACCCACAAGCAAGATAGGCTATGGTTTGATAGAAAAATCTGCACTAATAAAAGAGAAAGATGCAAATTGACCATACCTTCATGACACCCACCAGCCAATCAGGAGTGAGTATGCAAATTAACCCAACAAAACTGGCAGGTTACTTTGCATATGCAGACACCAAGCGGCTGGGGACGAGGTGATGACATAGGCATTCCGCACCTCCCCAGCCACTCCGGGCCTCTGGGCAGCGTGGGAAGGCAGAAAGGCGGCTCCAGGCTGGAGCGAAAATGGAAAGGTGGCTCTGGCCAGAGCGAAGGCGGTGCCGGCAGCCAAGGGAAGGAAGGCCCATTCTTGCATGAATCTTCATGCATCGGGCCTCTAGTGAAATATATTTGGATATGTAAACTTGATCATATATGCCACATACTGAAGTTACACTTTATCACCAAGCCAATGAAAACCATTGTCATGTTTTAGGCAAAAGAAGAATATGATTCATTCATTCAACAAATATTTATTGAACACCTACTATGTGCCAGACAATGCTCTGGATGCTTGGGATGCATTGGTAAACAAATCAAAGATCCCACCAGCTTATGGGACCGAGGGGCAGAAAGGGATGATAATCTCAAACATAAAAAGTAAATTATGTAGAATTTTAGAAGTTGATATAACTATAAAAAAGAAAATGTTGCAAGGTAAGATGGTTTGGGAGTGGGGAAGGGAGCATGGCCAAATGCAATTTTAACGAGTTGTCAGGGGTAGGCCTTATACATTTGATAGCTAGCAAAAGACTTGAAGGATCTAATTATTGCTCACTCTGCAACTCACAATCAACATTAGCAAACAGATGATATTCAAAGCAAAACTTAGAACTATTTCTCTCTACTCTATGCCCACAGTCTTACTTACCCAACTTGGAATTATAGTCCATTTTAATTCAGAAACATAAAATCAACGTTAGACTGTAGACTCTAGAGTTGAGAAAATAATCAAAAGCCAGAAATTCACTGAAATTTAGCCCAAACCTTAAGCATTTTCATAAGCTACTATCATCATATGTCCCCCTTAGATGCCTTCTATCTTCAACTACTTGAAACCTTCTCTACCCCCTTAGCTTCATGTCCATCTCCTATGGAATGCAGCAGGTTAAAAATGTTTGATTTACATCTATTTGTCCTACAGCCATCCCAAAGACTTCCCAGTGGAAAACAAAGGCAACCATATTTGGTCAATTTGGTTTCTTTCCTCTCTTTTTTTCTTTCCTGAGTTTATAATTGTCAGAAACAGCTGTGTGCATTGCCAATGCCTTCCCTTAAAACGAACAGGGCTATAACGTACAAAACATCTATTCTGCTTCTAAATTTGTTTTTAATTATATTACAAGATGGAAAAAGAAATGCCTTAGCTGTTAACACTGGCTCGGTGGGGCCAACAGTAGACATAGAGCAGACACAAGGAAATACTTCAAAAAACTTTTTTTTCATTTGCCATGATTTAATGGCAGATATTCCTGGCTTTGAGTGAACTCTGCAATATCCCTGTGCGACAGGATAAATGATCGTCTACCACTATTAATTTTAGGTCATAATGTCTGAAATGCTGCTTCAAAAATAAATGCAGTATTTTCACTTTATTTGGCCAGGTAAATACTAAACTATTTTGTCATAATAACTTTACAACACTGTGTTTCACCTTGTCTTGCCTTGACTGCTGAAGGTAATAGGGACCGTTTTATTATGTCCATAAATTGAGTCAATTGACTTATCCTTATATCCTGTTTCCTGAACTTAACGAGAGATTCTGCATCATTAGGAAAACACACCATCCTGCAGCAGGATCAAACGCAAAGGAAGCCTGATAATAAGTCATTTTGATTTCAGGGAATGTTCACCAGGCAAACTTTCAATATTCTGGCAGAAGTAAAACAAATAACTGACTTTGCAAAGCATAGTTTGCTCAGAGCTGTGCTTATGCTGGAGACATCCCAGAGGGTCCACATACACACACACCCCAAATAAAACCTCTCTGAATAGGAGGCACTTGCAATGAATTTGTAGATTTAAGGGGTTCAGCACAAATCAAAATACTAAACATTTTTGCAAGGAAACTTTTTAAAAGACCTTTAACAGTCATAGTTTTTAAAATTCATAGTCACAATCACATTCTTAATTTACATCTTTTTGTGTGTGTGAAAAATAAACGCTCATGGTAAAGCCAAGCTATTCTTTCCGGAACTCTGAAAGCTGTGGGGTTGTTTTGATTGCGTGTTTGTTATTGCTTTCTTACGTGCCCAGACCCCAGTACAGTGCCTGGCATATAGCACAGTAAACAGGGGTGTGGCAGCACTGTGTTAACTGGGACGATGGCAAAGGAGATCGTGCCCTCCATACTGGATTCATAGGAAGGACCCAACCCACAAATACCAATACCAGTGATGATGAATGAGCAATGATGGTTTTAAATAATAGCTCCAATAGATTGAACATCTGTGCTGTGCTGAGGAACTGCCATAGATTGCTTCATTTGATCTTCACATTTCTATGAGGTAGGCACTACTACTATTACCATGTTACAGATGACTAAGCTATCGCTTAGAGACATTACATAATGTGCTCAAGTTTACACAGCTGCTAAGTGGCATCTGCTTTCAAAGCCTGAGCTTTTGGACTCCAGCGTCCAAATCTTGCAGTCTACCACCCAGAGAAGGCTCTCTGGCCAGAAGACACAGACCGCCAGAGGAGCCTGGTAAGAAATGAGCAAAGACCCTACACGTGAAGAACCAAAGACACTGGGCAAGGTTGAGCTAAGCAGGCAGGTCTCTTGTCTAACCTATTACTCCCCTGGGCCTCTCCCACCTGCTGGGACCCTTCAGGAACTCTTTTGCAAGAGCCATTGGACCTTTATCCTCATTACTTTATAGAATTCCCTGATTCTCCCTCTGATCCCTAGACCAAAGAATTTGAAGATCACCAGCTTCATACTAACAAACTAAACCAATGTAACTACTCTCTAAAGTACTGCTCAAAATGCTTAAGTGCTGAGGACCCAATTCAATGCCATTGAGACTGGGTAACCCTCAGGTAGTCCCACTAGATCGCCAATTCAGGAGCAACAGATAGAAATCACTTCAGGCTATCCTTGCCTACACCAAGTAAACTACTAATTTTTTTCTCATATTGTAGACCATCACGGTACAAAATTATTCCCATTCTCCACTATATAAAAATAAAGAATCATCTAGTGTTCTGTTGGAGTCATTCAAAACAAAGACTTATGAGCCTAAATACACCTGTAAGGAGTACAAATATAAATTACTAACTACTGTCCAAACTGACAGTGGCATGATCTGACCCCATCAACTTCTCCAGTGTCCCCCTGGGACCCTGTCCCACCCCTCCTCACTCACTGCTCTCCAGCCACATGGAACCACTTTCTGTTTCCACCTCAGGCTGCACATGTGTTCTTTTATCTAGAGTGGCCTTCCCCGCTCATACTTTTTACCTAGATAACTTCTGTTGTCTTTTCAGTTGTACAGAAATGGAAACTCAAACCAGCTGGCTCACATATAAGGAACACACTGAAAACTCCAAAGCAGGGATGCTTTGTGTTGACTTGCATGGTTAAGGAAGCCAACAAGAACCCAAATTCTCTTCACCTTCCTCCTCTGTGTTTGGTGAGTAGGATTTTCCCTCAAGTGAGTTCCACTCACGTTCAGACCTGACAACATTCAGATGCAGAAAAGGTTGCCTCTTCCTTGTAAAGAGTGAGCTAACCATGCCCCAAAACTCACTGGCAGACTTCTCCTTTACCTCAGCCAAAATGGTAACATGTGCCCTAACCAATCACATGTGGTGACCTAACACATGCCTAACTCAATGAATGGCAAGGCCTTGAGATCGCCATTACTGACTCAGTTCCATCAGGACAGGATTTGTTCTAGCTGTCACTTTCTCAGGAACACCTTCCCTGAAACTCGCTACACAGCCAGACTCAGATCTCCCCATTATACACCATAAAGAACACTCTACTTTTTTATCATAGCGTTTATCACAATCGTAATTAAATAATTATGTTCATTAACACTTAATGTCTTTCTATCCTGTTATACTCTCTTATTTATTGCCCTAACCACAGCACCTAGCATGATAACTAGCAGGGTTGCTGGCCAACATGTAGTCTTCTCTCACCACTGGATCTATACTGCTACTGACTCCACCTCATCCCTTGCCTTCAAGACATACAATTTTCACTATGTCTGCTCCATGGGCTCCAAGATGTTGACAGCAGTCAGCAGCTGAGGAGTCTGTCTGGCTCTGTGCCTCGCTGCCAGCAGGACTGTTGGCCAGTGATGTGCCCTTGCACCATTTCCCGTATCCATAAGGCAGCCCCTGCCAGGAGAGCAGATGGCCAGGCTGTGTCCAGCTTAATCTCCTATGGAGATATATTTCTTTTTGTAGCGCACAAGCTCCAGGAACAAGGAGTCTATGAGACAGATATTTGGCACTGGCTAGTCAAAATTCCTCCAAAGCAGTCTCTCTGGTGGCATCAGGGTGAGACACATAAACTGTGTTTTATTCCTTTCATTTGAGAGAACAACTGAGATAGAAACACTGAGTTCTTTGGAGTCAGACATACTTTGGAAAATTATTTAATCTTTCTGCATCTCATTTTCTCATCTTCAAACTGGAGAAAACAATCATTCCCCGTGATGTTGCTCAAGCTGCCGTGGGGATAATGGTTGTAAAATGTAACAGCTGAGACATTCCATTAGTCTTGTTGCATTGACCTCTACAGACAACTATATATTTAAAACTGTGTGAGGCCGCCAGACAATGGAAACTGGTGAGAGACACCTGACATGGCAGGCCTCAGAACTGCATAGAGATGAGATGACAACTGTGATTCTGCCAAGGCTGGTTGGCCAGGCCGGGAAGGCACCTCCAACGGGAGCTGAAGAAGCCTTCAGCATTTGGGGTACCCTGAGAAACTCCATCTTTATACTAAGAGTAAGACTCCAAAGGGACTTCCAATTACTATACTCTATGTTATCTAGCTCAAGAATCATGACCATGATAACTTAGCCTTTGTTGTTTTTTACTGGAAGCTTATAGCTTCCCCTTGTTATTCTATACCTTTACCACTAAAAAGACTGGATGTTTATCTTCAAAGTCAGCTGGAAGTCAGGAGAGGTTGAGGATACCGTGTCCCACACTATTGACTGTCATCTAGAGAAAGCATACAAGATGGCCGGTGGCACCTTTAATGAGTAGAGGAATGCAGCCTGCATCTCTGGGCCCGCACCGAGGAGGAAAGGAAAGGCTTCGCAAGTCCACCTGGGCTGGAGGAGTGACTATCTTCTCTGAGGGCTGCCAAGACCACTGCTCCCAGATGACAGCAGACCCTTTTAACCCAGGCCTTCTCTTGCCCCCCATGAATGTAGTGATGCCATGCTCTCCCAAGTCAGTCTTAAGCTGTGCTGAAGGTGGACATTCCTTATGCAAATAGCCTGTTCCTCTCTACCCATGGGTACCTCATCTTGTGCCCTGGAGAGGTGCAGTCAACACTGTAAGAGATCACATTCTGTGAATGCAGTGATTCCAACCTGAAGAGTGTTTGGAAGATTTATTCTTCTACCTTTATGCCATAAATTCAAGAATGGAAAATTTAAAACTACAAGAAAGTGATGGTTTGCATTTTCCTGAATACTCTGGGTAAGACTTGTAGTTTTCGTCAAGGAAGCAGAGTAACAATCTTTTTTTTTTTTAATTCTCACCTTAGGATATTTTTCCATTGATTTTTAGAGAAAGTGGAAGAGAGAGGGAAAGACAGAAAGAAATATCAATGTGAGAGAAACACTTCGATTTGTTGCCTCCTGCGCAAGTCCCTACCAGAGCCTGGGCAGGGGAGGAGCCTTTAACCAAGCTATGTGCCCTTGACTGGAATCAAATCTGGGACCCTTTGGTCTGCAGGCCAATGTTGTCATCATTGAGCCAAATGCCCTTCAGTGGTCGGCAAACTGCAGCTCATGAGCCACATGCGGCTCTTTGGCCCCCTGAGTGTGGCTCTTCCACAAAATATCAACTTCTGCACATAGGCCACGAAGTTTCAATCGCACTGTATGTGCACTCCCGCACATGGTATTTTGTGGAAGAGCCACACTCAAGGGGCCAAAGAGCCGCATGTGGCTCACGAACCACAGTTTGCCAACCACTGGGATAGGACCAGAGAAACAATCTAAAAGAATCATTGGGCCCTAGCCGGTTTGGCTCAGTGGATAGAGCTTCGGCCTGTGGAACCAAGGGTCCCAGGTTCGATTCCAGTCAAGGGCACATTCCTCGGTTGCAGGCTGGATGCTCAGCCCTGTTTGGGGCACATGTGGAAGGCAACCAATCAGTGTGTCTCTCTCACATCGATGTTTCTCTCTGTCTCTCCCTCTCCCTTGCACTCACTCTGCACGTCACTGGAAAAATATCCTTGGGTGAGAATTAAAAAACAAACAAACAAAAAAGAGTCATTGGAAGTCAGTATTCAAGGGTAGCAAGGTAGATGACGCCATATCATAAGTCATAATATAACCAGCATTAAAATAAATGGCATTATGGTATTGCAACCACAAGATCTATACTGTTTCAATACAAAAAGTTCTGGAGAGTCATGTCATTGTGAGTAATAACAGTGTTGCTTTTTTTTTTTTTTACTACATAGGAGAAACAAAATTAGCCAGGAACAATGCAATTCACTCTAAAGAACATGAGCATGTGCACTGATTCGACGATATACCAACCACTATGTAAGTATCTCTTCTACCCATTTTTCCAAATCTTCATCACCAAAACACTACTTTGTGTATTGTATTTTGTAATACATTTTTAATCAAATTGCAGAGATAAAAAGAGGTCCCACAGAAACATATTTTTTTAAGTCCCCACATACCATGGAGAAAGATGGAAGCCCTGTCTCTCAATAATAATTCTCTACTTCTGCTATAGAAATAAAGTTGTAGCTGAACACATGACTGCATAAAGACAATATTTCTCAGCCACCCTTATCTTGAAGTATGGCCATTTCACACTTCTGGATTATGCTCCTAAAAAAGAAATATGCAGGCATTTCTTTGATCTTTCCCCTTCTCCTGCTGGCTGGGATACAAGGAGAACTGAAGCATTCCTGGAACCCAGAAATGGGATCCAGGGGTTAGGATGGCACAGTCACCCTACCAGCGCTGGATCCCCCATCTCCACACTGTCCTGTGAGCCAAAAATAAATTCCTATTTCATTTAAACCACTGTATTTTGAGGTCTTCTTGAGACAGTAACTTACTGAAGTTTGGGAGGAGAAAGTCTGAGGCGAATAAATCCAAGATTCAGTTTTAAATGTATTATGCTTGAAATTCCTATGAAATATCAAAATGGTGAGTCACATGAATAATTGGATCCATAGCCTGAGGCTCATAAGAAAGATCTATATTAAAAACTTAACTGCAAGAATTGTCAGCAGATTTTAATCAAGCTTATTGAGGTATATCTTATAATAAATTGAACCTATTTAATGTGTTCAGTTTCATGAGTATATACCTATGAAACCACCCTCACAAT
Source organism: Myotis davidii (assembly GCF_000327345.1). NCBI lineage: Eukaryota > Metazoa > Chordata > Mammalia > Chiroptera > Vespertilionidae > Myotis > Myotis davidii. Next base: position 13,641,200 of record NW_006288615.1, on the reverse strand, counting down.
AAAGATTCAGATCATCTCCATCATCCCAGAAGTTTTACTCATGCATTTTTTGCAGCCCAGCCTCAGGCAATGCTGATTGGCTTTTTGTCACTAGAAATTATCTTGCATTTTCTATGATTTTAGATATATGGAATGATATAGCATGTACTCTTTTATGTCAATCTTCTTTCACTTATATCTGAGATTCATCCATGGTGTCATGTGTATCCATTGTTCATTCTTTCTTATTGCCGGGTAGTATTCCATTATATAAATAACACATTCTGTGTAACCATTTACCTATTGATGGACTTCCAGACTTTCCCAACTTGAAGCTATTGTGAATGAAGCTGCTATAAAATTCATGTACAGGTCTTGGTGTAGACTTGTATTTTTCATATAGATGTATTTTGAATGTTTAGGATTCAAAATTCTCAAGAATTTTGGAAAATGGGAGCAGCCAGGACAAGCTCTGAGATATTCTCCAACTACATAGAGTTTGAATAGGAGAAAATACTTTCTTTCCAAAACAGAGCTGGTACCAGTGAAGCCAAGAGATGAAGTGTTTCAAAATGGCAGGAATTGGCAGTTCTGACAAAAACAGCTATAAAGCAAAAGAAATATAGATTAAAAAGAGTCAATTAAACTTGAGGAGATGGAAGTGCCTGAGAACCTTAGCATGATGAATTCTGTTGGAGAGGCGGAAGTGAAAACCAAATTGGAACTGGTTGGAGAGCAAATAAGAAGTGAAGAAATGTATATGTATATACAAATAAAATGTATATACAAATATGTATATACAAATTTTCATAGGATCTTGACTGTGAAAGAGGAAATTGATGAGAAGGTGAAGTTAAGGGGGAGCTCTCTTAAGTGGGGGTACAAAAGCATGTTTGGATGATGGGAAATATTCCATTTGGGAATGGACATGGGAAAGGTGAATGAATGAATGACTGGTTTCATCCAATATAGGAGTATTATTATGCAATGAGTAAGGCAAGGAACCTGAGAATATTTGCAAGAAAGAGGTTAAAATGACCATGAAATGTAAGTGAATTTGGAAGAACAAAAAGATAAGAGGAGATGGAAAGGTTGATGGACTAGAGATCTTAACGAAGTAGTACCATAGTGGATGCAGGAAGGAAAGGAAGTGGTGGTTAAAGAACAGCATTTTGCGTAAGTGACTTCCAGGTGATGTAGTCTCTGGCAATGACAAGTCTAGAGTGTAACCATGCGAGTGAATGGCTAAGTCAGAGCAGAAGAGAGTCATTATCATTGTGGAGGTCAAGGAACCGAGAGATAGACAGCAGGTCCAGGAGTTCCCAAAGGTGTGGACGGAGTCAGCGAAGAATGAAGACAGGGAGGCAGTGTTCAGGTGATCATCATAGCCAGGTTCCTCTTTTTATTGTCATCTAACATCTGTATTTATACTATTTGGTCCCAATCCTATCCATTCTATACAAAAGGCCAGGGGGCTTCCCATCTCCATTCAAAGGTTACTCTATTGTTCCACTAAGCTACAAGGAAGTAACTGAAGGAGGTCACTCCAAGCAAAGATCAAAGCGACCACCCCCCCCTCTGGGGAAACAACCTTTCTCAGGGAGGAGGGCCTGTTTAAAACACATAGCTCTTAAGAGGGGAGCAAACATATTAAGAACAATATGCCATGTACAGCCAGGTCCCTCGAAACATCCCTGCAGGGACTGCCTCAAGCCGCCGGGGTGGATTGGCTTCCAGCAGACACTTATTGTACAGGTTGCCCACATAGGCAATGAGTTTGCCAAGGGCAAAGGCAAGAGTTGGATTAGAGAAGAATGCTTTCAACAAGCATGCCTGTCTCTAGGAAAAGAGCAGGCTCCCTGGTCAAGATGAACTGGGCGCGGGAGGGGAGACTCCTAGAAGATGAGTGGGCCATGAACACACACACACTGTAGCTGAGCAGGTCTTGGGCTTCTACCTCAAATCCAAAAGATTATGCTAAGCAAAAAAAAAACCAGACAGAGAAAGACAAGTATGACATGTTCTCACTCATAAGTGGAATTTAATGAACAAAATAAACTGATGAACAAAATAGATCCAGAGACATAGAAGCATGGAACAGACTGGTGAATCTCAGAGAGAAGAGGGGTGGGGTGGAAAGAGGTTAACCAAAGAACTTATATGTATTATGCATAATCCATGGACACAGAAAATAGTGTTGTGAAGGCCTGGGGTGGGGGTGGGGAGACAGCAGGTAGAGGAAGGTCAATGAGGAAAAAAGGGGGACATCTGTAATACTTTCAACAATAAAGATAAATTTTTTTAACGTTAACATTTAGAGTCAGGGCTGGGGTGAGAATATGGCTTTTATGGAAGCTCTTAATTGGTTAGAAAGCTATTCGTGTGGCATTAAAGTCTTAACAAAAGGATACTAAAGAAAAACCTATGCTTCCATTTCCAGCAGAAGTTGTTCATGTAGCCAAAGCATCAATCCTATGAGATACAGTCATCATTATTTCATATTTATTACTGTACTTAATCTTTTTAAGAAAACAGGATTAACTTCCAGATTAAACACCATGTAAATGTTGTATTGAACTTTAATTAAAATGAAGAAGCTAATTAAACCAGAAAAAAGTTCAAATAAACCCTTGGGAGTGTATACCTTTTGTTAATGGTTTGTGATGTGAGTAAGGATTATGGCACATTAGAGATAAGTATTAGTTGGCTTTTGTTATATAGTAAAGGTTCCTAGATCATATATCATACTATTAATGGTGACTTTATATTAATTATGCCTGCATACCAAAGCAATATTGGACAATATATGATATATGGCATATTATAACATGCCTCGATTCTGAATAGCATTGTCAGTATACATTTAAACTCTCATTTTCAATTTATATTTCTGGGAATTCTTGTGTTTAGTTTATGCCAATAGAAATGAGCCTTTAAAATGAAATTGGAAAAAAAAACTTTATAAAAGCAAAGTCGGAAATGCATTCATTCCATCCTGCTTGTTACACTAAGATCCTAAGTGTGTAAGGGTTCCAGTGGAGCTATTATTACCAAGTAAGGGGAAGTGCCTGGTAGCTCTCAATGAGTGTTCAGTCCACAGCTCATTGCCACTGAAGTCAGGCCATGGTCTGCTGTGTAAATGTGCACTGTGGGGCTCTTTAATGCACAGATTATGGGTACAATAGGCCATTACTGCTCTTCTCTGCATAAACACGTTCTTGGGGGATTTAAATATGTATACTGTTGCTGAAACTCAGTATAATTTCTGGATTGCTCTTATCAGCTAAATCACATTGCTTTAATGGGGACTTTCTCAATTTGCAAATGAATGATTTCTTCACTAAATTACAGATATAACAGTCTCCTGAGATTGGCTGTGTCCAAACCCATTTCACAGTTTGTCCTTAATGTGGATTAAGACACTTAGGTCTTCTCACTTTGTTTGGATTCTTGACAACTTCTGCAAGTCTCTTTGAATTCAATTGACTCCAAGATCATAGATGATAGATAGATGGGTGGGTGAGTGGGTGGATGAATGGATAGATAGATAGATAGATAGATAGATGATAGATAGATCGATAGATAGATAGATAGATAGATAGATAGATAGATAGATCTAGGTGGAGCTGGCAGTGGGTAGCAATCACTGCCTGGTGGTCGTGGACTCCTCTTCTCTATGTAGGAACATTCATTATTTATAGGCAGCTGGGGAGTCCTGCGGAGTGCTCCTCCAAAGAGCCAGCTGTGTAAGTTAGAGCCACACAGCAGGAACTGGTAGGATATCTATCCAAATGCCTCCTAGTCACTTCCCAGTAGTCTCAGTAACACATAACCCCCTTCCTTTCCATTGTCAACATCCACAACACCCACTTTTAAAATAGTCTGTACGCATAGTATTAGTCCCTGCCAATACATCGTTCACAGTTGAACACACCTTTAATCTATTTACCCAATAAACCTTCTGTGTCCTTTCAAACTTACAAATACATGGGAGAGAAACATTTTAAAAAGCCCTTTCCCACCCGCTCCCAACAATTTTGCTGCACTGTGGGGATGCCTCACAGCCTGGACTGGGCTCAGCATCCTGCAGGGGTCTTGAAAACTTGTAGGCTTTCAGCAGCCACACCAAAAACTCAACTGAGCGCAGTCTTTTCACTGCCTGCAGATTTGACTACGTGTGATTTTTATTGTTAGCATTATTATATTGCAGTTTTATAGCCTCTTTATACTGAGGAGTTGAAAGATTTAATTTTCCATCCTTCAAGATCACTTTTCATTTTCAAAAAAAAAATGGAGAGAAATAGAAGATAAGGAGAAGGAAACAACTTCAATAAAAAGAAAGAAAAATGAGGAACATGGAGAGGAAGTAATATTTGGAACAAGTCCCATCTACCAAGTACCGCTGGATTCCCACACTATGAGAAATGTGTTTAAACCCAATTTTTTTAGGGGCAACTTAGGTACTAATAAATAATTCTTTCCTTTAATATAGCTCTTTCTTTCAAAGCAGTTTTCTATAATAATGATAATAATAATAGCTACCATGTATTAAGCGCTTACTATGTGCCAGGCACTGAGAGGTTGAGTAACTTCCCCAGGGTCACACAGCACTAGGAAACAGTGGAGCTAGGATTCCCCTTCATTATCACCATGCCCCGCGATAGATAGGAGCATCCCCTCCTTACAGGTGAGGCTCAGAGGCCACATGATGAACCCAGGGCTACAAATAACAACAGATCTAGGAACAAAAGAACCACAATGAGGACCAGGTCTCTTCACCAAACATCTGGTGATTTTTCTCCAAGAACATACTTTGCTGTACTCTTGTCTAACCCTTTAGAAATGGGAATGTGTATTTTAACTGTGAGAACCGAAACTACTAGCACAGTGCTGGGCACTAGAAACAGAACTGTCCGTTTCCCAGATGTCCTCTTTACTATCTTATTTACCGAACAGGAGCTAGAAATGGCTTCTGTTCCTTTGAGATGACTGAGGTGTTGAGAAGGACTCCCAAGGAGATCGATCCCTGTTCTTGTCATCAGCCCCACATGACAGAGCCTTTCCCTCTCACCAGCCAAATTTAGAGAGGACTACAGGACCCGTGCAACCATGGAAAGCTCACAGATCTACTGGTGAGTAACCTCAAGGCCCCTGACTGAACCAGCTGCCTTTGCCAAGAATCCCTGTTCTTATGAAACCTCAGGGCAAGCTGGTGTACAGCGAGACCCTCTGAACCCCTGCACCTCTAATGAGCTCTGAGACCATTTCACCTGAGTTTCTGGTACTTCATAAGTAAAACTAAAATAACATAAAGTAAAAATAAAGGCATATGGTCAGATAGGTTAATCTCTTACCACTTCTCATTAATTTAAATTTGTGATTCTAAAAATAATACTCCATATTCCAAGTGGAAAACTGAGGTACAAAGCTAAAAGACTTGCTTAGATCCACAGAAAAGCCCAGGACCAAATTTGCTAAATTTCTAGATACTTTCTAGACACAGTCACGAAAGTTCATAATTATCAGCTACTTGCTCTTATTTTTTTAAAAGGAATTTGCATAAATCAAATTTATTCATAGTTGTATACTGAAACACTATTTTGTCCTGGGTTGTTTTTTGTTGTTGTTGTTTTGTTTTTGGTTTTTTTTGCCATGCTGGTGGTTCTGTGGGTAAGGTTAATGAGATAGTTTTATATCATAAATCCACCTCGCATAAAAACTGTTTCCTTTTACTGTTCTAACTCAAAACAATTAATGTCCTATTTATAAACTGCTCAGATATGGAAGAGTTTGAACCAATACAATTATATAAAAATAAAATAAAAATATTGAGATGCCATAATGATAAAATACAAAAACATGCCAGTAATTATTGAAAAGTGTGTGTGTGTGTTGATTTATGAGTCAGCCATTTTTGCTCCTGCCAGAAATGTGCTTAACATCCTGCATTTGGTCATACTGGATTGCCTACTGTGAACACATTGACTGTATCTGGTTCCATCCCTACTGGCTCCTTCCTCAGAAAGTGGTTAGAGCATTAGCCTAGGGACTTAAGGGTCACGGGTTTGATTCCAGTCAAGGGCACGTACCTCAGTTGCAGGTTCAGTCCCTGGCTCCCATCAGGGCACATGCTGGAGGCAACCAGTCGTGTTTCTCTCACATCAAAGTTTCTGTCTCTCCACGTCTCTTCCAATAGAAAAAATACCCTCAAGTGAAGATTAACAAAGCAAAAAAAAAGAAAGGAAGGAAGGAAGGAAGCAAGGAAGGAAGGAAGGAAGATATATCTGTGTTAAAAAGGAAAGGGAATTAATTATATGGATTAAAAATTCTACAAACACAGCTTTCATAAAACTTTTCATAAATCAGACTTCCCATTCTGAATGACAAATACATTTTTCTAATGTTTTCTTATGTAGAAGCACCTTATAGGAATTTTAAGAGCAGAGAGAAAAAGGTTGCTAAAAAGACAGCAAAATGAAATAAAGATATGCCAACATATACATGCAATTGCTTTCTACCCAGCTATTCTGAAATAAGTCTAGAACCCTCTTTATACAAACTGTTGACCCAATAAGGCACTATCATGCCTAATTCTCCTATTGATTAACCTCAATATGTCTTGAAGCTGAGAGATTTGATCATACCTGTGCTCTCCACCAAACTATAGCTAAATCTGGCATGCTGTCTGTTTTTGTAAATAAAGTTTTATTGGAACACAGTTATGTCCATTACTTTTGGCTGCTTTCAAACTACAACAGCAGAGTTGAGTAGTTGTAGCATTGATAGTATGACCCACAAAATTGAAATATTTACTACCTGATCCTTTCCAGAAAAGCATGCTGACTCTTTTTCTATACAACAATTCCATTCAAGTAATAAATAAGCCAAATGTATTTTTGCCATAACGGCTCTCCTCTATACCCAGTCATTCAACAATATTGAGTGTCTACTATGAGCCACACAATAACCTTTTTATATATCTAGCATATATACTCTAAAAATTGAATGAAAGCTCTCTTAGCCACAATATTTAAAGAAATTCTCTCATTTCAAAGTGAATTTTTCTATGCTTTTCAGCCATTAATATTTGCTTCCAATCATCTTTTGTCAGAATTTAAAATTTGGAACTAAGTAAGTAGGTGAGGGTTGCGTCTGTTTTCTAGGTTTAATAGCACATCCTCAGAGAAGAGGCAACCCTAGCCTACCAGCTCACCCCACCTTCCTCCTATCTCCCCCCATCCCCAAGAAGCCCCTCACTGAGCATAGATTGAAAAGTCTTGTTCTGGACCATTCCTTTATGTCTATGAATCAAAACACTACAGAACAATAGGGATCTATGCTTATTTTTAAAGGTCTTTAGGACAAAAAACTAGATAGTTTTCCTAAGTAGTTCATTTCAGTGTCAGCCAATTTCTCCAATGAGAAAACCCTGTCACCTGTCTATTTCCATTTGAAATTTACTCCTAGTTTTCTTCCAGTATTCTCAACTCTGAAGGACATGCTTCTGGAGTTAATATGTATTGAAGTTAAATCTTTTGGCTTCTTTGAACAGCTTTAGAGCTAATAAACAAAACACAACCATAATAGACAAATATGCTATGAGAATTCTCCTTATACTGGGAAATTCTGCTCATTCATGCAAACTGTCCCACACTAAAATTCCTTGGAAAAAATACATTGAATGACATTTTAAAGATAATTATTTGCAATGGCTAAAGAGAAAGTTATTCCATAAGGATAGGTGAATGTTGGTTCTTGTTCCTTACCTTTACTCAGTTTGCCAAGACCTAGAAAATATAAGTGCTCCTAGAGAAACAAGAAACCAAGGGAATAGAGCATGGCTCTGTGCTGCTAGACTTAGTTGAGCCACTGCGCTCAACTCATTGTGTTAATAGGCCACTTCTCATGTGTCCAGGATGAATTTGCAAACCCCAGCCACTTACTACCCAAGCACGATCACTGGGTGAAATAAAATAAGTAGATCAATGTCAACTCATCATTGCCTCCCGGAAATAAAAACAACTTAAGCCTTGCCAGTCTTTATACATAAAACAGAGTCTATTTTCTTTATTTCACTCCCACTTAAATTGTAATAAATAATTAAGATGAGAGACTCCTATGTGTCACCCATGTTTAAATAGTCAAATTGCTAATTTAAAAAAACAAACACTTAGAGCTCGTCTGGCATGGCTCAGTGGTTGAGCGTTGACGTATGAACCAGGAGGTTACAGTTTGATTCCTGGCCAGGGCATATGCCTGGGTTTGCAGGCTCGATCCCCAGTGGGGAGCATCCGGAAGGCAACCAGTCAATGATTCTCTCTCATCCTTGATGTTTCTATCTCTCTCCCTCCCTCTTCCTTCCTCTCTGAATAAAAATATATTTAAAAATAATAAACTTTAAAAAAAATTTAAACAATTAGATACTTTATTATAATAAAGTTAGACCCAGATACTATTTCTTCTGCAACAATCACCAAAAAAAACTAATGGGGTAAGCACTGACTTAGACATTACTGCTTTTGAGTGACTGACCATGGCTCTTTACAACCCACCGTGCAAATGTTCTGAATTTGATCTTAAGTTCTTGGAAAGTAGAATACTCTTAAAACAGCACAGTTCAACAAAGTAAGCCCAGGAGCGACAAAATTGGAATCTACAAAGCAATACCGTCAGGCTCTGAAAGAATGGCGCCAAGCCACTGAGCCTCACAGCATGTTTTCTACTCCAAGTGGCAAGCCTGTTTAAAGCTATACATCTACTTCAATCCATTCATCCACCCGCAACAGAGCTGCCTTGATGGGATTGATTTAATACTTGGGAGAGCCCTGGATTTGATGAATGCGTGACAGCTGCTTATTTTGGCTTCTTTTGCAAAGCTGTCGCTTACATTGTTTGGCCTATTCTGCAAAGCTCTCGCCAGCTCTGTGTGGAAATGCAATTTTTTCCCTTTGTTGCACTTATCAGAACATATTCAGGGTAAACGCTAAAGAGAGCAGGCTCCTGGTGTCCTCATAGCACAGCCCGTCGTTCTAGTGCTGGAATGGGCATGCTGGCTGAACGTGGTGCTTAGGGCATCCTCTCTTTGCAGAACGATGAATACCATGCCCATGTTAGTACCAAAGTCAGCGTCCACAGACACACCCTCCTTGGTTCTCCTGAGTCACGACAGGCCTCCTCGCTTGTTTCTTCCAGCTGCCGTGCCTACCATTTTGGACAATCCTCCCAGGCTGCAGGGACGTTTTTGAGGTTCATCAAGATGGCAAAGATCTCCCACCCATCCCTAATGCTGCCCTTCCTCTACCACTTCCTTGAAATTTCCTCCAATCACAGACACCAGGGTGCTGCTTTTCCTGTGTTTCTTCACGGCAAGTCCAGAATTAGCCCTTAGTGGCTTTATGTCAGCCATTAGGGGTTAAAAGCGCTCTTTAGATTAGAGGCAGAAAGTAGGCACCTGCATTGCAGAACACACTCCACTCAAGGGAGGGAGGTGGGGGTTCACTGCTGACCGCATTTGCACTGTGGTGGCTAAAGCTCCTTAGCTGAGAGGGGAAAGGGCCCGGTACAGTCTGCCCTGATAGCTTTCACTGCCTAACAGTACACAGTTCCACTTGGATATGGAGAAAGTATCTATTATCAGTGTTCTATAATAGATTGCTATATGCACCGATGTATACATTCATATTGATTGTACATTTTTATTCAGTTCTACAAACTTCAGGAAAATATTTCATCAACAGTTACTATCATGCCGAATCAGGGCGATACAACACATCATGCTTGTGCTCCCCGGCACAGTCACTTCTTGTGGCACAAAGCTTGTGCCCTGCGTTAGAAACTCAGAAGCCTCTGAAAGACAGCTCTCCGCCACAGCTCTGGCTGACCCAGGGGAGAGGAGTGATGTGCCATCCATCACACAGGCTAAAACAAGGGGGGACCGTGCAGGGGTTTGGATGGAAGGAGGTAGCGGATGTGCTGGAGCAGGCTGTGAGGACGGTGCCGCAGGGGAGGGGCAGGAGCCTCGGCCCTCAGTGAGGGCACCGGGATGGGGATGAGAGTTTCTGATCAGATCTGGGGGGCACTGAGCTTCGAGAGAAGCAGAAGACAACCCAGTATCGAGGGGTCCTAGGCTGCAGTCACAACCCTGGGAGATCAGCCCTGCAAAAAAGCCAGCACCCAGGGAGAGGGACTGGGTGGGTATCGGTCAAGGAGGCTTTGGTCTGGGGAAGGGTGAATAGGAAGCCTGTGGTGCTGAGTCTAAGAGAAGTCTAGTCCTTGGATCGACTGAGATGAGAGAGTCCTGTGAGGAGGGAGCCACGGGGGCATGGAGAGCTTGAGTGACGGATCAGCCGGGGTCCTGGAAAGAAACAGATGCTCATAGGAAAGAGAAAGGGGACTCTTTCCTGAAGGGACTATTTTCAATGAAGAGGGTGGGTTATAGAAAATCAACAAGGGACCTAATGGCTGTGGAGGAATAGGGGAGTGGGAGTACTAACCACCCCTCACCTCAAGAGTCCAAAGGAAGGAGCTGGTAGCAGTTATCTCTCAGGGGTTTTGACCGAGAGAGCTGTCAGCTGGAGCTGGCCTTTTAGGAGGATCAGCTGGCCTTTTAGGAGGATCACGGCCACGGCCACCGCATGGCCAGCAGGGAGGGAGCCCCAGAATAAATGCTACAGGTTCCCCTGCTCTTCTCTCCACTAGCCAGGGCAACAGAGGGGAAGAGAGGAGCCCGGCTGATGCAGGACGTGCATGATATTCCCTCCGCGCACGACATTCCCTCCGCACACAGAGTGGGGTGGACAAGTGTGGCTAGTGGGTTTGCAGGGTAAACTAAGAGTGTGGAGCACAGCGAGGGCCCTGGGAAGAAAGGATGCAGAAGCCCAGAAGTCACACTTGGACTCCCAAGTCTGTCTGCAGAGTTTGACTTGCTTTTAAGTAGAGATGGAGTGTGGGAGGGAGGTTCTTAATAATTTAGCTAACATCTTTTTTTTCCAGTTTGATGCAGGTATGGGACTGGTCTGAACACACGGGGGTCATCTCTGCATTTAGCTGGTGGAGCAGGAGACGCAGAGAAAACAAGACAGGGCTGGGGCTGCTCTCTCAGGAGCAGGGCACGGATGCTAGCAGGTGTTAGCAGCCTGGACTGTGCTTCCCCCTTGCTGCCCAGCCTCTGCTGGCAAGTCCAAGGCCACTGCCAGTTCCCTGGTCTCTGGGCAGCTCCCTTCACACCTCCTCCCCCAGCTTCTTCTTTTAAAGCCCCCAAGCCAGTGGGTTCCCTTACAGCCCCCCCCTCACCCCCCATGTTGCAATGTTCGCTTGCTTGTTTAATTAGGCTCATTTAGCTTCTAGGCTGTGGCGGAAAGTCAAACCACAAGAAAGCTTTCAAGCCAGAGTTCCCCCAGCACAGCCAGCAGGATCCCAGCATGAAGCCCAAGCATCTCAACTCTCTCCTGCCCTCCTGCTCCACCCGCACACTCTGGGAGGCTGGAAAGAGTCTTTCTCTTCTTTTCTTGTTTGATATTTCAGACCTGACGCTAAGCGTCCATTTCGGCCCTTCCCTTCACTACGCTTACCCACTGGGGCTCCTCAGTAAACAAGTTTTATGGATGCTTTGCAGAGGTGCTGAGAGAGAATTAAATGCTGATGGCAACTGCGTCTCTGTGCACTTTGCTCCTGGTCTCCTCTCACCCAGAAACTACACAGCTTGATAGGCTAGTAATTAGTTTGACCCAGAGAATCTGAGACCTTCCAAAAGTGGTTCTGAGAAGAGCGACACAAATCACCTTACAATAAAAGCCGCCACTTCCTGAGACTAGCTAGATCGCATCCATTCAATTGTATGGCTTACGTATTTGTCCCCTGATCACCATATAAATATATGAAGAATATTTTATCCTTTAATACAGCCGCTCAATGGTTATGTATTATTATCTTCATTTTAGAAATTAGCTTAGAATGTGTAGGTGTATCCCCAAGATTAACAGCAAGTAAGTTGCAAAGATGGGATTTGAATTCAGGTATCGTGGACAGGCTATTCTTAGTGCCTGCCCTGCCTACGATGCCATAAGGAGCCCCTGCTGTAAGTGGGGCTAAATCACCTTATGACAGAAAGGGACAGGAATATGTTCATTAACACAGTAGCAAGGCATGAATATGAAAATAAAATACTTCAGTAAACTAGATATGTGGGTTTCAGTTTTCACCTCACTCATATCTGTGTATTTCTTAGATGTATTATTTTCTTGGAATAGTACCTAATTTACATATTTATTTTTAATTGCACTGCTGAGACCAAGTACAGGACAACCACTCTTCTCAAAGCTTTATTAATACATTTAATTATTATAAAATCATTAACTCAATATTGTGTTTGAGGCTGGCAAACTCCTTTCCCTAAATCACCATTTCCAATTTCCAATATTCATGCTCAACAGAGCCTGTGACTGCCACCCCCCTATCCTGACACATTCCCCTCACATTCCTGCACCCCCACTGTAATGTGTACTCTTGATCTCTTGGGATCTATAAACATCAGCAGCAGTCCTTGGCCAACTCAACTGTAGGAGGACCTCTCCTCTATATGTCTGCAACTCTATCCCTTCACTGCCCCACAGAACAGCCTTCCTGCCCCACTGGGGCCTTTCCAGCCAATCCCAAAGCGTCATCTACATTATATTCCATCGCTGTTTACTGTCTACTGTGATGCTATATGCCATTTGCTTATTCCTTTGCACCAGTTATCATTTTCTTAGCTTTCCCTGCATTGTGGTCATTTAATTGGCAAAAATGGAAAGGAAATCAACAACACAGGAGTATAAAGATGTAATGAAGGTGGCAAGAAAGGTATTGAGCAGAGGAATTAAAATAACGGTTGTCATTTCAGGCAACCAAATGCCCGAGAGGCTGACTCCAAGGTTGGTTTACAGGCTGTGTAGCAGCACAATCCATGTCCACACCCTGCCTCACTTAAGGCCCAGCCTTCTGGAGACTTCCATCGGAGGTTCTGTATTTCACAGCTAAGCTTGGAAAAGGCAGCCTGGCCTTACAGGTGGTGAGAGAGCAAGAGGGAGGGCCAAGGTCCATGTCCTTTACATTGATGATGTGACCAGAGGAGTCCACGGGGACATCCGAGGGACCAGCCACTCCCCGGAAAGCCAGTCCCTGGGCCAGCATCCCTTCCCCAGGCCAAGAAGGACTGAGTCCACTGCTTACACACTGTGGCACAGGCAGAGCAGGTGGTATAAAGGAGTGGGGACAGGAATGCAGAGGTTAGGAGTGCGTGTGCAAACTGCAAAGAAGGAAGCAGCCACTGCCCAGTGTGCCCAGTAATGGCCGCATAGGACTGTGGTCAGTGTTGCCAGCTCCTCTGATTTTCCCAGAGAACTCAGAAACCTGGATCTTTATGCAAAGTTTCTGTTTGTAAATGTTATCAACAATTTTAAAATAATTTTAAACTATGTGTGCCCTTGACTACAAACACACAGATGTCACCCATAGATTGCCAGTTTGTAATTCCTGCCTAATGCCCCCAAATTAAGCTCCGTGTCCTCTTTCCTTTCATTTGATTATTCTTTTTCATTGTGCGATCACTAAGTTTCCACCCTTCCCCTTGGCATTCCTTCTGCCTTCTCTTTTGTTTTGACTCACACCATCCTAATTCCCTTCAGTCCAAACACTCACTCCCTTCTCTAAATGCTGCCCTATAATTACATAAAAAGACCCAAACCCCCCATCAACAAAGCAATTTATGAAAATGAGTAAAACCTTTAAGCCTTGCATTAAAAGCCACCTAGCAGTTTCTCAGTCACCTGTAGGCACCTGAGGCTCATCTTTGAATTGAATCTGTTTTATTCCTATTTGACATTGTCTCATACGTACATACACTGTCTTTTCTCTTTAAGTTCTTGACATGAAGAACCCTGTCAGCTTCCCCTGCTCAACCTGTCACTTGCCTCCTCTCCACAAGCTAACATTTCTGACGCCTCTCTTGGGAGCTAGCTGACAGTGGTGCCCCCTTGGACCTCCTGAGGGTGCTAACTCTGTCTAAGGAACTGGGGCCATGACTGGAAGCTCTGAGGGAATCATCTATACTAATAATAGCCTAGGTCCATGGTTGGCAAACTTCGGCTCGCGAGCCACATGCGGCTCTTTGGCCCCTTGAGCGTGGCTCTTCCACAAAATACCACAAAATACCACATGCCGGCACGCACATACAGTGCGATTGAAACTGAGGGCAGTTGGCAGCCATCAGACCAGCAAGGGAGGGCAGTGGGGGGCAATCAGGCTGGCAGAGGAATAGCAAGGCATCAATCAGGCCTGCAGGGGACTGCTTAGGTGATCAGGCTGGCAGGCAGAAGCTGTTGGGGCAATCAGGCAGGCGAGCAGTTAGGAGCCAGTGGTCCCAGATTGTGAGAGGGATGTCCGGCTGCCAGTTTAGGCCCAATCCCACAGTCAAACATCCCCCAAGGGGTCCCAGATTTGAGAGGGTGCAGGCCGGGCTGAGGGACAACCCCCACCCCCCGTGCATGAATTTTATGTACCGGGCCTCTAGTTTGTATATATTTATCCAGCATCTCAGAGGCCCAACTCTCTGCCAACACTAAGGTATTTTCATTCCTCATTTTCTGGATTCTTTCTAATTTCTGGTCATTTCACAGGATTCAAATGTCAAAAACAGGGCCAATCTTGAGTCAAGAGACAGTAGACAATTACCTATATACCAAGATCTACCAAAACATTCCATAGAAACTAAAAACTTCCCCCACTGTCTACGATGGCTGAAACCTCTGGCCAAGTTTTTCATTCTACCACAAAGGTGCAGGAGGAGTCTGTGCCCTGGGAAAAGCTTCAGCAAATTTCAATCCATCCCAAGGGGGAACTGCCCCATGTCAGGCATTCCCCTGAAAGCCAGTTTTGATAATGGAGAAGGGGAAGTCGTGGTGCTATGTAATAGGGAGGAGGCTCACTGAGGTACTGAGATGAGAGGTATGGCAGTTGCTGCACTATTTTGCCTGCATTTCTCATCTACCCTGCTCCCTCATTGCTCCTCCTCCAACCTGGAGCACAGTGAGTATTTTTGCCTGCCAATATTAGAAAATTTGGGGAAATACTTTGTATTTCCTGCAGTCATTCAGACATGATTAAAACCCTAACCCACCTTCCACCCCACAACTCTGTACCCCCCCAGCATTTACAACATTTTCACAGACAACTCGGGAGACAGATAAAGTCTGCTGGAGTGTTATGCTGGTAATTCCTGAATCAAGACTCCAGGCAGGTCCTTTCTCATCGAGGAATTTCACTTTCCTGGTCCAACAGAGATACAGCCCACAGGGCAAACTCCCATGTTGGGTATAATTCTTTGGGTGAAATATTTAGAAGAGTCCTGCCAACACAGAGCAGCAATTTCCATGCAAATTAGTGCCTGTGGGGAAAAATGCAATTGGCCCAACAACCGTACTGATGGGACAGCCCCTTCCCACTCCAGTGGGGTGTGGAAGCATGACTTGGAGAGAGAGATCTATCTGTTTTTTCAGCTTTTCTCCCTCTGAGCATAAACAACTCCTGTGTTTCAAAAGAGGCGTTCGCTCCACACTGCTGCTCCATGGCAAGGACTGCATGGAAATGAGAAGTTGTTTTCCCTCCTTCTCAGCAGGACTGTGAGAACAAAGGCAGTGTTTTTCAAAAAGAAAAGGGAAAAAAGCCAGGGCATTGTGAAATCAAAAAAGGCTGGTTAACCACGAGGACTTTACAAAGAATCATCACCATCATCCACTGAACTTAGTTAGTTCCAGGTGATGACAATGCTTCAACACCACCACCCCACCACCACCACCCGCGCCCGCCCCCACCCTCC
>NW_006288615.1:13625050-13625330 GCF_000327345.1 Myotis davidii | reverse complement strand
GCCCCAGCACACACACACCTGACTCCCAGGGCCTGTGGCCACTCTGGGGCAGTGGTAGACGTACTGGTGGGAAGAGTTCAGGAGATTGTGCTGCTCTCCTCCACTATCAAGATGAGGCAGGGGAAACTGCAATGAATAACTGAGATGGAGTTGAAGTAGCTCAGGGGGCTGTATAGTGGAAGACAGGTATGTTTGCACCAGTGCATGAAGACTTTCCAAGGCATTCATGGGTAGGGACGGTTTTGACAGTCAAATCAACTCCTCCAAGTCCTCTTCCCTG
>NW_006288615.1:13617221-13624983 GCF_000327345.1 Myotis davidii | reverse complement strand
CTTTTTCCCATTTTGCAAAAGAAAAGAATACCCTTGGCCCAGTATATTGCATTGTCTTGGGATGTGAAACCTCTATGGCTCTTCCTAAGGGTTGTCCTTTACTAGAAAAACAGAGAGCTTCAGAAAGAAATACTAAAGGGGGGGGGGCTCATAGGTAGCCTCTTTCCTTCTTCCTTCCCTTCTTTCTTTCCTCCAATTCCTGGAATCAATTCAGAAGCAAAAAGTTTCTAAAGGTTGCATACTAGCACACTTACTTGAATTAAAAAAACAAAATAAGGGTTTTTTCCAGACTGAAAGTAGGTCCAATTTGGCAGAACGATTTCACAATAAGGACTAGCTTTGCCAATTCATTCATATGATGGACACTCTCCATAAATTTAATGAGCTAAATCTGCAAGGCCAAAGTTTCGCTGAAAATAGATTTAAACCATGGATATGATATTCAGCACATCTAACATTCTTTGTAACTATTTAAATTTAAGATAAACATTTCAGATGTCAATTCAAAGAGAGTCTTTCCACATTTTCTTATGGGTTGTGGAGAAAAGAGAACCCTCATTCCCTGCTGGTGGGAATGTAAACTGGCACAGCCACTATGGAAAACTGTCTGGCAGTGCCTCAAAAAATTAAGATGCGTTTCATATGATCCAGCAACCCCTCTCCTGGCATCTGCTTGAAAAACTTGCAAACATTATTCACAAAGATATATGCACCCCTATGTTCGTAAGCAGCATTCATGATGGCCAAGATATGGAGACAACCAACGTGTCTTTCAATAGAGCATTGGATATAGAAGGTGTGGTACATATATACTATGGAATACTACCCAGCTATAAGAAAAGATGAAATACTGCCATTTGCAACAGCATGGATGAACCTTGAGAATATTATGTTAAGCAAAATAAGTCGGTCAGAAAAACCCAAGAACCATATGATTTCACTCATATGTGGAATATAAAACTGAAACTCACACACAGACAATAGTATGATGGTTACCAGAGGATAGTGGTGGAGGTTGGGATAGGTAAAGGGAGCCAAATATATGGTGATGGGAGATGGTTTCATTTTGGGTGGTTGGTTCGCAATGCAATATACATATCTTGTATCATAGAGATGTATACTTGAAGCTTATATGATCCTACTAACCAATGTTACCCCAATAAATTTAATAAAAAAAATACTATCAGTGAGGTTATTACTATTATTCACTCAACAGATGAATAAATATTATGATTACCTGAAATAGCTTGATTATTTGAACTTATGAAATAATAGATTTTTATAGTAAATATCGTGTACAACAAAATTTCATCTTAAAAAAATAAAAGGGGCATAGTCAAACGGCTAAAAAAAAAATCTCTTATGGAGTACATGAGCGAAAAAAATAAGCCACTAGTCTAGCTCATTCTTTCCAGATCAAACTACATATGAAATGTCATGGTCTCTTTTCTTTCTCCCTCTCTGCCCCCAGCTCTATCCCCCACTCTCTTGCCCTACTATTTTCTCAATCATTGTACTTGAGAGGAGCCTCTGTTCCTAGTGTTTAGTATTCCTTTTCTCCCCCCAAATAAAACGCACCTAAAAGACAGAAAAGTGGAGGGAGAATCAGTGGAGGCCAGATAATAAAGATCCCAGAGGACATCCCAAATATCTTGATGACCCTACAGATGAGGGGGCTGGAATGAACAGACTGAATAGCTCTGTTTCAGGAAAAAATAATAAACTGGTTTTGCTCCAGTTCCCCCACTGGACTAATTTAATATTTCCTTCTACCCTTAAGAAACAAATATGATCGTCAAGGTCAAACACAGCAGCAACCTTTTTATTTAACTTTCTCTTTGGAATGCATTCCATTGATAAAATTCCTTTTTTGTCCATGATGACCACTCCTGGCTATGAAAATGAGTAGGGAAAAAATATGTAGATATAGATACAGATATAAAGATAAATATAGAGAGAGAGATGAGAGAGAGAGAGAGAGAGAGAGAGAGAGAGAGAGAGATCACCCATTCCCTTTGCTTGATTTCTAGGACACAGTGGTAAGTTTTTAGCATTACCAACAATCCTCAGAAAAGGAGATAAACTCCTCAGTGACTCTGATTAGCATTACTGACTCTCTGGATCTTGTTCTAGACAAAATTTTTAAATTTTTTCATGCCATGGCCCCCTTTGGCCCTCTGTGGACTCTTATTTTTTCCCCAGAGTGGCTGTACCACTTTATTTTAATTGTGGTAAGAACACTTACTAACTCATGTACAGATCAAATTTTTAAGTATACCATACAGTACTATTAGCTATAGCTACTGTGCTATACAGCAGATCTCTAGAACTTAATTGAGACTTTATGTCCATTGAACAACTTATAGTTGTAACCACCATTTTCTCTTCCATGAGTGACTATTTTAGATATCTCCTATAAGTGGAATCATGCAATATTTGTCTTATGACTTTTATTTTGCTTAGAATTTTGTCCTCCAGGCTCATCCATATTGTTGTATATGGCAAGATTTCTTTTGTCTTTTTTTAAACCTCTTTATGGAGTTATGGAGACATGCAAACAACTGTGCATATTTAATGTGTGTGACTTGATTCGTTTTGAGATAAGTGAAACCATCACCATAATCAATGCCATAAACATATCCATCACTAAGTTTCCCCTTGCCCTCTTCCTTTGAGTGTGATAATAACTTTAATGTAAGATCTACCCTCTTAGCAAATTTTTAAGTATACTCAACAGAATCATTAACTATAGACACTATGCTGCACAGATCTCAAGAACTTTTTGAGCCCTAACCGGTTTGGCTCAGTGGATAGAGCATTGACCTGTGGACTGAAAGGTCCCAGGTTCGATTCCGGTCAAGGGCATGGTTGCAGGCACATCCCCAGTAGGGAGTGTGCAGGATGCAGCTGGTCAATGTTTTTCTTTCATCGATGTTTCTAACTCTCTATCCCTCTCCCTTCCTCTCTGTAAAAAATCAATAAAGTATATTTAAAAAATAAAAATAAAAAAGAAATGAGTAAGGTGGGGAAAGGACATAATTATCTTAAAATACTGCTATAAAAATATTTTAAAACAATTTTGTGGCATAACATTTTATGTACTTTTATTAACATATTAAATAGTAAGCATTGGTAGCAGGACTTGAGATCTATCACAATTTTACAGTAGTGATTAGTATAAATGATATTTTAAAATATCGGTAACCACTATAATATATCATTAAAATATCTATGATTTGGTGACAAATTCACAGATACTGCTGCTATAACTGAATTTGTTGCTCATGTACATAATAAAAGGAAATGTTACATTTCACTTAGAGTGGAGTGAAAATAAAGACAAGTATTTTTCCCATCCAATTTCATGGACCCCCTGCTCTAGACAAACTGCAGCTCAGGTAATATTTTGTGCACCTTCCCTTTTTGCCCCCTCTTTACTATCTGGTGGGCTCTTCCTCCTTAAAGCATCTACCATATGGTAATTTCAGTTAACTGATGTGATGGCCCATGAATAAGAACACCAGTCATTGTCTATCATACATTATTTGTATACCTTTTAAATATACATACATATTTTCAGAGAGGAAGGGAAAGGGAGAGGGAGATAGAAACATCAATGATGAGAGAGAATCATTAATTGGCTGCCTCCTGCACACTCCCTGCTGGGGATCCAGCCTGCAACCTGAGCATGAGTCCCAGCTGGGAATCAAACCGTGAGCTCCTGGTTCATAGGTTGACACTCAACCACTGAGCCATGCTGGCCAGGAAATTATCTGTATAACTTTAAAAAACCATTCAGGACATTTTATCAGTGAAACAACTGAAGTTCAGAGAGGGTAAACAACTTGCCCAAGGCCACAAAGTGGAAGATTTGATATTTAAATTCAGGTCTGTATGGCTTAAAGCTTATTCCATTTCAACTACACCATACTGCCTCCTTCTGGTATAGAGAAATTTTGCATTTTAATAGAGTCTAAAAACCAAATTTCTCCCAAAAACATTCCTAAGGGGTTTAAGGGATCATCAAAAGTAGAGCTATTTGGAGATAAGGAGTCTTTAGACACCCCTCAAATCTTGTTACATAAATGACTGCTCTCACCTACCACCCCACTTCTATGAAGAGATAAGGAACTGGGCCAAACTATAGAAATATGTCCATAACCCTTGTGAGACCTGCACAAGTTACAAACATGTAGGCAAACAGAACCCTTCTACTATCTTTTTGAAGAAAAAAAAAAGGCGACTGTGGGAAGGATATTTCTTGCCAGGCTGCCATAGCAGGCAATGTTCTAGATGCATTCTGGATACATGGCCATGTTTTAAAACAGCTACATATGGGCTTCTTATATTAACTTATAATTTCTCTTCTAAACTAAATGTGGCCAAAATACTTATGTTTGCCTCCCTCCCACCCATTTCCTCCTCTTCTCAAGTCACCCAAGTGTGCTAGCCCACTTTTGCCTTTTCTGTTCACTCCACATGTGCCTGTCCCCTGTGGTATTGTGTTGGGTGGTCACTTCCTGAGTCAGGGTCCTCACTACAAGAGATTCTCAGTCTTCATCTACGGCTGCATAAGGTACACATGAAGGGACTGAGTCTTCATTACTTTTATTTAAAGGTGCCGGTCCTGGTTGTTTCATGCCAGGAATGGCTTCTTTCTTCACTGGAGCTGCTTTTGCATTGTTCTGTCCATGAGGCACTCCTCTACATCCTTGGGCGTATGTCTGCTCTGCACTGATGTTTGCAAAAGAACTGAGCTCTCAGAGCAGGTCTTTACCTACCTTAATGCAATGTCTTGTGTTCCTAACAATACACTTGAGACTGAATTGCGGAGTGGATAAAAATGCAAGCGTTGGGGTCAGAAAGATCTGGATCTCATAGTCCTTGCTCCACCACTACGTGATCTTGGCCAAGCTACTTAACATCTCTAAGCCTTAGTTTCCTAGTCTAGAAAATGGACACACACAAGTATATGCTTCATAAAGTTGTTGAGGGGCTTAAAAGGGACTTTGTAGACAAAACAATGATCTCACTGCCCACTACTTAGTAAATACCCACTAAATGGTAACTATAGTAGTGGTAGCAGCACTGCTAGAGGTAACAATGGTGGTTAACAATATCTAATGGATTGAGGACAAAGATGACAAAGTAAAGTACTCATGAACATGCAAATGAATTTTAAAGCTCCAACCCTTTCTCTATAGAATATAAACTGGACTTAAATAAAAATATGATTATGGATATGGATATGGATATGGACATACATACATATGCATTAAATCAAAATATTTATCTTTTCACCAGGTATATTTTATTTATATTTCTTAAATGTTCACATGGGTATTTTCTGTCATTCATTTACACCAGCTATTCAAATAATTGTACTAAGAGACTCTACCTGTCTTAGAAAAACATGCAGATGCAATAGTGGGGCTCAGCAGATCACAAAAAATATAGCATAATGAAAATGTCTCTAGAGAATCATAAAGAAACACTTCAATATTTAAGATGGCTGGATTCACTCCAAGGACCGAGACACAGTCTGCCTATCACCAGCTCAGCTTCGAAATATAGTCCTTGGCTCCAGTCCACAGTTCAATGAATGTGATCAGTGCAAATACAAGGTGAATAAATCTTAAAGATAGTGGACTAAGTTGTTTCTCAACACAAGAACACAAGGGACAAGACATTCTTGATTAGTCAATACCCAAGCAAGTATTTCATCTTGGACTGGCTGATGTGAAGTTTTTCATGTTATCGACTCCCTGTTTGAATCTTCTTTGGAGAAAAGCAATATTCCACTTTGAATTGGTTATTATCATAACACCCTCCCCATAGTTAAGAACAGTCAATATTCCTTCATCTGGGAGATGCTTAAGGTCTAAGGTTTTATTGGTCCTGACATGAAGTAATCTGCATCATAATTCACATGCAATTCATGTCACTTATGCAGTTCACCCTCCTGAACAAGGGAGAATCCTCCCAACAGGGACTATATTTATCTGCCATTCACCTGTAGCTGTGGAGAGGAAACTGGGTGCAGGATAAAATCAAGGGCATTTTACTAGTACAGGATCTGAAATTTTACTTCTCAATAGGCAGCAAAGAATTGGAGGAAACACCAAAAGTTCCCAGGCTTGATATAAGCACAGTGTATTAATTTCCTAGTCCTGCCGCCATAACAAAGTACCATAAACTGGGTGGCTTTAATGATGTTTATTGTCTCAGAGTTCTGGAAGCTAAAATCCAAAATAGAAGTGTCAGCAGAATTGGTTCCTTCTGAGAGCTGTTCTGGGGCTGTCTCCCAGCTTCTGTTGGCCATAGGCGTTCCTGAGTTTGAGGACCATAACTCCAATTTCTGTCTCCATCATCAAGCTGATTTCTCCCTGTGTGTGTTTACATCATCTTCCCTTGGTGTATGCCTATAACTGCGTCCAAATTTATTTATATGAGAACTTTTATCATATTGGATTAGGGCCCATGCTCATGACCTCAATTACCTCTGTAAAGACACTATTTCCAAATAAGCTCATGTTCTGAGGGGGTTGGGACTTCAACAGATCATTTTTGAAAGACAAAATCAACTCATAATATGAAACATGTAAAACTTTGAGCAAAACAGAGCAAGGAAATGCAATAGTCATATTATAGTAATGTAGGCCCAGGAAAAAATGCCAAAGTAGCACAAAAGATTCCCATTCTAGTCTTCCAAAACTATCTTTCCATGGTTTAACCTCCTTTTCTGCAAGCTACCGTTAATATCCTTTCACTTTCCATCTCTGTAATTCAAAGCACAGAGAACAACTTCACAACCTTTTCCTCCAGTTCTGTTCTGGGATATCTGGCTTCCAAATAGGTTCTTCTGTTAGATACAGGATCCCCTGGGTTTTCCATATTTGTTATTTCTTTAGCAAGAGGGTTTGGAATAACTTGCAGCCAACTTCTCTGTATGTTATTTTATTGAACGTTAGATGCACATGGTAAGTATCAACAGATGTGCATTAGTTGTAAATTGATAAAAGTCCTTCCAAACATTGGATTTTGACTTCATCTTTCTCAGAGAACATTTTTCCTCTCTTCATCTCTGGCCTCCAGTTTCTTAGAACTAACACCATTCAGGGGGGTTTAATTAAAGAAACTAGTAGGTTTATGATGTTGTTAGCCTATAAGTGTTACCTCTGCCAAGGATTGGTCTTCTAGTAATGGACTTTCAGTTTATTTCAATGTGCTTCAAAGAAGGCCTCTGTGAATCTGGGAATATCTCGTTCCTTTACCAAAAGTACTAGCATGTGTTTTAAGCTTCTGCACCTCCTAAAGGACTAGCTTGCATACAATATGAGAAATTAGGAACAAGAGACCATTTCATAGTAACCATATATCTGAACCCAACTCTGGGTATATGTGAGATTTGAGATTGTACCCCACCGCAGAATCAACAACATAGAAAGTAAAGCCAATGTGAGCAATGTTTAGACTAATCCTTGTAATTGTATCTTCCTCAAGATTGGATGCTGAGTTTTAAATATTCCAAAGTCAGAAAAGAAGCCATAATTCAAGGAATATTTTTTTTAATTAGAGAAAAATATCCAGTTCTGGGACTTACAAGAGTTACAGAATTATAACTAATTCTAACAAACTTGATAATAAAATACCAAACTCAAATGACCATTTAGTGGCACCATATTTTTGCCTGGGCAATTGACATTATAGGATATCAAGTTATGGAAGGTACATAACTTCAGCAACAGCCCCCAAATCCATG
>NW_006288615.1:13601688-13616879 GCF_000327345.1 Myotis davidii | reverse complement strand
AAAACAGAATCATCCATGTTGATGACCACTAAATTTCTCAACAGCTCTCACTTCAACTCCATCATACATTAGCCACAAGTTGGATCTTCTCATCACCTCTAAGATGTCCATTCGGTTCTACTTTTCTGACACAATCTCCTCACTTTCGTCTCCTATCTCTACCCCCATATATCTACTCAATCTGCCCTTTACCATAATAAGTCAGTCTTTAAAAAAAAAACTATTAAGAACCTACTGCACTTGTGCCTGGGAAATCAGTGGAAGACTAGCTAAAGACAGGCATTGCCCATTCTGAACATCCTCTCTCAGCTTACCCCATCCTTTACCTCTTATTCAGTTAGCAGCTCCCCATACACCAGTCCACACCTGCTCTGAAGAACTCAATTGTCTCTCTGGTAATGGATGGTGATTTCAATGTTACCCCCCCCCCCCACAAGCATCTTAAAATCCTTCAGTTCATTGATCATTCATCATCCCAGTCCCCAAATCTGAGTTGCTTCATCGTTCCTGTTCTCTGCTCCCAGACTACCTTGCTGCTGGATATGATCACAAAACTATGATGATTAGGTCCATTTCAAATTCAAATTCTCCAGCTTGACCTAAGAACTTTAAATTACTCCAAAAGGCCCAGAGAAAACCAAAATATGGGTGAATGTTTTTAAAATGCAGAGATCAGTTTGAAACAAGGTAGCAACTTATAACATCAGCTAACCAAGAACAGAATAGTAATAAATTCACTGTTACTGTTGGTGTTTACATAGAGCTCAAATCAGAGGTTCCCAAACAGGCACACCTGGGGAGATTTTTTTGGACATACAGACTCCCAAGTCCTGTTTCAGACATACTGCATCTGAACCTCGGGAGGCGTATGTCTAAAGCTCCCCAGGGGATTCTGATGCTGCCAATCCACAGACAGGCTTTAGAGTCCCTCTGGGCTATACTGCTGACTGGGCTTTATTCTGGGACACAATGAGAGGGATTTCTTCACTGAAGAGAAGTCCAGGTTGGATGGTCTGCCTTCGTTTTTTATTTCCAGCTCTTTCTCCTCTACCTGAATCTGAAGCATGTTCAATGTGGTCTATTGCTTACACCCCTCTGTTCCATGCATGCCACTTAGAGCTGAACATACTGATACAACTTGGGAGCACAAACCCTGCCCGGATCAGCTGTGTCGGTCTAGAACTCCTGCCAGTGTAGAAACGACAGCGAGGGATGCACATGCGAATCCAGCTCATTCCAGCCCGCCAACACAAAGCACACAACTTCCCATCTTCCCACTAACACAGACTGCTTGCTCTTTATGCTCGCTGCTCTCTTGCCTCGTGTGTAATGACTTCATGTTAGCCAGAATGAACGTTTCTTCGTTTCTACCCTGTAGCAGAAATAAAAGCAAGATGCACGTTTTGTCTCTGCTGGACTAAACACTTAAATACATTTGCTGCTGCAGCTGGCCTCCGTGGATTCTACCCAGTGCAGTTCATGCCACCGTTTTTTAACATCTTTATGGTCAGTGAAAAGATCAAGCATTACCTTCGGTGATGGTAAGGTCCAAATAGCCAGTTCCAGTAAATCCCTGACGATGAGTCATAGTCTGCTCAGTTGATTTTTAATAAATCTCCCCCACATGCTTCTTGATAAAGGCAGACTTTTCAGGATGTTTAAAGGTTCCCTACCACGGCTTTCCTTTTTGTACTTTTCAGTTGGCAAATTATACAAAATTATAATTTCCATCATTTAATATGGATATGACTACACGGTCCTTTAAAAAAAGTTACCTGCAGATATAGTTACTTGACCCCAATTCCATACACACACACACACACACAAAAAAATAGGTAATACTCTAAATGTTGTCTTTTCTTGTCTTTTTTCATTACATTACAAAGGTTTTATACAGGTCAGCATTGTGGTGCCTCTTTACTTTCATTTCTGTAACAATCTTCTTTATTATTAATAACACTGATGGCAATAAAAGTAATAATAATGCCTGTGTTTCTTCCCAAGAGCACAAAGGTCTTAGCCCTGAATACCAACTTGCACTAAAATATATGACAGATGCTATATATCATTTTTTAACATCTTGAATTTCTTCAACAATTTTCCTTTAATTACTATGGAAATTCCTAATAATTGCCATTTACTAAAGGCATGATAGTAAAAAAAAAAATTTTTCCCTTCTTTTCTGTTGTCCCTTTAACAGAGCAGCCTCACATTTTTAGTCTTTCAAGTCTCATATATACATTACAAAATCATTGAATTGAACAGATATTAGGATATTAGAGAAATACTTGAGTTTTTCTTCTGAAGGCCAGAATTTACATAGGAGTTTTTCTAACAGGAAAGGTGCCTAGAGGAGATGGCCATTACTTATCTAGAGGTAAGCTATGTCCCTGAGGAAAAGATGGGCTTCAGGCCCACAGTCTAGACGATTCTCTTCTCAGCCAGAGTCATTCACTCATACTCTTCCCTTATTAAATCAGCCTTTTGGAAATGTAACTTCTCCCTGAGTCACCTGGACAACTACTTACTGTCAATTAAATAGACTTTGATTTGTTGGTTATTTCCTTCTCAGCACCATATCTAGCATCCAGAGGTAACCACGTGATAATGGATCACAAAATACAAATCAAGTGCTTATGACGCACAGAAAGATGAGAAAATCAAACAAAAGCCTTTGTTTAGCCCATATTTTTATTCATTTCAATTTGCTAAACATTTCTGGAACTTTTATTGTCCTGAAATAAGTTCCCTTGAAAACTGAGCCTAGGGCAAGGCTTAAATTCTAAGCTTTATTGGGAGATGTAATCCAAGGGCAGCAAGACACAGTCTCTCGGTGTAAACTATACAGAAAGCGCTCTTGGAATAGCTCATCAAGGGGTGGAAGAGAGGAATTATCTGTCAGCTCCCTCCCACCTGTTATATCCTGGGGTCATAGCAGGTCAGTTGCTACTCAGCAACTGGAGTGGAAGGAGTCCAGAGTTCTAGAGAAACAGGCAAAGGCCAGAAAATCAGACTCAAGAGAGGTGTCTGATACATTTACTATGTGCAATGGAATGTCTTGTATACTGTTTCCTAGTCAAATAGGAATGAAAATTATAACTAAATACATCCTACCTATATTTTCAAATCATAACTAAGAAAAAATAGCTTCTGACCACTAGTTTCCTTTGAAGAAGACATGTAATAGCATATGACTTTTTAGGTTATTTTCACCTTTGAATTTCATTGATAGCATTGCAAAGCAATGAACATTAGTTAAAATAAAACAACAGTTGATCTTCTGGAGAACTTTCATTTGCTAAAGTCCCCCTAAATTAGCAGAATCACGTAAATATTAATAAGAGCTTCTAAGGAAATATGAGAAAGCCAGTGAGCTCCCTAAGAGTCCTCCCATCAGGAAGGTGCTTAGGGATGACTCTGACTTCCTCAGCAGGATGGTTGTGAGTATTGTGTTCAAATGCTGTGGGAGAAGGCAGAAGGAATTTAGGAAGAGTAAATTACTCCCTGCATTAGTATGCAAACCCAGTGGTGGAAAAGAAAAAAGTTTCTAACTTTTCTCTCCAACCAACTTAATCCCCTCCAAGTAAGGATGCCTTTTAGATTAAGGCAGACTCCCACAGCCAAGCTCTCAGGAACAGTTGGCCTTGAATTACAATGGCTGATCTCCACCTCACTCCACCTTTTAATGCTTTAAGATTTCAAAAGAATGAACTTAGTGGCCAAATGCTCTACTTTAGATGGGGATCCTCTATACTAAGACATTATGCCACACAGCTTCCTTCTCACAGTATCTGCTTCTCCATACCTCAGAAAGTCATCTCTACTATTCATATCCCACTTTTAAGCAGTTCATATTTTCTCTATTATTCAGCCTAAGTTGGATTACCATTTTTTTGTTGTTGTTGAATTTCTTTTCCAAAACTGTCCTTTGCAAATTCTTTCATATCCATGGTGTTTATATATTAAATTTACATAAGTCTGTGATAAAAGGGCAGTCTCTGCTCCCAAGATTCTAATCTCATGTAAGGAGGCTACTAGGCTTATTGTAAATACATTTTTATTATTTTGTTGTCATGTTTGGCTTTTCTGTTACCTTCTCAGGGAACCAGGAATAAAAACAGAGAGACCTATGCAGGGGATGGGTCTTTGACCACCCTAATACCCTCCTTTCCTGATGCATCTCAGGAAAGGGTGAAATTAGCATAGATAGACATCACTCAGCCTGACATGCTCAACAGATATGTTTCCTGGGAGAGTCTAAAACTTCATTAAAGATCCAGGGCTACATTATGACTTGCATGGTCCCCTTCCTCCATTAAAAAAAATTAAAAACTATATTTTCAACTGCATTGGTATAAAGATGTCTATATTAATGCTATATATTAAGATATTTTCTTCAACCTAAAAACTCATTTTATCCTTCTGATTTAAAAAGAAATTAAGCCTGGCCAGTGTGGCTCAGAGGATTGAGCGATGTCCCATGCACCAAAGAGGTGGCTGGTTTGATTCCTGGTCAGGGCACATGCCCAGGTTGTGGACTTGATACCCAGTAGGGGGCATTGGGAGGCAGCCGATTGATGACCCTCTCATCATTGATGTTTCTATATCTCTCTCCCTTCCTTTTGCGCTAAAATCAATAAGAACATAATTTAAAATTATAATATTAAATAAAATTATTTCATGGGCCCTAGAAATATTGTAGATACTGTGTCTCTGTATCTAATAGATGTTGGCCCTGGGAGCATCTGAGACACTACAGTCTGATATAAGGTTCCTAGTTGCTGACTGCTTTAACTAATTCATTATAAAGCATCAGAGATTGGTACTAGCCATAACCTAGAGTTCTAGAAAAAAGGAAAAAAAATACAGGCCTACCGTGGCTCTGCATTTTTGCATATAGTTAGAGTAACGATTGCATAAATGCTTCACACATATACACACTTATCACATCCCAATTCTCTCTGTATTTCCTTTATAGATATATAAAATAGCATTTTCTGCTTTTAAAGTATGCATTTTACAACCCAAAGTTACTGATGAAGAAAAAAAGGAACTTAACATTTACTGAGGGCATCCTACTGCCTTGTATTAAGCACTGCCTTGAATGAATCCACATGTATAGTCCAGGGAAAGATGACTCTCCTTTTTTTTATAAATAAAGAAACAGGCTAATTAGGTCAAGTAATTTGTCTAAGATAACAGAAGTTAGTAATGATTGAGCTAGGATTCAAATCCAGGTCCTTTTCATTTCAAAGTCACTGCCTTTTCTATTGCATCAAACAGATTGAGTTGTCCCATTTAGTATCTTCAGATAAAAAGATTTGGAGTGACCTTTTTTTTTTTTAAGAGAAAGTACCATTTCAAATTAAGGCACTTATCTGGTAAAATCATATCATCTAACTGAATCACAAAGTTATTGAACCAGAGGTTACATTAGAAGATAGGCCTAGTTCAATCCTTTCATACTCTGGATGGGGAAAAAAATCTCAAAGGATTTGTGAAATTCCCAAGATCACATAGATAGTGGTGCACTAAACACAAAAAGTAAAAAATAAATAACTTTTATAAATAAAGTACAAAAGAATAGTAGAAAACAGTTATATAAATAGCTATTTAGAACCATTTTTCAGGGTTCAAATTGCTGCTAAATACACCTTTTTTATCTGTCATCACATGACACTAATGAAGTCCATTTCATATGCCTTTGAGTTGGTGGAAAAGCTGTGAGTTTCAGTAACAAGGCAGGCTCTATTAAGCTGTAGGAATTGAGCTGAACTAGTGAAGTAGAATGCAAAGTGCTCCTATGATCAGAGAAAAGCCACGAAGCAGCCTTTAGCATTTGCCCTGAGCTTTAAAACTTTAGAAAGCAATTTCATAAACCCTACCTTCATTATATCTTACAACACTGGGAGGGAATTTTTTAACCAACATGTATAATTTTATTGTTTTTAAATTAAAAATAAATACTTGTTTTAAAAAAAGTTCAAAAAAATATAGAGGTATATAGAGTAAAAAGTTAAAGTTTCTCTTAACCCTTTCTATGAATTCTATCCCAGGGCCCTTTCTCATCAGCAAACTTTAGTATGTATCCTGTCAGAACTTTTACACACACACACACACACACACACGTCACATACAGAAAAGCTGGGATAGAAGAAGGAGAAGGTTGATTGGAAGGAGAAAGCTTGGGGACAGAACTGAGATATTTAAAGATACATTAACATTTTATTTGTGACAGGCAATATGCCCCATGCATCACTGGAGCTATTAGAATTGTATTTTTTTTAAATATATTTCATTGATTTTTCACAGAGAGGAAGGGAGACAGAGAGGGAGAGAGACAGAGAGTTAGAAACATCGATGAGAGAGAAACATCGACCAGCCGCCTCCCGCACACCTCCCACTGGAGATGTGCCCGCAACCCAGGCACATGCCCTTGACCGGAATTGAACCCGGGACCCTTCAGTCCGCAGGCCGACGCTCCATCCACTGAGCCAAACCGGCCTCGGCTATTAGAATTGTATTTTATGTTTGGTTTGGGACAGGGAGGAAGGGAGAGAGGGTAAAAAATAGTGAAAATCCTCAAAGTTGGTGCTGAATGACAGCAGATCCATCCCAAAGAGCCTGGTTACTTAAGACACAGGGATTATAGAAATGTGGAGGAACAAAACCGTCGAAGACTTGAATCCCCAGGCTAAAGATTCTAGAGGTGTGTGTTTTTTTCCTCTCTCTCTCTTTAGGCAATAAGAAGTCACTGGGGGCTCTTGAGCATGGGATGAATGGCGTAATTGATGTTTTAGGAAAATTCTTCTGGCAGCAGTAGGTAGGAGATAGACTGAAGTTATGGAAACCAATTAAGAGGTTAATGGATCCTGAAAGCATATATTCTCAAGGAAATAGTCTTAAATAAGGTCAAAGGTTTATATACAAGTATTTTCTCCACAGTGTCATAAAAGCAAAAGTGTTTCTAAAACATGGAAACAAATAAAATATCCAAAAATAGGCAAGTAAAAGAAATGATGGTATTCCCAATTCAATGAAACTTCATGGAGTCATTAAAAACAATATTTTTGAAAAACACTTAGTGACATGGAAAGTGTTGGTAATGCAATGTTGAGTGAAAACACTGACACAAAACTGTGTATAACTTTTACCCCAATTATATAGAGAATTTCCTTAAGAATATGTTGTGATTATCTTGCTGTAGAAAAAGACCACTGGTCATGATGAACATGTTTCAGTTTACAATGTTCTTCTCCTTTCAGTAAATAAATTAAATAAAAATGTTCATATATCAGCATAACTTAAAGGAATATTTTGATTCCTATTATTGGTTCCTGTTTACCTCCTGAAGCATAAGAAAGGTGAGTCAATAATAACTGGACTTCACTTTTCTGAGTAGGTCTTAGGAGTACATAGGCCAATGGAAAGGAAGACCCACTTCAGATGCAATATTACTGAACGGAGGGGAGCCGGCGCCGCCTGTTCATGGGCCGCTCACAACGCCAATGTTCAAAAATAAAAACAAAAATTACACATCCACACTCACGTGGAAAGGAAGAAATCTAAGTCGGAGCAGGGATTATCTCTGGAAAATGGCAGTATGGGTGATTTGTTTCATTGCTATGTTAATAAATGGGGATCACTTTGGTAATTAGGGGGATTTTTTTAAATTGGCTTAATTTGTTTAAATAAAGAAGCAAGTACTTGCCCTGCCAGGTGTGGCTCAGTGGTTGAGCATCGACCCAGGAACCAAGCGTTCACTGGTTCAATTCCCAGTCAGGGCATATGCCCAGGTTGCGGGCTTGATCCCCAGTAGGGGGCTTGCAGGAGGCAGCCAATCAATAATTCTCTCTCATCACTGATGTTTCTATCTCTCTCTCCCTCTCCTTTCCTGTCTGAAATCAACAAAAATAGCCCTAACCTGTTTGGCTCAGTGGATAGAGTGTCGGCCTGTGGACTGAAGGGTCCCAGGTTTGATTTCCCGTCAACGGCATGTAACTCTTTTATATAGTTTACAGTGTATACAGATTTCATAGGCTTTGCAAATAAAGAGGACTATAGACATTTTAGACATTAAAGAAACCTACATAGGTAATTGTCTTGGGTTTTTCCCAAAAACTCTGTGTAGAATAAAGTAGAAAAGTGAAATAGTACATTCTTTCTAACAAATCTTCCCCAAAACCTCAGTGATGGCCTTCCATCAGCACTGTCAGTATGGTAATGCAATACAAGAACTTCTCGATGTTTCAATTACTAATGCAAAACACAATTTTTAAAAAGGGACTATTACACAGTATGACATTTTTGAAGGACACTGAATTCTTTTCTTACACAAATTCTCAAAACATGATTCTATAGATCTTAGCACTGTAGACATTTCATAAATGCTAATAGGACTACCAAGTTACTATAATGATTTAAAAAAATGAAGATGAAATTTCCTAAATTAGCAGTCCATTCTCCATTTTCTGTCAAAACAATCAACAAGTAAATTCCATTTTGCCATAAAGTTTCTATATTATTTCAGTCATTAAACTGAATGGCAATAAAATGAAAATTTACAGTGCCCGATTAACCCAATCCTCTCCGAGGTCTCCATGCGGAATTGCCTGCAGCCTTCCTTCCTGCCCTCAGCTTCCCCCAGGAGAAATGGACATATTTGGACCACCCAGAGCTTTCTATCAACACTAATGAGAATTTTCCTGAATAAGTATGTAAAGCTCAAACAAAATCAAATAAAATTAAATATAAATCAGATATGCTCTAATTTCACAAATTAGAAGGAACAACTAAGAAAAGTTTATACCACAATCTAGAGGACTGGTGTCTGTAACAGCAAAGGATGTATAAGACATGGAGAGAGATTAACTAAAAATTTTCACATGGTATGTTTTTTGCAGTCTTTGACATGTTCATGGTTTTGTCTGACCTCACACTAGAAAGCTCAGTCTTCCTATTTGTTTTTAAACCTCTGCATTACTAGATAACATGAAACTAGTAAATTAAACTTCCTGAGGCACACTGGCATTACCAGAAAAATTTATTTAACAAATATGTACTAACCAGTTACTCTCTGAAATGCACTATTAAATAAATAGATGTTAGAAAATATCCATTCATTTTACCAATAGAAATTTTAAAACCACTAATTCATTTTCTGACTGTTGCCTATTAGCCACTCTTCCTCAAAAGCTTTCTCTACCCAATAAGATGAAAAGTCATAAAATCCAAATATTAAAAAATTATTAATGTAAAGCTTTAAGTTACTTATATTTTCTGATCTATTTAAGTACAAAGCCTAAGAATATATATAGTATTCTTGTTATATATATATATATATATATATATACATACAAGAGGCCTGGTGCACGAAATTCATGCACTCGGGGGGGTGGGGGAAGGTCCCTTCAGCCCAGCCTGCACCTTCTCGCAGTCTGTGAGCCTGCGGGGGATGTCCGACTGACAGCTTAGGCCCATTCCCCAGCCATCAGTTATATATCCTCATTGCTGCTGTGGAGACAGGAGAGTGGGAGAGGCTCCCGCAGTAATCGCTGCGCTCGCCAGCCATGAGCCGGGCTTCTGGCTGATCGGCACACCCCCTGTGGGAGTGCACTGACCAACGGGGGCAGCTACTGAGTTGAGCATCTGCCCCCTGGTGGTCAGTGCATGTCATAGCAACCAGTCGTTCTGCTATTTGGTCAATTTGCATATTAGCCTTTATTATATAGGATAGCAATTCTAACCTTCAAAACAGTAATGGGTCAATTAATACATCTTTGCTTTTTTACCAATTTTATTGATATATAAATTGACATATCAGTTGTATTAGTTTCAGATGTATAACATGATTTGATATATGTATATGTTGTAAAAATGATCACCACAATAAGTTTAGTTAACACCCATCACCTCACATAGTTACAAATTGTTTTTCTTTTGATGAGAACTTTTAAGACCTACTTTTAGCAACTTTCAATATATAATACAGTATTGTTAACTACAGTCACCATGCTGTACACTATATCCCCAGAACTTATTTATTTTACTAGAAGCCCAGCGCATGAAATCATGCAGCCCAGCCCACCCGCGCAGCCTCCCCATGCTTGCAGCCCTGTCCACCCGCGCACCTTGCTGCACTCACAGCCCCGCCCACCCACACCAGTCTTTGGTCATAACGGCATTAGGGCCACTGGGTTTTTATAATATAGATAACTGCAAGTTTATAGTCCCTTCACCCATTTTAGAAAGCTCCTCAAGGATACCAAATCCTATGGGATCTATATGTTCAGCAGCATGATTATATATATATATTTGGTAGCCTCTAGCTGTACAGAAAATCTTCTATGTATACAAATATGACTACAACCGGAGTTTCCTCAGGCCTCCCCAACCATTGAATACAAACATAACCACACTAATAATTAGAACTCTACTAGTAAGTCTATGGGCTCTTGCCTCCTCCTGGCGGAACCTCAACACCCTATAAAAGTTTCTCCAATGCTCTAAGTGCTCTCTGAGGTCAGGTGCTTCTGAAGTGCAGGTGTGCTCATGAATAATCCCACAGCATCTGTTACTGCTCTCTCCGGCATCCACTGGGCACTTCCATGTCACCTGTCACTGCTGCCATGTCACCAGAGGTACCAGAGAGGTATGGTGGGATGGGGATGATGCCCAACATCTGCCTAATGTTGACCTTATAACCTGCTTGAAGTTTCCAATGTAGTGATGTTTGTATGACAGTATCAAACAGAATTTTAGCTTTTATTTGTGGTTTCTCTTTTATTGGCAACTTGCTCCCCACAGTAACCAAACCTCTGTTAGTGAGTCAGGCATGCCTGCTCCTCCTTTCTTTAAAATTGGTTCTCTCCTTGGAAGTTCCCCAGCGCCCCTTACAAATATTCTTTAGGTGCTGTCCCATGCGTCTACCAGATGTATCCACACATATTCAAGCCCTAGCCCAGGCTCAAGCTGAGATCCCATATATATTAATCACACCTACTGGAAGGCTAAATGAAAGTGCTAACTTTGGAAGAAAAAATACCTTTTTAGTTTCCTCTAGAGAAGGGCTCTTTGGGTTTATTATTTTGAGAGAAATAATTTTTTTAGTTAAAGTAAGTCATTATATTTCCTCCTTTGGTATAAAATTTCACCAAAATAATTTAAGTTATGACCCCAAAATTCCTATTTGCTCACTCTCGCAGAATAAATGAGTCCTTCAACCAGGCAAACAGAAACATTTATATTTAATGGTGTCATAAATGGTTTGCAAAACATTTTAACCCATTGGTAATCCCCTGGGCCCTTACAAAGACTGAGAGAGCAGTTTAGGAATGCTTTTTCTAAGATTAGTAACATACACAAGAGTTCTAGTAACTATTTCACCTGGTAATTTTCACCTGGCTACACTGACAGTGAGTCTCGGGAGAACTGTTTTTCTCTGCTGATCTCATCATTGCTGGCGACTTGTTCCCCCACACACAACAGTTTTCTCACTGGTTATCAATCTGGTCAACAACACACTGCCTTTCTTTCCACAGTTCATTTTAAGATTAAGAGTTCTGATTGGTGTTTTAGGCTTCTTAGGGTATATCAAACATGATAACTATCCTTTCTTGATCTTCTCGCCTCTTTAACCGCCCCCTGATTCTGGTGAATATGTCTGGCAAGAAATTCTGATTCCATCACAAAGCAGAACTCCTTTCTTTCCGTCCTCAAAGACTCGGTTCACAATTTGAGAGGCAGTATAGCATAGTAGTCAAGAGCACAGACGGTGGGCACAGATCACTCAGGCTCAAATGTCTGCTTCCCCACTTATTAGTAAGCTTGGACAAGTTACTTGAACTCTCTAAACTCCAGTTTCCTCATTTTTAGAATTGGGATAATGATAATAGTAGGACCTACTTCATAGGGTTGTTTTAGGATTAAATGAATAATGCATATAAGGCAGTAAGAAGAGTGTCTGGTACACAACAAACATTGGTTGTTGTTAATACCTTAGAACTATTCTTTTCAGGACATGAGGAGGTAAAGCAGGTGTGATTTTAAATCAGACACCAAATTCCATTATTTTAGGCTAAATCTAAAAGCACCCTCTGGATGTTTGGTCAGTGGCTATTGAGTGGCATTGAGCAAATGATTCTCTAAACCTGTCTCCTCACCTATAAAATGGTGCTAATTGAAAAAAAAATGCATGTAAATTACATGGCAATAACCTGACCTGCAGTAAACATTAATATTAACAGCTATATCATCTGTAATTATGTCTGCCTTATAGAAGTACTGTAATGAGATAAAATATGTGAAGTACTAGCTTAATAATTTAATATTTACTAAGCCAGGGGTCAATATATAGTTTCTTTCTCTCTCCATTCTCCTTTTAAACCCTATAAAATTACATATCGTCTCTTCCTCAATTGCCTTTCCTTCCCTTGCCAACTATACCTGCAAGCTCAAGGAATAGACAGAGCCAATGATCATGTGGACTCTACCTACCACTTAGACTCTCCACATACTTATAATTGATAAGCAAGCCTTTATCAAAAGTGAAGATTTATGTGGATCATTCTAGTTCAAAACAGGTAATTGAGTTTTGGGCAACGTATCATATTAAGTATCAGTAGCAACTCTTCCTGGTAATGACTAAAAATACTGGATAAAATTTAAAACAACTTGAATGCATCCATGTGAGAGCAAAAGAGTAAGAAAGACCCAGGAAGGCAGCCCTGAATCAGCGTTACGCTCAAGACATTTTGCTGAACCCAGTATACGTGAGCATAGATTTCCATGCTCTGGAGACAGAAGACACAGCCCAGGGACCACCCAAGTTGGAGTGTCCTATATTAGAACCCTCATAAAATTGGGACCCAAAATCATACCCTCAGTGAAAGAGGGGACTAAAATAGACTACCCATTTTCACCCCCAAAAGTTTGCATGGAAAACCAAGTTTCAAAACTTGGAAGTGAGCAGAGTGGGGAGAAATTATACAGAGAATTGGTAGCCACAAGCTGACCGTCACACAACTTTGCACCACAAATTTGCACTTTTGAAGCAGCCTCAGTAAAACCTGAAGTCGATATTACTTAAACTGCAAAAAGAGGAACAAATGTAATAATCTGAAAAATAAAGATTTAATTTATAAATAAATAAATAAATAAATAAATAAAATATTACATAAATGTATGAAATAAAAAGGGACATAAATTAGAATGTAACAAATATTAGATAATTAAGAGATGTGTGAGCATTATTTCAATAATGAAAACTTAGTTAAAATTATTTGTATAAAAGAAAACATACCTAAACTGACTCAAGAAGAAATAAAAAATATGAATGATACTATAACTACCAAAGATATTTAATCATTGGTTTAAAAAATCTTTCCCCAAAGAAAATAACTCTGGAGAGTTAACTGGTAAGTTATACTAACCATTCAAGAAACAATATCAATTTTAAATTATTTCAGATTATAGAGAGAAGAAAAAATAAAGACACTACTCCACTCATTTTATGAGGCTAGAATAACCTTGCTACCAAAAATTCAACAACAACATTCAAAAAGAGGACTTTACAAACCAATCTTACTCATGGACATAAATGTAAAAATCCCAGACAAAACAGCAGCAAACTAAATCTCTCCAAGTATTTAAAGAAGGAAAAATAAGTAATGTAATTTCCACATTAACAAAGTGAAGGAGAAAAACATATGACTATCACAACAAATGATAAAACTCAACATTCCTTCATAATAAAAATTCTTAGTAAACCATATATTAAAGTGAACTTTCTTAATCTGATACAGGATATCTACCCCCAAAATTACAGCAAACAACATAATCAATTTTGAAAGCATTCCACTTAAAGATCTGGAATAAGATAAATGTATGTTATCCCTACTTTTATGCAAAATTAAACTGAGCGGTCTAAACCAGTCAGATAAAGCAAGAAAATAATAACAGATAAAGAAAGAAAAAACCTGCCCGGCTGGTATGGCTCAGTTGATTGAACATCAGCCCATGAACCAAGCAGGCACAGTTGGAATCCTGGTCAGGGCACATGCCAAGGTTTCAGGCTCCATCCCCAGAAGGGGGCAACCAGGAGGCAGCTGATCAATGATTCTCTCTCATCATTGATGTATCTATCTCTCTCTTCCTCTCCTTTCCTCTTTCTGAAATCAAGTTAATATTTTTTTAAAAAAAGAACAAACTTGTCATGCAAAAATGATGTGGCTGTCTAAAAATATAAGTTGTTAAAACAAAAATGTCGATAAATATGCTAAATGTAATATCATTATGCAGCTCTCTCTGCCACTTGGCTTGCCATTGTGTCGGTCAAAAGTCCTGTCCTGGGATGTGAGAAAGGGAGGCCTCCCCATCTGTTCCTGTCTGCTCAAGATCCCAAGACTGTAAAAGGGGAGAACCAAGATGGCGGCATAGGTAAACACCGGAGTTTGCTGCCTCGAACAACCACTTCAAAAATATAACTAAAAGACGGAAGGGACATCACCCAGAACCACAGGAAGACTAGCTGCGGGAAAATTCTTCAACTAGAAGGAAAGAGAACAGCATACGAGACTCAGAGGAGGTGCAGTGCGGAAACTGTGTGCATTCATTTCATCTGGATCGCGGCTCTGGGAGCCAGGATCCCATAGATTGGCAGTTCTCAACCTGTGGGTCGCGACCCCTTTGGTTCCTGTGTCCATCCCTAGGGCTTAAGGGTAGGGTCGGCCCATGGCACATGGAATGGGAAAGTGGAGGTTCCCCAAAATAAAATCAGGGCGCTCTTACCGGAAGGGGGATGGCTGATGGGCCAGCCAAAAGACAGAGAATCAGCAGAGAAGAAAAGCGAAAGGACTGGCAAGTGGGAGTCAAGAGACCTGGGTACACCGTGCTCTGCATGCAAGGTTGGTTTGACCTTGAGCCCAGGGCTTAACCTAACCTGAATCTCAGTTTCTTTATCTGGAAAATAAGGCCACTCATGGGAGCTCTGGCTACTGCATAGGCTGTTGGGAAGGTCAGATGAACCCCTGTGCAGGTGATGTGTCTGTGTGTGTAGACATGGTTTGTAATGGTTTGATGTCATGCTAATAGGAAGATTTGTTAACACCCTCTATACCAAGAGTCTGGGGCCTGAGTGCACGTTTGAATCCTTTTTTTTTTTTTTTTTCTTTGCTCCCCAGGGGGGGTTTCAC
>NW_006288615.1:13600700-13601078 GCF_000327345.1 Myotis davidii | reverse complement strand
AATGGACTGACTGTTCTTGGGGGGGGGCAAGGGGTGTGGGAGATGCGGGAAGAGACTGGACAAAAATCGTGCACCTATGGATGAGGACAGTGGGTGGGGAGTGAGGGCGGAGGGTGGGGTGGGAACTGGAAGGAGGGGAGTTATGGGGGGAAAAAAAGAGGAACAAATGTAATAATCTGAACAATAAAGATTTAATTATAAAAAAATGAAAAAAAAAGACTATCATTGCATATCATTATGCAAAATTTATTGTATTTCCCTATACCAGTAATAAGCAGAAAAGAATTTTAAATATGTAATTTCTCACAGCATCAAAAAAAGATGCTTAGGAATAAACCTAGAAAAAAATGTGCAAGATGGAGAAACTAAGATGGCGGC
>NW_006288615.1:13570535-13600622 GCF_000327345.1 Myotis davidii | reverse complement strand
AAAATATATTAAAAAAAAAAAATTGTGCAAGATCACTAAGGAGAAAAACATAAAATTTTATTGTCAGATATTAAAGAAGACTTTAATTAATGAAGAACTGCACAATGTGATATTTTTTAAGAAGTGAGTGGTATATAGAACCTTAGGTCAATGAAACAGCACAGAGTCCAGAAACAAACCCATACATAAATTGCCATTTAACCTATGACAGAGGTGTTATTGCAAATCAGGGGGGAACTTAAGTTTTCTTTTTCAGTAAATAGTAATGGAAGAATTTGTTTTCAATATGAAAAAATTAAATTACACTCCTTCCTCTTGGGGAAAGTCTGGGGACGGGACAGGGATGAGGTGGAGGGGGTCAATGGAGGGAAAAAATGGGGACATCTGTAATACTTTCAACAATAAAGATAAATTAAATTTTAAAAAATTAAAATCTTCTCTCACACAATAAACAAAAATCAGTTCCGGGGGAATTAAAGACCTAAATATAAAAAGTAAGACTATAAAATTTCAGAAGACAATCTAGTAGGACATCTTTATGGTCTCAAAGTAGAGAAAGATTTCTTAAATCAGACATAAAAAGTTCAAATTGTAAAGGGAAATATTAACTCCATTAAAGTTAATGTCTTCTGTTGATCAAAACACATTTTAAAAGGTGAAAAGGACAACTCCAAACTGAGAGAAAATAATTGCAACACATTAAGTATCAGAATGCAAAATTTAAAACTTCTACAAATTAGCAAAAATGACAAACCAAACCGAAAATGAAGCACAAATAGCCCATAAACACAAGAAGATGTTCAACCTCATGGCAAATAAAAGACCAATCCAAAACTGCCGGCTTAAAGAGTGTGATACAGGCCCCAGGCTCTCTCCCAGGACCATGCCCACCCGAGCCTTCCCTTCCCCTCTACTTCTCCCACTGGCATTCATCTCCTCACCCCTAGGGGACCCCAGGAGACTTGCAAGCAGGGAGCCATGGGCAGCAGCAGCTCAACCTGGGCTAACCCTGAACCTGTCCTCAAGGCCTCTATTCTCTGACTTCTCAATGAGCCAAAGTGACCCCACCTAGGCTCTCCTGTCGCTTCTTCTGTGCTAAGCTCTTCCTTGTTCACTGCCCCCAGTTTTTTTGTTTTGTTTTGTTTTGTTTTGTTTTTGAATTTTTGTAAGAATTTGAGCCAAACTGATGACAATGTCAAGAAGCAAGATCTGAAATGCTCCAGAGAATGACAGTTTTTCAGTTTTTTTTATTTTTTTCTTTATTGATTAAGGTATTACATATGTGTCCTTATCCCCCCCATTGCCCCCCTCCCCCCCACCACTCAT
The DNA here is from genome assembly GCF_000327345.1 of Myotis davidii. Lineage (NCBI taxonomy): Eukaryota > Metazoa > Chordata > Mammalia > Chiroptera > Vespertilionidae > Myotis > Myotis davidii. Next base: position 13,599,296 of record NW_006288615.1, on the reverse strand, counting down.
GCCCTCAGCCCCCTGATGTCTGTGTGTACTGGTTAGGCTTATATGCATGCATACAAGTCCTTTGGTTGATCTCATAAATGTACTCTTAAAACCAAAAGAATAAAATTTAAAAAAAGAAGTGGATACAACCAACTGTTTATGAGATTGAGGGGCAATGAACATGCTTATGTCCTGCTGGTGAGAACATAAATTGGTATAACGCTTTTGGAAAATACCTTGGCATTACCTAATAAAACTCGGTGTGTATATATTCTTTATGATCCAATGTTCCCACTCCCAAGTATATATGCTAGAGAAATCTTGTATATGTGCACCAGGAGACATTTAGAAGGATGCATATAACAGCATTATTACAGTGAAAACTGGAAAACAACCTCAATGAATTCAACAGACTAAGTCAATAATGTGGTATTTTTTTCATAATCAAATACCATACCATAAAAATTAATCTACTATAGCTATAAACCAACATGAATGGATCTCAAAAATAGTATGTTAAATTAAAAGAAACATGTCACAGAAGAATATGTAGAGTATGTTTTCATTTATATAAAGCTTAAAAACAGTCCAAACTAAGCAATACTAGTACAGTGTTTGGGGGCATATAAATGGGCAGTGTTGACCGTTTAAAAAAGCAAGGAGAGGATTATTAAAGTTCAGAAATGTGTGTATTTCCAGAGCAGGAGAAGGACACACAGCGGATTTCTGGGATATGGTAATGTTCTATTTCTCAGCTTGGTGCTAAATTAGAGGAATTCATATAATTTTCCTTGAAACTGTAAACATATATCTCATACATTCTTCTGTATGCCTGTTATGTTTTATAACAGAAATTAAGGTTTAAAACATTTAACATTTGCCTTGATTATCTGAATATTTTAGATAAAAAAATTTTGCCTGAATTACAAGAATAATTATTTCAGTTTCCAATTTTGCACCTGTAAAAGAGTCCCAGAACTGGGTGTTTTTCTCTGTGATAAAACATTAAAAAGTACTTTTGCACAAACCTGTTTATTTAGCCATAGGTTTCAATTAAGCAGTGTAGGTTTTCATAGCCATTCAAAGCATGGCAGAAAATGATATCCCATCTCTTGTATTCTTAGCAGCATTCATAGTATTCAAGGAATATCACTTTATAGCAGTATTGTCCAACAGAAATAGAGCACAAGCCAAACATGTCATTTTAAACTTTCTTAATAGCCTCATTTCAACATCTGATCAATATTTTTTAAATTACTAATGAGATGTTTTACTTTTTTTTCATACTAACTTTTTAAATTTTGGTGTGCCTTTCACACTTACAGCACATCCTGATCTGGACTAGCCTCATTTCAAGTGCACGACAACCACATGTGGCTTGTCAGATACCTTACTGGACAGCACAGCTTTGTAGTCTGCAAATGAAGAATAATCCACTTGGCTCCATCTCTAGAACTGAGGAGACCCACACACCAAGCCCAGAGGCCTATTAGATCTCCAAACTACAAAGGAGAAAATGTCTAATTTTAGCATTAAGTAGATGGAGGTATCTTATTCATAAAGAACAATAGAACTGGTCGTTTTTATCACATCTTTCCTCTTTATATCCCTGAATTTCCTCTGGATTAAGCCTAACAGGAACTTCTTGTAAAAGGGAAATCATAATGGTTTGGACTTCATAATGGTTTTCCTCAGGAATCTAAAAAAAAAAATTTTTTTAAACATTGATTCTTTAATCAACAATCTTGACATATTCTGCCATTGCGATTCATGTTTATGTTGAAAAAAAATAAGCCTTAGGCTAGAATGTTTAATATCACATATGACAATCAAGACTGACACTTGGTCCCCTGGGTCCCCTAAGCACACATACATGTTTCTTTAGGTTATTAGATTTTCTTTTGATTCCATCTATCCAATCATTCATGCTTAAGTCCAATCATTCATGCTTAAGTCCTTATATTATTTCATATTTTAGCTCTCTACTTCATTTCAATATTCTCCCACCTCTCAGTTGACTGAAGAAACAAAATTTAATATGATAACTTCATGCCTTATTTAGTAATGTTTCTAAAAGAAAATATACAATTGGTAAAAAGGTTTTGTTTTTTTTATTTTGTAAAGACTAAGTTATAATTTTGGACAACAACTTTTGTAGCAATAAAAGCCAAATACTAATTACTAGAGAGCTGAAGGATGAGATCATCAATATTTATGGGACTTTTCTTTTGACTCATTTTCACTATTTTGCATAGGAAATGTGAATTTTCTTAGTAAGTGCTGCTTAGTGAGTGTATTCTTTCTCCAGCAGTAATTGCATAAAGGTGTTACTAATGAGAACCAAACATTGACTTTCTGGGACTAATTTGTATGCTTATATATACACTCATTTTCCTGGTCTTCCCCTATTTTGTAAACTGTATTTTATCCACAGCAGCACAAAATGTTATTTCACTAATTTCCCATACATTGTTTTTCTGACTTTCAGATTTCAAAAAACCAAGAACAAAAAATACATGTTTTTAATTGAGGGACTAGCATAAAGTTGCCAAGCTCTTATTTTGCCAAGTACAGTTATAAAATTTTTTAATCTACCACTTATTTTATCACCATCACTTCACTAAAGCAGTGATTCTCACACTTTAGTTCCTGACTCAGTAGGTCAGTGATGGCGAACCTTTTGAGCTCCGCATGTCAGCATTTTGAGAAACCCTAACTTAACTCTGGTGCCGTGTCACATATAGAAATTTTTTGATATTTGCAACCATAGTAAAACACTTATATTTTTGATATTTATTTGATATATTTAAGTGCCATTTAACAAAGAAAAATCAACCAAAAAAATGAGTTCGCGTGTCACCTCTGACACACGTGTCATAGGTTTGCCATCACTGCAGTAGGTCTAAGTTAGTGTTTAAGAATTTGCATTTCTAACAAGTTCCCACCTGATGCTGCTGCTGCTGGTCTGGGGACCACATTTTGAAAATAACTGCATCAAAGAGAGATCATTTCAGCAGGGGAAAATGATAAAAAGTAATATCAGGATAAAGGAGGCTCATTTAAATTGAGTTAATTTAGCTTATTTTTCTCATTTCTCCTGAGGTCAGCGAAAGTTTCACCAACAGTAGCAGTCCTTGAAGTAACATTTGGAAACCAATGCCCCAGGATGCTGTCTGATAAGGCAGCCCTAACCGGCCATGTGTGGCTATTGGACGTTTGAAATATGGCTGTTTGAACTGAGATGCGCTACAAGATACACACTAGGTTTTAATTATTTACTACCAGAAAAGAATGTAAAATATTTCCTTCATTAATAACTTTTATATTGATCACATGTTGAAATCATAACCCTTTGGACACATTGAGTTTAAATAAACATGTGAGGAACAAATTGTCAGACCCTATCCCAGACTTACTGAATCAGAATCTCCAGGGATAGAACCCAGCAGTCTGTATTTTAACAAATTCTTCTGATCCAGGTTGAAGTTCTGGGAGCATTTCTAGAACACCGCTTAGCAAACTTTAATGTGCATACAAATCACCTGGGGATCCTTTAAAATTCAGATTTCTAGTTCAGTAGGTCAGGGGTGAAACTCAAGATTCCACAATTCTAACAAGCTCTCCCAGGATAGATGCTGCTGGTCTGAGCCATACTTTGAGCTGCAAGGACCTGGAACATTTACTCTTTATGGAGCACTCCTACCCATAACCACTGCAGACAAATCAACACACACTTCTCCCAACTCCAAAGAGTTCATGTGTCAAGATTCCAGTTGGGCTGCTCTAAGGGAAAAGAACTGTGTTCCTCTAATAGAAGGAATTGTGTCAGACCCTTTGAGAGCTATAAATAAAGGCTCCCACTTAATTGTTTGCATTATCAGACAACCTGCCATGTTCATCTAATAAGAAAGTGTGTGCCTGTGTTCCTATTTTTCCAGTAGGTTAATGGTGATTCAATCTATTTAGAGCTGGAAGCTACTTCCACTAAGCCGAGACATTTGAATGAAAAATGGGCACTCCAGCTACATCTCCCTTAGCAAAGTGATCCATTTAATCAGCCCTGTTGTTTACTTCTAGATAGTGAGTTTTAATCCAAGCTACTATCTGCTGATTTGAACTAAGAGAAGGCAAAGAGGATTAGGAAAGGAGAGAAAACTCTTCTCCTGGGCTGTGGAGTCAGTCTGTAGTTTATCCATCATCTCAAGAGCCACTGAAGACAGGCAGACCTTCTCAAATTCTGCCTAATTCCCAGGAGACTCCATCATACTTCCAAGAAACAGCTGCCCCCATATTTGAAAGATATGTTATATTTTTCTATTTTCTCCTCCTCTGAATCTCTCTTATATATTCCCTACATATTGCTTTAGGAGAAGAATATATTTACAATTGTCTGGAGAGAAAAAAGCTTATGATCCAACAGATGAGGCAGAAAGTGACTATTAATTGTTCTGGTTTAATAAACCAGAACACAGAAATAAGAAGTTAAGAAATGTCTATTATAAAATTTTTCCAATCATCTTTGAAATAAAACTATAGAAAGCTGGGGGAATTTCAAGAAGGGGGAAAAAAGGAAACATATATAATATTCTTTGTATTGCTTTAAGCAATAAAAAAAACTATAGAAAGCTTTGTTTTTTAACTAAAATCTCTTTCATTATTTATTGTGAGTATAGGAAGAAAAAATAGAATTGAGTTTTTTATATGTGATGTATTACCCATCTCTTTTAGTTTTGACAAAACCTATAATATATGCTACATAATCCATGTGAGGTACAAGAATATGCTATAAAATAGATGTTTGGCATATACACACCTAAATACATACATTTATGTATATACTTTCTGTTTTTTCAACATTTATGCAGTGACTTAAAACCAACCATTGAATTTAATTTATAAAACCTTTGTCATGAGAAGTCAGTCCACTTTGTACCTAGTCCAGATGCCATTTGAAGAGACAATTATATAAATGCTGTGGCAATAAAATGAAAAAGCTGACTATTGAGGTCTGTGAAGATTGTTCCTTATAAATATACAACAACCATTTGTTATTTGGATGAAGAAGGTAAGAACTTTAAATCACTGGGTTAGCTACAACGCAGTAAAAGGTTAATGTCAACTGTCCATTGTACTTAAGAACAGCCATCTCCTGGGGTAGGACACGCAGTCTCCTTCTGGTCACATGCAGTCTGACAAATTCCCCTTCCACAGGCCTGGTTGGGATCCCTGTTCCAGTTACCAACATGTTGACTTTGAACGGGTCACTTACTCTCCTTACACCTTATACCCTCGTTTCTTCAATTCTGGCTGACCCTGAGTGAATAGCAGTGTTCTGCCCAATATCTTCCTCCTTGGAACCTAGTGCCCTGTGATTTTGAGCTCCTTTCTGAACACGGAATGACAAAATCTTTTCAGAGTTGTGAGATGTGTTAAAAGTAACACATGTCCAGTTCCTGAAACCAGCTGGTGCTCAGTGGCTGTACTGTGCAAATATGAAGGCAACCCCAAGAGGAAGGGGTGCCATGGGCAGACCTACAGAGACTCGGTGCTCCTCTTGCCCTCTCCCTTCTGCAGGGAGGCTCTGGGCCCTGAACTCTGGCTCCTCTGACAACTGGGAGAGATACTTATTTTCTTTGATTAAACCACTGAAGGCTTGTGTAATCTTTTTAATGCCACAGGATTTTCAATTTATTCAGAAACCAATGCTTACTCTGCTATGTTCCCATTACACATTTTCCTTTCCTAGCTTTGCCCATTCTTTGGCCAAAAGATGATAGTGAGCAAATGATCTGACTGTATTGCATTGCATTCACAGTAAAACACCAACTCCTAGTGTGGTCCCTGCCCACCTCTCCAGGAGTACCTCTCCCCTCTCTGCACCAGCTGTTCCGAGAGAGTTCAAACATTGCCTTCTCCCAGAAGTTCCCCGTAATGCCCACAGTCCCCTCCCCATCTACACGCACCCGGCACAGCGTACAGTAAGTCCTCACTGAACTTGGATAGGTCCTTGGAAACTGCGACTTTAGTGAAACGACTACAATGACACCAATGTTCCCTTAGGCTAATTGATAGAAAACCAAGAGTTAAGTTCCTACAGCATATTTCTAGTCACAAAAACATCACCAAACTTCTAAGACCCAAATCATGTATATTAAATATTCAATAAATGTGAGCTACCCATACATTTAAGAAAGATTAATAAAACAAGTAAGAAAACTGTTTTTCCAACCTGTTGATTCCAGCTCAGGGTTGAGGGTGGCCAGAGCCTCTCCCGGCAGCTCTGGGGGCCAGGCAGGAACCTCCCTGGACCAGCATCACAGGGCGCAGGCGCACACACCACACTCACTCAGACTGGGACAATACCCAGAGAAAACCCACACAGACACGAGGAGAACGTGTAAAGGCCACACGGTGGCCCCAGCTGGAATCGATTTTTTCTCTTCACATCAACATCCAAATGAAATGAACCTGAACGAAACAAGAATCTGCTGTACTCTAATTGTCTGCTAAACTGAAGCTCCTGCTAGAGACAGAACAGTGATTACCAAATTTTATCTGAATCACTTGGAGGGCTTGTTAAACCAGAGTGCTGGGTCCCCTCCTCCTGCCATAGTAGGTCTGGAGTGGGGCACCAGAATTTGCTTTTCTAACAAGTTGGGAATGTTGATGCTACTGGTCCAAGATCGTGGGTAGAGAGCCCCTGCTCTAGCCTACCAGTCAGTTCCTTGAGGAGAACCCCAACTTCCTTTATTTGGTATCCCTAGAACGTGACACAGAATCTGACATATGGTAGACATTCAAACAATACCTGTAAAATGGAAGAAATGGGTAAACTAATGAATCCCTTGCCATTTCATTTAGAGATGAAATGGCAAATTGGTCTCACAAATACAAAAAGAACCCGAGATACCTTCCCATTAGAATTAAGTTCCCTTGTAAAGCAGAGGATAAAGGCCACTCTGCTGGGCTCTGAGCGGCAGCACACTGACTATTGGGCACCACTGAAAGCTGCCATATGAAAATGTAAATTTTATTTTTAATGCATGAAAGCACACCCTAGGATCAGAGACTGTGGTTTGATTAGAGATAAAAATGGTAAACCTTCTCTTCTCTTAAATATCTCTTTGATAGTATTCATATGTGAATAAGTAAAAGAAGAGAAATAAGACACCGGCATTAGCAATGTCTTTGGGACTACTAATTTTATTTCAAAATGTTATCCCCAAATCAACACCCTAACTCAGGTTGACCAAACTTCTCTCATCATCTGGGCGTCTTGTTTAGAATATAGATACTCAAGGTTCCATGGAGCATAAATTCAGTAGGTATGTGATGCACCGCCCCCACCTCCCAGTCTTTTTTCAAAGTTTCAGGTGGGGCCCAAATGGTGGGCTCGTTAAACACACACACACACACACCCCTCGTGATTTTAATGTGCAGCTAGGGCTGAGGACCACTACAAGAACCAAGGAAAATTTTCTATTTTGGTCTAATATTTTTCACCTGGAATAGGTTAGGTCATGGTGCAAAAGGCCAGGTTCTCAACCTGGAATGTGGCTCTGTTGCCCTTTGGTTTCCTGTAGGGAATAAACGTGTAAAGCATTTCTACCAAAGATCAAGTTTTGCGTCATGGCTCCATGTGGTTTGAGCTACTCCAACAATAACAATAGGGCCATTAGTCAGAAGACCTCAGGAAAAGGGGGAACTTGTCACAGGATGATGCCAATTACCCAATTATTCTGAACTCAAACTCTGAACCTTTAAAACTTGTATAGCATCAGAACCATGGGTATAATCTGGAGAAGTAATTACATATCGAAATCTTGAGTTGGGTCAATGTCACGGTAAAATAAAGGTAGGCTCTGCAATGTTGGGGGTAGAGCTAGGGATGGTCTTGCATTTGAGTGTAAATATGGTGGTTTCAACAATTAACCTTCCACTGAAAAAAAAAATTTCCTGTTTACATGCATGCTCCGGTGGGGGGGAGGGATTTTATGTCATGGATATTATGTTTTAAAAACAATTTCCTTTGTGCTATTTATTTAAGGTGAATTGTAGTTTTAATTCTGACAGTAAGCATTTCTATCTTTTTTAAAATATATTTTTATTGATGTCAGAGAAGAAGGGAGAGGGAGAGATAGAAACACCAATGATGAGAGAGAATCATCAATTGATTGCCTCCTCATGCCCCCACTGGGGATCAAGCCCACAACCTGACCGGGAATCGAACCATGAACTTCTGGTTCATAGGTCGACACTCAACTACTGAGCCACCATGGCCAGGTGATTTCTATCTTTTTTCTTAAATCACATGCTTTGGAATCATGCTTGCTTTCCTACCTTTCTTCACTCTCTTGCCTTCACATTAAGTCCCAAGAATAAAATCCAAGGTAGTCATCATGCACTGTACTGGCCTCTACGCAAGGATCTAGGGGAGGCTAGTCAGGTTCAGTGAGGTCTGAGGCTCTTCGGCTCATTGAACTGTTTAGTATGAGCACTATTTTTTACTATTGTGTAATAAAAGTAAATGTTTTCTAAAATGAACAGTAAAAAATGTAGAAAAGTATATAGGCTTCCAGGACACGTACTCATGGGGACTTTACAGCTAAGAAGTCATTTTGCTAAAAATAAATAAATAGTGTTGTGAAGTGCCATTTATTATTATCACAGCACGAGCACAAGGGAGTCATCAGATGAATGTTTGATGACAGTTTTCTTTCAGGAACTGCCCACGTCTTTCATGAAACAACTACCATCAAAAAAATCATTTCTTATAAGAGAATAATTTGAAAGAAGAAAGAAGTACAATTTGAGGACTGAAAGGCTGCAAGTGTGAAACTAAAGTTCACTGAATTGTTAATAAGAATTTCAGGCACAATAAAGATTTTATGCCCAAATATATTACAAAGAAATAGATGTAATGCTACATTAAAAGGTTACCACCCTGGGTTCATTTGCCTGTCTTTTTTTCCATACCCAAAGCCACAGCCTTCCCTTAAACAGGGGCTAACCAGGTCTTACCTCCATGTAATAGTCCCCAGTTTGATATTTGCAAAGTCTTTGGGTATCATTTGGTGCCCTGGACCCCACTGCTCATGATGGGAGCCTGAGCCGCACAGGCTAAGGAAGGAAGGCATTATAGCAGGCTCCTGTCTGCTGTGTTCCCCCCTTATCCTTCCCTTTAAACTGGCCTAACTTATCTTTAACAGCTTCTTGTGTAGGAGGTAAAATAGTTGTGATGTACAGAAAACCTACACCAAGAAAGCAGGAATAAAAAGCACCTCCCTCTCTCCTATCACCTGCATGCATGTAGCTACTTAAAAATTGTTAAATTCAATAAACTGTAAAATGCCATTCCTCAGTTGCACTAGCCACGTTTCAAGTGCTCAATAGCATTGTGCCTAGTGGCCACCATATTCAACAGCACAGTCATAGAAAGATCTATGGGACAGCAGTCGTTTCCAGAGGGCATAGCTGAGGACGGGAAAATGATTCCCTTTCCACTAGAAGTGTCAACCAAGGAGAGAAGGAAGACATACAGCAGTCCCCTATTTCTCAGAAAATGTTTTCAGTCCCACCAAATTCACCCCAGTCTTCTTCCCCTACCCTTTCTCCTCCTCAAATCTTTTCCATATTTCCTGAGCCCAGAGGAGGAAGGGGGTGGTACTGTGTGAGAGATGTTAAAGACAGTAAATACATCTTGTTTTCAAAATGTGGTGCTGTGCCTGCATTGTCCTGCTGCCCCACATGGTTAATCATCTCACTGGGGTAGCTTCCATATGGAAGTTGCTCTTGTAATTCCTAGATGCTCAGCAGGGGAAATTTATTCAGTTATAATTGTTTTTGCCATACAATCATGACACTGGTTGTTATTTAGAATTCATATTCATGCTGCCTCAAGTAATAGCGTTGGTAGTTTAATTTCAAAGCTTTAAAACAATACTTTTAATATTAATAAATACTGATTTTGCTACTCCTTTTAAGTAAAAATCTGATTGGCAACAACCCACATACAGTTGCAACACAAATAAATAATACAATAATTAATAAATAACAATACAAGAATAAACTCTGTGTTCCATGTACTCACAACTGTAAACCTGCTTTTGCCTATTCTGTGTATTAAAAATATAAGAAGAGGAATAACTAATAGTAGGGAAGTCATTTTTTTTCTTCATGTGTGAAAAGCACAACCCTTTTATTTCTAACACACATGGGGAAAGACTATACTACTCCTGTCCCCTTGAACTTAGATAAGGCCATATAATTATTTTTGGCCAATGCAATGAGGGCAGAAGTGAGGTAAATCACTTCCTGGCAAAAGCATTCATTGGCAGCCCTTGACTCTATGCTTCTTCCCTGCTTTGATGAGCCTTGAAGGATTGCACAGGCAGGTCATGTCTTAAGATGTTGAAATCTACATCTCTCTAAGAGATGACTACCTAGAGAAGAATTCCCCTCCCACCTACACACCATCCACATTGGACATGAAGGGTAAGCAAGAAACAACCTTTCTAGTGTTAGCCACTGATACTGGCTAAATCCCATGATGATGCACCATGGATTTAACCAAACACAAACACATATCCCCCACGTGCTTGGAGCTGTCCTTTCAGTACTTCCACGTGAATCCTTCTCCAACATTTCTTCCCTTCTGGGCCCACGGAGCAGAACTCTACAACACATGGCACTGCTGCTACTTAGATACCAGAAAGCGAATCCCTGAGAAGAAGAAATCGTGTATGACTCACCTAAATTTCCCCAGCGTATAGCACATTACCTGAGAGTGGACACCTAGTGATTAGGTGAGTGGAGAATGAATGGACAGATATATTTACAGGTTGGTTCATTATTTCTTTAGCTCCTTTTTAATCCCCCTCTTCCAACAAACATCTCAAATAAATATACAACCTGTAAAAAAAATGTACTTTTTATTCAAACCAACTTCAAGGCAAATCCCTGAATACCCACCTGCCGCTGAAATCATATTTACATGTGGTTAAGCTCACGACCTCTGGAATCAGACAACCTCAATTCAAATTCTGGCTCTACTACTTGCCAGCATTATGATCCTGGGCAGGTTGTTGAACTTATGTAGGCCTCAGTCTTCTCATCTGTAAAGTGGAAATATAAACAGTACTTCTCTCATAGGCTTGTGAGAATTCAATGACTGTAAAGTATTAAGCACAGGGCCTGACACAGAGTCAACCCTCCATAAGCATTAGAGCTACAGCTTTGTTGCACCCAAGGTGGTCCTCAGGCCAGCAGCTCCCACATTGCATGATGCTTGTGAGAAATGCTATATTTTAGGTCCCACTTCCAGGCACCTAACCCAAAATGTGCTTTTTAACAGAGCCCCAGATGATTTACATGCACAGGAATGTTTAGAAGCACTGCTGCAGGGTAGTCTCTGGTTGCAACATTCTCTAATTTAAAGTAATTTTAAAAGATGTGAATGATCTTTTTTTCTCAAAGTAAAAGTGCTTAAAGCAATGGTTGGTTCTTAACGCTCACTGTGCATCAGAATCACAGGGTAAGCTCTTATTAAAGAAATCACATACGCCTGGGCCCAACCCCACCAATCCTATACCACCCCAACCCTCCTAGGGACTCATTCTATTGGTCATAGGTAGGTGAAGCTTAGGCATCCTATTTTTAAAAAAGCTTCCAAGGTGGCTCTAATAAGATCAATCCTCACTGACTTAAAGAGAGCATTAATTCTGATAAGGTTTTCACGTGACTAGGCTTACCAGGAAAAGAAACTGGGTCAGTGGAGAGCAGTTCATCTGTAACTTGAGGAAAGGGTTCCAGTAAGCCCTGTCAGGTTTCTAAGCCCTCCACTGTCCTCCCCAGGTTATGGTGGCCTACTCCAGTCCATCGTGCCTCTCTCCTAAAATCTTGACCGAGCTGCTTTGGCTCTAGCCTGGTACCCTCTCTCTCCTCCCCACCCTGCTTCATCCCCAGCTGCAGCTAGCCTTGGTGCAGACTATCTGGTGGCCCAGCCTTGACTTCTCAGTGCCCTTCTACTAGTTCACCCACATCCTATGTTTTTTTAACCAGAGCTAGTCCTTGATCCTGGTCCTGATCAGAATTAGAAGAGATTTAATATTTGCATAATATTTACTATGTACCAAGCATCATTCTAAGTGCTTTAAAATATTAATTCGTTTAATCCTCACAATAACCCTATGAAGTAAGAACCACTATTATTCCCATCTTTCAGGTGAGAAAGCCAAGAAATGCCAAACTAAGTAACTTGCCTAGAGTCATACAGAAAGTAATGGCAGAGCCAGGAGTTGACCCCAGAGTTCATGCTGTCAATCATGCCACTCTAAGAATGAACAAGTAAAGTAGGAGGCACTTCCTTTACAAAGTTTTCATGTTGTAAAACACTGGTACATTCAAAGCTGTTGCTGAGATCAAAGCCAGGTGAGTCTGAATATGCCTTATGTTCTGTGCCACCACCATCACTGAATTCTCATAGTAGACTGGGATATCTTAGAACATATAAAGGCAACACTACAAGGATGACATACACTTATTTTTTTAACTTCAGTACGGTAGTTGAGTTCTTGGTAGATGATCATCTGTCCCTTCTACTTCTCCCCACTCTATACATATACACACTGCAATGGGCTTGCTAAATTAATTTAATTTGTCTGAATCCTTTTAATCTATGTTGTGATATTTTTGTGGTTGTTTTAAATTTATGTAAATGACATTACGCTAAAAACATCACTCTTTCATACATTTTTCACTGAATACTATTTTTAAATCATAAGGTGTTATTGTAAATCTATAGTGCTTCTAACTATTACAAAATATGCATCCACCCCATTTTATTCATTCACTCCCTTTGTGATGGGCACATAGGATGCCTCTAATGGTCTGCTACCACAAACAAGACTGATGAATCTCTTTTGTGTACTAATGGACTTATGAAAGAATTTATCTAGAATATATACCCAGAAATGGCCATAAGACATTTATTGGCAGATGGCTTTCCAGAATGGCTATACAGTCCCGACTCCCATCAACAGTACATGGGGGCTCTCCTTGCCCACATCCTTGCCAATATTTATTATCCACCTTTTAATATTGACAATTGGGTGAGTATGAAGTGATAATGTTTTCTGTGATTACTGATAAGTTTCAGCATCTGCTCATATATGCATTTGTTATATATTCCTAGTATATCCTTGCAAAAATAACCCAGTCATATCTTTTGACCATTTATTTGTTGAGTTTCTTATCTTTTTAATGTTGATTTACAGGTCATTATGTACACCTTATATAAATTCTTTGTTGTTTTTAAACATTATAAATATATTTTATAGTCTATTATATGTCAGTCACATTTACATATGAACTTTCACATTTTCTAGGACAAGTAATAGGAACTTTTGATAAAATGACATTCTTATTGTGGAAAATGGAAAATTTTAAAGGCATTTACTAGTAGCTTTCATAATTGCAAAACCATCCTTTCACCAAACCATGAGACACAATTACTAGGAGACTGCCTGAAAAATACATTTGAAGTTCTAGTTCCCAGATTAAGATTAAAGAATGCTTTGGGTATATGCTATTAATAAGCTGAAGCCATTTTTTATTTATCCCACCTTGTTCCACAAAGGATCTGAGGAAGCTTACAAGAAAACAAGCAATAAAAATGAAAAATATAAATAACAAAAAATAGTTCAGGAACAGGGAAAATACAAGGCAGAATAGAAGGTCAACACCAGGAGGAAACTAAGAATGCAGATATGTAGGCCATGGGGTCCTACAAAGTTATTAATGTTGAGCCAAAAATTGGCTCTGAGCTTCTTGGCAACCAGAGGGAAAAGGGAAAAGGGAATACAATTAGGCACATTCAACGATACTCTCTTTGTTGATAAGAAAACATACAAGTTCCTTAAGGAAAGATAATCTTTTCCTGACCCTGAGTTCAAAAAGAGTTTCTCAGGTGGGCTTCATACTGGGGAGAGTTTCCTAACTGATATCTCTGTGGTAAAAGCAATGTGCCTTATTTCTTGTGACATCTCTCAGTGAAAGCAAGTGGCCACCAAATATAATCAATTAAAACATTGGAAATGCCCCCGTCTATCATTTGCCAGTTAAATGTGGGGAGAAAAGGAGACCAAAATAAAGTCCATCCAATTGAACTCTTTAAGTGTTCAATTTAATGTAAGAATCAAACCAAAAAACATCTGGGAGAATTAATGACACATTAGTTAAGCTAACACTAGCTGCCGAAATAGAAACCCCTGAAACTCTCAGCAGCTGAACACTGAATTTGGGAAGTTTGGGAACAGCAGTTTATTTCTTACTCATGTAAAGCCAAAATGAGAACCAGCCTCTTCTACCTTAGGCCCACCATATTCCAACACATGGGAATAGAACCATGCAGGGGGTGGGAGGTAAGTGGTTATAGGGCAGGCCTGGAAGTGAAAATACATCACTTCCACTGGCTAGACCTTAGAACACCCTCAGCCACAGATTACCAGCTGTGTCTTTTAAACATTCCTTTATAACTTCAATTTTCCAAACGAGGGTAAAGCAAATTACAGGCCAAATCTACCTCACCACCTGTTTTCACGTGGCCCAGAAGATAAGAATGATTTTTTTCATTTTTTAATGATTGAACAAAAAAGTCAAAAGAAGAATAATTGTTTATAACATATGAAAATTAGGTGAAATTCAAATTTCAATCTCCATTAAGTTTTATTGGAAGAAACTGCATTCATTTGTTTATGTATATCTACTAGAGGCCCGATGCATGAAAATTCGTGCAAGAGTAGGCCTTCCTTCCCCCTGGCTGCCGGCATCGGCTTCCCACTGTCACCCGAGACCCAGGCGGCTTCCCTCCGGCCACCAGCAGGCACCCGGGACCCGGGTTTCGTTCTGGCCCCGGTTTGGTCCAAAAGGACATCCAGAATGATGTCCGGAAGGACATCTGATCTAATTAGCATATTACCCTTTTATTATTATTATAGATGGCTGCTTTTGCACTACTACACAACAGCAGAGTTAAATGATTGCAACAGAAACCATTAAGACTGGCAAAGCCGAAAATACTTTCTATCTGGCCCTTTATGGAAAAGGTTTGCCAACTCCTGCTTTAAACTGATAAGAGTAACACGTTGAGCAACACATACTACTAAGCAGTGACCTGAAACACAAATATTCCTGATTGGTGGTTGAAATTTGGGGATAAGCTCAAATGTTTTTGTTCCAGGATCCAATATCAAACTCCTTATTTTATAGGAGGACACAGCCAGCGTTGGACAGCATTGGCATTAGATTCCAGCCAACCCATTTCTTGTCCCTTAGTTCTTCCTCTGTGGACATTAGTGATCCAATGAGCTAATGGCAAAATTGATATCTTTGTTGAAAATTGAGAAATCTAAACAAAATTCTGGCCATAGAATTCTCTGCAGAATTGGACCAGGGGAACCTGCAGGCAAAGCCAGATATTTTTATAAGAAGCATTTCTGAATCCACACCAATTAGAAAACAAGTGGTTAGTTAGCAACTTTTACATAAGTAAGTAAAGATACACTTACTGTCTAAATACTTGATTAATAAGAAAGCATTTCTTCAATAGAATTGTTCAATAGTACACTAGCATGATCTGTTTAATAAAATTTAAATGTTTAAAATAATTTATAATTTTATTCTAGAAAGGATACTATTTTCTGAGAACTCTAAATACTTTAACTCCAATGGTGATGGGGTAAAGAAGAAGGGTAAATGGCTAAGAATCATATTTCATGAACCCAAATAACAAGATATTTATTGATAGGTAGTTTCCTGAGGATCATGTTAGCATAACTTTCTTTGTTTCTTGATAACTCTAAAATCATATCAAGAACAAAGTAACTTCTTTTTACCAGAATGTCTTGTCAAACTCAAATATTAACTAATAGCATGTCTTTGTACTGAAGTTCCAGAACATAAATAGGTTCACAAGGAATATACACAAGACCAATTTAAGAACTTAAGAAAGAATGAAATGTACCAACATCTCAAAATAAGCTTTCAAAATCATCTTAGCATTAATATCATTATACTTCCTTCCCCCTTGAGCATCACAGTGACATAAAGCATAAGCCTCACAACATTTTTTTCTTTTAGCCACTGAGGTCCTCCAACATCAAGCAAAACTCGCAGCCCTGGGAACCCAGGCTGGCTGAGACCAGGAGGCCCAAAATTTGGGGATAACCTCAAATGTTTCTGTTCCAGGATCCAATATCAAACTCCTTATTTTACAGGAGGACACAGCCAGCGTTGGACAGCATTGGCATTAGATTCCAGCCAACCCATTCCTTGTCCCTTAGTTCTTCCTCTGTGCCACGACTCATCCTCCTATGCACTGGCTCTCTGGAGTCATCAGTTTGCTGACTCAAGCAAGGTTCACGTAGCCTCCTGCTAAGGTAGATAAATGTGAGTCCAATACTACTTACTGCATGAACATCTTCCCAGTGAGGCCTATAAAGCAGAGGCCCTGTCGGCTCTATGGGGTTGGAAGATCCCACAATACCTTTTTGTAAGAGCTGAGTTTCTCTCAACCCTCAGGCCAAAGGCTCAGGTGTCTCTCACCTTTCTCTTCAGACTGCACTGATTAACCATGATTCTTTTCTTCTCTTCTTGCCTGCTACCTCTTTCCTCTGCCACCTTCTTTGCAGATCATTCTTTTGTGGCATGCTGGGACAGATGATGCCAACTACTACACAACGGCTCAACCGCTAGAGAATATAAGTCCTGGGCTACCAGACCCACCACATTTGCCTTACTATTCCACAATGCTGTGTGACAAACCCAAGATGGGTTTGTAGATTTATTTCTGTGAACATAATGATTTTACGAAGTAACTAAAATCATGATGAAATTTTGTCAGTTTCCTAATTTTTTAAAATTCTAAGTCACCACATTCTGGGCCACTTTTTCTTGGCAGATTAATTGGAGGAAATTTCTCTAATCAACCAAACTAAATTAATGTTATTCATTGTTACCTGACAAAATGAAAAAGTAGTTTCCTATTTCCCTCATATTTTGGATGGGACCAGATCTCAATTAACAGCTTTGATTTATTTAAAATAAAAACAATGGTCCCTCTTTATTCTCTAGCTCTCAATTGTAAAATCCCACAATCTTCAATTAAAGTGATTTATTTTAAGCAAAAATACTAGCAACTTTTCCTTTTCTCGTCCATTGCCAAAGTGCAAAACGATACTTCAGTGCTGCTTCTACACCAAATCAGAGGCCTGAAGAGTGTTTACAATGCAGCATGGGAGATGCCATTGAAATGGATAAACATTGGCATCCTGATTTTCAAAATTCTTACCCAGTCATAAATATAACTTTCTTTCACGAGGCTTAACTGTAATACTTCCAGGTGGACATCTCCTGGAGCTTCTGATTTCCTTACCTGGGCCCAAGTAGTGTCAAAACACAAAGGCTGGGAATACAGACTGTAAAGCATCCGGATGTAAAAGTTTAAAAAGGCAGATATCTGGGTGTTTGGGGTGTTATACGAATCATCCAGAAGCCAGTTCATTTTCACAGAGACACTTGAAACTAGTTTCATATGAGCTACAAAGAGAAGGGACCATGAAAAGCATATAGTTTTACCCTTCTATTTAAAAATATACAAACAACAAAAGGTTGTGATTAAGAGCTCAACTCTGGCCCTAGTTAGTTTGGCTCACTGGATAGAGCATCAGCCTGCAGAATGAAGGGTCCTGGATTTAATTTCAGTCAAGGGCACATGCCCAGGTTGCGGGCTCCATCCCCAGTAGTAGGCGTGCAGAAGGTAGTCAATCTATGATTCTCATAATTGATGTTTCTCCCTTTCCCCTCTCCCTTCCTCTCTGATATCAATAAAAAAAATATGTTGTATTTTTTTTTAAAAAGAGCTTATACTCTGGAATCAGATGGTTAGGGTTCAAATCCTGACTTCACCACTTTCTATTCTGAGAAACTGATCAAGCAGATTATCTTCTGTAGCTTGGTGTTCTCAACTATAAAATAGGATAATAATGACATTTACTTGGTTAGTTTTGTGACGATTAAATAAAATGATATAAATATATAGGGCATCCCAAAAAATGTATACACACACTTTGAATAATTATAAAGGCAGTGTTTATTAAAGTACATTTCATTTTCCAAATTGAGCTATTGGCTATTACACTTCGTATACATTTTTGGGGACACCCTGTATATTTGAGGAGGAACACTTAGAACCTATCACTTAGTAAGTACTTGATAAACATTAGATTTTTTTTAAATATAGGTCACTAAGTTAAGGCCTGGGCTCTTATGTGACTTACCCAGGATGACAACACAAAAAGTCCTGGAATTCCTAGCCTTACCACTCCACACCTGGTGCTCACTCCCCTCTGCTATTCTCCTTCTTACAAGTGTTTTTATCCAGTAGACTTAGCTATAAACATTGCTTAGCATTAAAGCAACAACTGAGGCTAATGCAATTGTTTTTGTCAAAAATAACAAGACACTCCCACAGATATGGATGCAACTTGCATCATGTTTTCTAATTGAAGGCACGGCTGTGACACTACCCACATTTTCACAGCCATTTATGGTGCCTACTGTTGTTTCTCTACCAGTTGTTACTCTCATTGCCCTCTGAGAAGAGTGATTAGTTCTGTCCCTACTCACAAAAGTGGAAACTGGGGACTAGATTGATCATAGAAACCAATCTCTCTACAAACCTGTAGTTTTATGAAATTACACAAAGGTTTAGCTAGGTATCAACTTCTTCTAGGAAACGTGAACACTTATATTCTTACTTCTTCCATTTATATGACTAAATCTAAGAAAGAAACTCACTTTTTATGCCACAAAAGACCAAATGAGGCCAAACAAGTCTTCTAGAATCAATTTGAAAAGAGAAAGTAATCCCATTATCATCAATCAGGGTAGCATGCCCTGGTTTAATAATTTTTTTAAATCTTAGACCATCTCATACACTGAAGAAATTCAAATAAGATATATGAAAATAAGAATAAAGAAAGGAGCCCTAACTGGTTTGGCTCAATGGATAGAGCGTCAGTCTATGGACTGAAGGGTCCCAAGTTCAATTCTGGCCAAGGGCATGTACCTTGGCTGTGGGCACATGCCCAGTAGGGAGTGTGCAGGAAGCAGCTGATCGATGTTTCGCTCTCATTCATGTTTCCAACTCTCTATCCCTCTCCCTTCCTCTCTGTAAAAAATCAATAAAATATATATATTTTTAAAAGAATACATAAAAAAGAAATTTGGAAAGGTATGCATCAAAATAATATGGTTTACCTCTGGGTAGTAGGATTATAGATTAGGTTTTTAATTTTTTTGCATTTTCTAAATGTTTACCCTCATTTGTTTCATGGCAAAAAAAAAAAAGGTAATAAAGTTTGTAGTACATCAAAAAGAGTTGTATCCAAGCCCAGCCAGTGTGGCCCAGTGGTTGTGTGTCGATCCATGAACCAGGAGGTCACAATTCAATTCCCAATCACGGCACATGCCTGGGTTGCAGGCTCAATCCTCAGTGGTGGGCATTCAGGAAGCAGCCAATCAATGATTCTCTCTCATCATTGTTTCTATTTCTGTCTCTCCCTCTCCCTCTTCTCTCGCTAAAAATCAATAAAAAACATATTTTTAAAAAACTTTATCCAAAAAAGTTAATATTAAGAGATTGTTTTTAATTATGTGGTACATTACTTTCTGCGTACCTCATACCAGATAAGTGAGAAATTACTTTATTTTCCTTCGGTCCCTGGGTAAATTGAGTTACCAACTAAAAATCAGAGGCAGAACTAAGACCAAAATACAAAGGTTCAGGATTTTAATTTTCAGCACTAACGTTCACTTATTCATTTTTTCAATAAATATTTGTTATGCAGGTAAAACGTAAGGAATAAATGATAATTAAATCCTACTCTCAGAGACCATAGTTATTAAAAGAAAAAGGAATCTACTTAAAGTTAAAAAAGATAATATCTCAAGAGGTATACATGTGAAGGAGAGGTTTCTTTTTACTCAAGGAATTCAGGAAGTGATGTGAATCAATAAAAAGAACACAATTGAGATCTGATATTGAAAAGTTGAACTTGTATGGTTAGATGATGTAGATTACCTTCAAAAAATTAACTCCAGTGTGGCTCAGTGGTTGAGTGTTGACCTATGAACCAGGAGATCACTGTTTGATTCCCTGTCAGTGCACATGCCCAGGTTTCTGGCTTGATCCACAGGTGTGAAGGAGGCAGCCAATCAATAATACTCTCTCATCATTAATGTTTCTATCTCTCTCTTCCCCTCCCTTCCTCTCTGAAATCAATAAAAATATTTTTTAGAAACCATTTGAAAAATGAACTCTATAAAGTACTAAGTGAAAAAAGTTGTGAAATAAAATGTGTTTAATATACATATGTTACATAGACAGGCACACGCAGAAATCTGTATACTAAAGTTCAGCAATACTAAATCTCTAGCTGGGGGGATTATAAGTGGTTTTAGGTTTCTGTGTTTTTATCATTTTGTTAGCCATCTCAGACTATTTTGCTACAATGAACCTGAATGGTGTATTACAGAGCAATAAATAGGAAAAACTTGCCCATGGCAACCAAATAAAAGCTTGCATCATGCCAAGATTAGCGCTGAACTAAGAAGGAGTTAATGCTGCCATGAAATAGATTGTGACCAGAAAGCAGGACTTGCCTACCTTTCTGATAGCTCTGGCTCTGATTTTCTGCATCTGACAAACACTGAGTGACTGGTACACAATTGTTGTCTCTACTTTGGTGTAACATTCAGAGAACTGAGTAGATGCCTAAAGACTGAAAAAAGGACCAAAGTAACCAGAACTCTTAAGGGTGTTTGCAATTATAGGATCATGAATAACCAAGGTGACTTCACAAAGGACTTGTCCTGTCTTGGTAATATACAGGCAAAGTGGCAGGCCTGGTAGGTCACAGAAAATAAATTGATGAAACCTAGCTTGGCTTTAGGAAGGCTTTTGATCCTGTCCAATAAGACATGCTGGTAAAATACGACCGGGAGCAGACAACTGTTCATTAGCTAACTACAGCCTGGCTGGGGAGCAGTAACTAAAGCATTCAAATTTAGATCACAAATGGTGTTCTGTAACATCAAATAAGACTACAGACAGAGATGCCAAAAGAGGGGGCATTCAGAAGGTAAAATCACAATTTAAGATGAAATTGTATAAATTACCAGGAACAAAATTAAACTTAGTATGAAAACTGTGCTCCAGGTATACCTAGATTGTAGGAGACAAAGAACTTGAAATTATTTGGATAGAAATGTGACTACCAATGGACATTACAATAGCAATTTAAAATACAGCTCTGACAATGGATCTGGAATTAGGATATGACATACAAATGTACATTGCACACACGTCAGCACTTACCACACTATATTGTCATTGTTTGTTGGCAAGTCATTCTCTCCCTCAAGGTTTTTTGTTCTGTTTTTTTCTTACTGTATTCCCAGCACCTAGTCTGGCAAGAGGGGCTTTTAATAAATCTTTAAGAATGAATGAGCCCTAGCTGGTTTGGCTCAGTGGATAGAGCATTGGCCTATGGACTGAAGGGTCCCAGGTTCAATTCCTGCCAAGGGCACATGCCCAGTTAGTGGGATCGATCCCCAGTCAGGGGCATGCAGGAGGCCAATCAATGATTCCCTCTCATCATTGGTGTTTCTATCTCTCTCTCCCTCTCTCTTCCTCTCTGAAATTAATAAAAATGTAATTTAAAAAATGAATAAATGAGATCTTCCTGTCTTCCTCAGAATACCTCCTTGGAGCTTTGTATTTAAAGGTGGATATGAATAATTTGCTGACTATTCATGGGAGAACTTAGAAAAGCTGAGGGGTTGATAAATGAGAATTGGATTATTCAGTTTATAGAACTGGATTATTCAATTTATGGAAAAGAAAGCTGGTGGTACATTAGTTACAATACTCAATTTCTGAACTTATCTTACACAACGTATGTATCCTTTTTTGGCTAAGAATGTCCCAAAACGGTTGGGTCTGCAGCCTAGTTCAGGGAAATAAGACATTAAATATTGTAATGGATAATAAGAGCAACAACAAAACTAAAATACATTTTACTGACTCCTTTCACAAAAGAGCTAGCTACTGAGCTCTAGTGATGAAGATTACATATGAGCCCCTGTGAATTAAGGAACTGGCCTCTCAAGGAACACCTTCCAGAGCCAGAACCCCACAATTTCATGATAAATATGAGTTATCAGCCATCATCAGAAGCTTTGCACAATTAGGAGAAAAAATGCAAAACTCGAGTTTATTTTTATGGTATTTATGTTCAAGTCATCATAAAGATCTGTATCAATAAAATACAAAATATAATGTGGATGGATAGTATGTAGATTTTTTAAAAAATTCTATACTTACTTCTTCATGTATATTTGTATAGATTTTTTTAATTAGCTGGTTATTTATTAATTCAGAAAGTTCTAAATAAAATCTATAATAATAAAAGTGTAATATGCTAATTAGACAGGACAGCCAAACGACCTTCTGGATGTCCTTCCAGATGACCTTCCGGATGAAGCCAGGGCTTGG
Organism: Myotis davidii; assembly: GCF_000327345.1. Taxonomy (NCBI): domain Eukaryota; kingdom Metazoa; phylum Chordata; class Mammalia; order Chiroptera; family Vespertilionidae; genus Myotis; species Myotis davidii. The sequence goes on along the minus strand of NW_006288615.1, from coordinate 13,576,702 downwards.
AGGGCTGACTGAGGCAGGCAGGGCTGTGAAGGTCAAGCCCCTTGCATGAATTTCATACACTGGGCCTCTAGTCTGATATAAAATACAATATAATTATTTCTGTTTAAAATGTGAAACCTTCGTACCTAATGTTCAGTATATGCAGTAATATATGGTTGTAGTTAGAAATAGTGAAAAAACACCCCAACTCTTGTTGATTCTTCTGATCTAGTTATTGAATATTATGTTGTTCTATTCCTTGGCCATTGTTTTTATTTGCAATACATAACTGTTCTAATAACCCATTTGTCATCAAAAAGAGCCTTTGGATTTTGAGGTGCTTTTTTTTTCTTTTCTAAATATTAGTGAAAGGGTCCCCCAAACCTACTGATTTAGCACCAAATTTAAATAATCCCAGAAATAATCTCTCTCTCAATCTTTACATTGAGTAGAACAAGGTCAGAGTGGACATCTTCCAAATGTGAAGGCTTAATTGGAACTAATTCTTTCATGATAATAATGTATATTTAAGATAGCCACTAAAAATTGTCAATGCTAATTTAGTAGATCAATTCCATTAAATGCTTTGAACTTTTCACCACTTGCTAATCTCATCTATTAAATCAGCTATTTTTGTTAAAAATCTAAAGCTATGACTTAATATCAAGTTACAGCAATGCTGGCCAGACCTAAGAAATACTTCCTATGTGTGAAATATAACCCTAAAGGATCTTATGTTGGATTCAACTATAAGATTCTAGCCATAAAATTTCCTGCAGCCAAAATGTGGAGCGATTTTTATCAGTCTACTGGCAATTGGCATTATGCTAAGAAGCTTGCAGGATTGTTTTTTGATTTCAGAAACACATGGGATTTTTTTTTTCTGAAGCAAAGCTTTAATATTTGTGATCATTGATTATAGACTAAACTATATGGTTTAAATTTTATTATCAAACACCAAGTAACTTAGGTAATAGTTCAATTCAGATCATTAAAGCTATCAAGATTTTGCTCAACATTTTAAGCAATATAACTCATTAATGTAAAAATAATATATTTATTAATTAGCTAATGAAGAATTTGGAGAGAAGAGACTCCACAGCCCTACCAAATACCTACTATGTCTCATTTGTTTGGAACTGGACTTCTAGGCTATTTTTATTCCCTGTGATTTACCACCGGTATCCTCTGGGTGATAGTTGAGGAAACAGATGCTGGGAATCTCTCTGCGCTCGGTTCCTGAGAGGAGAATTCTGACTCACAGCCCTGCCAGCTCGTGGCTTTGTACTCGCACATGCCGAGGGGGTGGGGTAAAGCGTAACCGCCTGCCCAATTTCCAGTCTCTCATTGCCAGTTTCCTCAAAGTTTCCACTTACGCACTTGACTCCCTTACCAACTTCGTTTGAAGTTCCCATTCCGAAATCCTGAACGGCATGTTCCCAGGATACGTTTAATTTAAAAAATAATAATAATAACTATTCCACGGGGATTTTCCAACTGAAATTAAAAAATAAATGGAAAACTGGGGATTGGGTATTCTTTTTTCAGAGTTTTTCCTTGACCGTTGATTGGTAGGACTGATATCTAAAGAGGGAAGATGCAGAAAAAAATCGTAGAAATCTTCCCTTCTAAGCTGTAAGCACGCTTTCTTGTGGGGAACCATAAACCTTCCCAGAGTTTCCTGCACCCTGTGATTTATTGTGAAAGAGTTTGAACTAAAAGAGATCTATATCTATTTGGAGATTATAATTAAACTGTTAATAAAAATTAATGTTTATTAAATGTTCATAAAGTATAGTGCAATATTCTTTCTTTGTGCACCTGGACTAACAAGAATATGGGGGTGGGGGGGGCTGTGCAGTTTAAATACCTTTTATAATGGATTTATAACAGAAGCTCCTTATAGATTGAGAATTCAGTTTCAGAAAGCAACAGTTCCTATTAAAACTATTACCTATTACTTTATGGAGAAATTAAATTCACTGGCTAATCTGTGCTTTACAAAGTTCTTTTAAAAACCTACTTTATTTTAAACAATAGGACCTAACTAGGTCATTTTTATAATTTATTTTTACATAAATCGATGAGACTTCCTTATCAGGCACCACTGAATTATCTAAATACTTATTAATTATATTACTTAATGTGATTTAATGATAGCCCAGAATAATGGATTTAGGCTATCTTTAAATTATGGAAATGTAGCAATTGTTATCGCATTTCAGATCAAATGAGTTTAAATCGATGAATTTGGTTTCATAACATAACTGCAACACCTCTGTGAGAATGAGGAAACAAGTCAACTTACTAATTTAATGAAAATCTGTCAGTTCTTGGTGGGGAAAAGAAATGTTTATGTTTATTAGCATGTAGATCAAGAAACCACGTAAAGACTAAATTATTGATTTTCCGTCATAGACACCTAATCACACTCAGGTTTACCACTGTGTGATTCTCTGTGGAAGACCTCACTGGTAGGTAGATTGGGCACAGTGCCTCCTCACTACCACCAAATAAATATTTCCACCAGCCACAGATAGACATGTACCTACAGTGCAAAGTTAGTAATATTCTAACAGAAAATGAGGAGCTTTGCAAAAGACTACTTGGATGAAGAAATTTGGTGAGGTGCCCACAATGAGCAAAGAACTTTAAAATGCAAGGGATTCTCCAGTGGAAAATCCTTACAGGCAGCTATACAACAGGCAAACAGTCAGCATAAAAATTTACATTTTAAAATCTATTCTCCAATAATATTGTGCACAGATATTATAAGGATTATAAGAAAACCACACACACACACACACACACACACACACACACACACACACACACACAAAGTGTAAATGATGCTCAACTACTCTTGTAGTTGTAACAAATAACTGATGTTTAACAGTTACACTCTTGGTCTCTCTGTACTAAAACACTGAAATAACCAATTGATTCAGTCAGACATTTGAGCAAAGAACTTCAGTCAGCGGTGCTGGTGGCCAAGTAGTTGGCCACCCAGGCAAGGAGGTAAATTCACCACCACTTACATATAAATGAAAAAAGACAGGTTGGCAATATGCTGATGGTGACACAGACTGGAGCAGGGGGAAATTTTTTTAAATGCATACTTCAACTCTGGTATATAAATCACAAAACTAAAATCCCTCCAATATACAGTCTTACCGTCATCGGTAAGACATATTTTCATTTTAATGTATCTCTTATACCATCAAATGGCCTGATTAAGTGTAATATTGAAAGTCAATCCTGTGGCATCTTAAGGGTTAAGTTCTGGGTTGTAATTTTGAAAAAAATCTCCCAGTAAGAATCAGGCTTGCGCTAGTTCAGCGAAAGGAACTGTTCTATAATGAGGCTTGGCCTGGACCAATCCCAGTAGAATTAATTTTGTGCTGTAGGACACCTAGATAAATTAGTTTTGCTTTAAATATTGAGTCCTAAAAGAGTTAAAAGAGGGAGAATATCAATCAATAATTTTTAGATTAACTACTTTGTATATGACAAAACAAAATTAACTTTGGCATTATAACCCCTTCTTCTGGCATTTCAGATGAACCCCAAGTTTAAAATAAATAATTGGAGATTTTAAACCAAAGCAAACATGTGCATGTGCTTGTTGGCACAGCATATCAACTCACTTTCTGGTTTGTAAAAAGAAAAGATTACTCATATTTTATAAAATTATAAATATGTTTACTTTTAGTTATTAAAATCTGAGAATTAAGAATGCCAAAAATATAGAAATAAATATAGAAATATTTCGGGGGGGGTGTAATGGAAATACTGAGGGAGTAAGCTTCGGAATTAAATGAAAAAATAATATCTCAGTTGTTAGACTCCCAAATTCTATTTTCATTAATTCCCTCAATGTTTACCCATTATTTTCCTTTTATAAAATTGATTTCTATTGAAATATTTGTGCAGAATTAAAATCATGTCTACAAATAACAACAGATTTAAACTAAAACTCCCTTGTATTTTAATGGCTTTTTCTGGTTAAATGTCCACCAAAAATGGTAAGTACAAGATTCATTTCCATGAGAGATGAAATCAGGCTTTTAACCTGGCCAATTGCCCATATAAACAATCTTCAATGTTATTTGGCCATCATTTGGTAATTAAAATGGGAAATCACAACCATACTGAATTTACACCCATGTGCCAAAAAGTTATTTAGCAGATAACTACAGATAGAGGAAATATCTCTTTAACAGACTCTTACGAATACATCTACAAGAAGCATCGGGCTTTTAAACAGCCGTAAAAAACAAGCAGCAGTTGAACAGTGGCACCCAGAGGTGAAAAGTATATTACTCCTCGAGATTTATATGGTTAACCACAATCTGTTTTTGAGCCATCCTTTTGTCACTTCTAGGTTTTTCACTAGTAACGTATCAGAAATCATTTTCTCTAAGTTGCATATTGAAATGCCATATTTTAATAAATTAAATAAATGTTACATTTTTAAAAAACCACTACTTGTGGATTAAATGGCATATCAATTTCCTTCCTTCAAAACAATAAACAAACCAGCTGAACACCAGGCCAGGACTTTCCAGAACTGAATCTAACGCTCACTCGCCTATGGCCTGTCAAAATTATTAGCTAAAACATTTTTAAGAAATGGTTCTGCAACTACTACACGGTTTCCATACACCCCAAATTGTGTTTTTACTCAAAATGTTTATGTCAAAATACTGCATATTCCTGAACCAAAATTATAACCCTGGGGAGATTTTCAGAAATCCCTACCAACCTCCCCATCTCCCCCCATTATTATGACAGCAGAGGATGGGGATGGCAGTAAGTGCTGTGCAGAGACGAGAAAAGGAAAGAAGAATAAGGTCTTATTCCACGGAAAGTTTAAATAAAGTCTATTTTGACCAAAATAAAATGTGCCTGATTTTTAATTAAAGAAGCTCCATACCTTTGAACCTGCCAACTAGCAGCTGCACTGAGCATTTGGCTGGCGCTGGCTCCTAAACTAAACTGCAGAAAACACCTCCTCCTGGGTCTAAGCACCTGCAGGGAGCCTCAAATAAACCTTCGTTTGTGGGGCCAGCATAGGTCAGGTTTTTTAAGAGCCTCAGAAGAACAGTCTTATTTTCGCTCCTGAGCTGAAATGCACAGATGTACTTAGTAGAGAGGGTTTTCCAGGCCGCTATGCCTAATCTACCACTGCTTTTCATGTTACTGAGTTTCCATTACCTTTTGTCAGACGTTCTCTCCAAGATCCCGCTGCTTCTTTTTAATCACCTAAGAAGCAGCACTGATGTCACAAGCTCCAGAAGAAGGCTCATCCTTCCTTATCTGCATCTTCCGCCTAATGGTGAGAAGTGAGCTTCCATATACTTGAACAAGGCAGGGAAAGGCTGCCAAAGTCATTATCCCACCACTTAGAATTGGAAGTGATCTGTCCCTTTTTTAGAAGAATGCTAATAACGTTTAAAATAATTTTACAAGGCCTTCAGCATTTCATGCGCAAAATAAAGGAAATGGCCAGGTGCTATTCAAAAGAAAAATAAAATCTCTCACTTCCTACTATCTGAAATCTACATCAGAATATAGTCTCCATTTCGCATATCATTCGTCTGACAGAGCTGAGAGAGGCTTATGTCTGCGTGAAAATTAGTATTAAAATAACCTCTCCTTTTTGATAGCTTCTTCTTGTCTTTTTTTTCCCCCATAAGTAGCAGCATCTGCATCAATATGTGGACATTCAGGGGTACCTTCTAGGCGGCATCTAAGTCGCTACCAAGCCGTTTGCCCGTGAATGGGCCGTGAACTGCAGCCACATGCCCGTGTGCCTGCTTGTGGCTAAGTCGCAGAGAGCACACTTGCAGGCTTTCTCGGACTCAAACCCGCACCGTCATTGCTCATCTTTGGTGACTGCATTATTACAGGAACAGCGTGAAGGAGCATCAGACTTACAGCATTTTGGAGCAGACCTTAAGGACGCTGCTCCTCATGGACCATATTGATCTCTCCAGCCATTCTTCGAAACCCCACAGCCGTTCCCAAATCTGCGCCCAGCGGAGCCAACACGCAGCAGTAGATCCGGGCGCCATCTAGTGGATTCTCCCGATCTGGGGGCGTCGGCAAGAGATGGTGGGGTTCTATGAAGATTCTGGGAACAATACCTAAAGCCAACCTGTAAAATAAAATGTTCTTCAAACTAC
>NW_006288615.1:13568926-13570475 GCF_000327345.1 Myotis davidii | reverse complement strand
GGAAAGAGGAATAGATACATGCACTCAAACGGCCCTTACAGGAATTTCACAACTGATTCTTCAATATGAATGTTCGTGTCAAAGTGCCCCATTATTTCTGTATTTACTATGAGAAGGAAAACGTGAAAAGCTCATTTTGCCAAAATATTGCCACTTGTCTGTGATCTCCTAATTGCTTATCTCCACAAACAGTATTTCTGTATGGTCCGAAGCCTCTGCCACAGTAGCGGAGACTATTAAATATTGAATAAATAGCTATGACATAAGTAGATGGCTGTCTCTCTGTGAGTAAATGCCCCGGTTATTCGTCCCTTTTGATGAGCTAAATATATCAACAATAACTGACATTTACTGAGCTTCACTAAAGCAGGCGTAAGTGCTTATACATGTTCTTATTGGACGCTCACGGCAGCCCTATGAAATAAGTACTTTTGCTATCTTTATTTTATGCTCAGGAAAGCTGACTCTGAAAAGTTAAAAAGTTCACCCAGTTGACACAGGTAGTAAGAGACAGAGCTAGAACCGGATCTCAGTCTGTCTCCAGGGCCTGGCCTCTGAACCACTATACAAACTGCGTCTAACCTCTGAGTTATTGAATATATGGCACACTATGATCTTTTTAGTGGTTGTTATATTTCAATGATTCACTTTACAAAAAGTAAATAGTTATCATTTATCCCATGCAAAATCTGTTATTTAGATAGCTGTTAAAAGTATTCAAGTTGTTATGAATTTTTACCATTTTTGTTCTTCAAAGAATGAGCTTACTATAATCAAAAGATTTGCACAGAGGAAGGAAGAGAAATTACTTTGCTGATCAAAGGACTAATGTGAACTGACTGCCTTTAGCTAAGACTGCAACAATGGAGTGGAAGAGCTAGGGGAAATGTGAGATCTGCTAATAACTGTTTCTTTGTTTTTTCAGTTCACCTGACCTCTTCAAGCATTTTAATTTAGAATTGCTCCTCACAGCCCTCAGGGTTGGTCTCATGAGTAAGCAAATCAGGAACCTCACAGGAACCACCTGCGGGGGCTTATTTCAAGAGAATTGGAAAGGACTCCCAACCCCCTAAAATATTTAAAGATGTTTAAAATTGCTTTCTTAGAGCTTCTTGCCTTTGACTTAATCGACAAAGGGACATTAGTCACAATGTTCAAAACTGGAATAAACCACAAAATGGATAAATAACATGGTACATTCATTCATACAATGAAATATTATTCAGCATTTAAAATGAATGCACTAGGCAGGGTCGGCGGGGGGGGGGGGCATTGAAAGTTTCATATTCTCTCTCTCTCTAAAAATAATAAAATAATGGCGCACACACACACACACACACACACACACACACGACAAAATATAATTTGGAGCAAAAAAAGCAAGACACAGAATACACAGAATTCCACTTACATACAATACCAAAGCAGGTAAAACTAAACTATTGCTTAGGGATACATAATTCAGATGGGAAAACTACAGAGAAATGCAAGGACATGAGGTCACAGAAGTTGGGCTAGTGGTTGCCTCTGAGAGGGGACTGGAACAGGA
>NW_006288615.1:13566593-13568868 GCF_000327345.1 Myotis davidii | reverse complement strand
TCATCCAACTGTTACGCTCATCTCGTGTTCACTTTGCTGTATGTTTTATTTCACAATAAAAATGTAAAATGAGCACATCCAATGGTCATTCAAAAATGCATCAGGAAGAACACAGAAAGCTTTATCCATCACTTACGTTTTGGTGAGAATAAGTTCAGTAGCTCTATGATTGCAGGCAGACTTGGGAGGAGAGGAGAACAGAGCAAGCATGAAGATTAAATTTTAGAAGAGGGTAATGGTTGGATTGTGAGCTCTGGCATCAGACAGACCTGGACTTGAACTAGAGGCCTGCTGCTTGCCAACTGTGGGCCATGGACTGATGTATAAACCTCTCAAACCTTCCACTCTCCACCTATAAAATGAAGATTAGAATAGGCCCTGCGTTAGAGGATTATTATGAGACCTACGAAACGTACTGGTTTTCATTAATTGCCCAATAAATGTCTTTTTTTTTCTTTCCCAGAGATTGGAATTGGAGGAGAAAATCACCACAGGCAGTAGTAGAAAAAGCTCAGAGACTACCCTCACTGTATGTATTTTCCACTCCTCCCTTGTCATTTCCCCACTGGCTTCTTCACAAACCACTCACCTGAGATTGCTCCAGCAAAGGCCACCGGGGACCTTCTTGTTACTACACCCAATGAACATCTTTTTCTACATCCTCTGACATTGTTGGCTGTCCTTATCCCTTGAAACTTTTCTCCCCTTGGTTTCTTCAATACTCTAGGCCAGTGGTTCTCAACCTTCTGGCCCTTTAAATACAGTTCCTCATGTTGTGACCCAACCATAAAATTATTTTCGTTGCTACTTCATAACTGTAATGTTGCTACTGTTATGAATCGTAATGTAAATATCTGATATGCAAGATGGTCTTAGGCGACCCCTGTGAAAGGGTCGTTCGACTGCCAAAGGGGTCGCGACCCACAGGTTGAGACCTCTGCTCTAAGCTGTTTCTTTCTTGCGGAACTCCTACCCCTACTCATGGACAGGCCCTTGTCATGTCCCGCCTGTCCTCCATAGCCTCCTAACCAGTTCTCTCCAGTGTGGTCACTCCCCACACTTTAGCCAGAGAGTTTGTCCTAACATGTAAATCTCATCATGCCTCCTCTCCAGAGCCTTCGTATGAACCACTGTGATCCTTAGCCCTGGAGCAGCTGATCTGTCTGTCTGTCCTCAGGCTCCTCTATCGCCATGCTAACCTACCCAAACTCATGTAGATTTTCTTGCCTTTATACCACCTGTTCTCTCTGCCTAGAAGGCTCCACCCTCCCACCCATCCCTCAACACTTGGCCTACCTCACTTACACATCTTCAAAACTCAAGAGAAATCTCTTTCCTACCTACTATCCACCCCTTCCTTTGCAATCAATACAATCCCTAATTATTCTTGAACCACTGCATTACTTGTGTGATGATCTATATCCTCAATAAGACAGTCAATTCCTTAAAGACAGGTACTACTTCTTGCTCGTCTTTGTATACCACCACCCAACACAATGACCAACAAACACCTAGGTAAGTGAATTGATGAATCGGGCAAATAATCGATTCTATCCCAGCTTTGCAGAACTACCATTGCCATCTCTTCTACTGCAACTCTCTCACTCACTCCCTTTTCTAAAGGGAAAAAGAGTTATGTGTCATATCCTGGTCCTTCAAGCCCTGTCTTCTAACATTTCTTAGTCTTGTCATAATAATTATATTTTTCCAGATTATATTTAACTAATGAGCCACTTTCTTCAAAAAGGAGAATCTCATCACAATAAGATTATTATGACAAGCTTTTTCCACACTTTGTTCTTCATGCCCAGAATGACATTGGTAAGATAAGACATTTTAAAAGTCAATAGCACTTATTTTGAAGTTTAAACTATCATGTTTTTAAAAAAAAAAAGTCATTTCCTTAAACAGGAAATGTATTAATAATGGCACAAAAGACAGTACAAGTCATGCTATAGAATACAATGTTTCCCTTCAAACAGAAAATAATGTTCTTATCCTCAAGAGTAGTAATTCTTTACTTTAGTTGTTTAAAAAAATAAATGTAGGAGGGGGAAATCCTTGGCACCCTTCATCTTGCATTTGCATATATTTTGCTGAGTTATGATCATGTGATTTAACTAAAGACATAAGTTGAAACTATCTGAAATTTAAATTGCAACAATACTTTCTAGTTCTCACTAATCAGATAAGTTCTTTTTACTTTATACATGCATTTTTACTCCCACATTTGCAAAACTATTATATGTTTGCCATTCATTCATTCTATCAAGCA
>NW_006288615.1:13553963-13565859 GCF_000327345.1 Myotis davidii | reverse complement strand
CTGCTCGCCCGGATCTGGAGGTCAGAGTCTGCGACTCCCTCCCGATTGTAAACAATCGCGCCCTCCGCGCTGCCAGCCCCGCTCCGCGCGCCCTCGGTACCTGAGAATTTCACTTCAGCACTGCGTCCCCTCTGAGTCTGGATATAATATTCTCTTTACTCCTAGTTGCAGAATTTCCACTCAGCCAGCCCGCCTGTGTTTCTGGATGTTGTGGGTCCCTGGTTCAAGCTTAATTTGATGTGGTTGTTCAAGGCGGCAATCTCCGGCGTTAACCTATGCCGCCATCTTCGTTTCTCCTCCAAGAAGTACATTCTTTAAAAATACTGTTTTGAGGAATGATTTAGAAATGCTTATTTTCTGCTCTTTTTTTTTTTTTTTTTTTTTTTTTGAGCAAAGAGGGTTCAGTTCTGGGTTGGTGACAGAAACAGAGAAGATGAAATTTTGTTTTTCCATAAAGCTAGAGGTTGCAAAAATACCTCAACATGAAAAGGCATATCTTTTTTTATGGGAATTTTTTAAAAATTAGAGGCCCGTGCACAAAATTCATGCACAGGTGCAGTCCCTAGCCTGGCCGGCAATCAAAGCGCAAGCATGTGGCGTGTAAGGGCAGGTTTCAGCTGACCTCTGGGCCCTGGGCACCACCTGGGCCCCTGGCCCCTGCGTGCCCCCCCTCCACCTGAGTCATGGCGCCTGAGTCCCCACGCAGAGATGTGGTGAGCGTGGCTGGATGTCACAGGCCAGGGCGCAGTGTGGGACTCTGTGCCACCCATGGCACCGCATGGAAACCAGGTAGGCAGCAAGCTCTCTCCTGGCTGGGCTCCTGCACAAATCCACAGGGAGCCCACCGGCTCCTGCAGTCCCCGCAGCTGCGGCCCGCTCACCCGGAAGAGGCCAAGCGGGTGTGGGGCGGGCTCCTGGGAGCCCTGGTGTCCCAGGGGAAGGTCGCAGGGGGACTGACAGTGAGCTCAGTAGACACCCCACATTCTCACTGCACCTCCCCCCATCACCTGCACCTCCGTCCCAGTCATCCAGGCTGCCAGATAGCTGGCCAGAGGTCGCAGACCCTGCCCAGGTGCCATGGGAGGTAGGTTGCTGCTAACCCCCCAACCTCCAGTTCCCTGTCCCAGCCCAGGGCCCAGCCCCAATTGGACAATCAGGGTCTGCTGGCTGCTGGTCACCATCTGCGGAGCGATTGGTGGGGTGCGTGGGCCCCTGCTCGCATCTGCCTTGGCCTGGCACCACCCACTCACCTGCTCCACCATCCTGCCACGGTCCCACTCTCGTTGGGTCCCATCGGGGCTGGCAGCACCTCCACTGCTGCCTGTTAACAGTGCCGCGTCACCAACACCCGCCATGTTCTGCGCCACCCCCTGGTGGTCAGTGCATGTCATAGCAAGTGGTCAAACTCTCAATAGAACTCTGGGTTGAGGGGACAATTTGCATATTAGGCTTTTACTATATAGGATATTTTAACCAAAAGCCAAGCAAGAGAAAACATGGTGACATCAAATCTACCTTTTTAATAAACTTGGATTGGTTTGAATTGCAGAGGGTTGGGTGCAGAATTCACTCCACTAAGTCGATTTAGTGAAAACTGAGAAATATGCCCTTGAGCACAGTGTGGGTGTAAGAATGACTCATCCTTCCACTGTTTCTTTTTTTGTTTTGTTTTGTTTCGTTTTGTTGTTGTTTTTATTAATTTCTTTTTTATTGTTTAAAGTATTACATATATCTCCTTTTTCCCCATTGCCCCCTTTCTCCAGCTGTTCCCATCCTCAGCACCCACCCCCAGGACTTCCACTGTTTCTTGAACTGGTTTGTGGGCAAAGATACATGTTACTTTGTCTGGTGTGATTTGAAAAGGATTTAAGGAATTCAGAAGTTCCTTATCTGTTCAAAAACAAAGCAAAACAAAACAAAATGATTTTTTTTCTGCCCCAAAGTATCTCCCTTATGAATGTGTGGAATTTCACCATTCTATTAAAGTAAACAAAAGAGTGAGTCTATATATTCCCAGGGGACAGAGGCTGTCACTGCCTCACAATCCCATCCCCAGGATGAGATCAGGGCCTGGCACAGAGGCTGATCAATAAATATCTTTTGAATAAACACGTTTACTGACATTTTTATGCAAAGGAGTATTTTTAAATGTTGTTTGTTGCTTTTTTCTTATTAGATCTCTTTCTAATGCATAAATGCTAGAGTTTAAAGAATTGAAAAGCTAAGAAAGGGAAACTTTGGGGTAAATAAAGTGTATTTATTCATTCAGAATGGAGATGAGGGCAAATTTCTGACTTGTAACAATTTTTTTGGCCAGCCTGCTTACAATGCAATAAATGAAGAGGAGAGAATAAGTGTTCTCTTCTAACAAATGAATTTGGTTACTTAATAATGGAGTACATTCTTTCTTTAGTTTTATTTTTCAATAGAATGTTGAAAGCCTGCAGCTTCTGTGGGTCTCAGTGTGCCTTTCCTTCCCAGAATGGAGATGAGGGCAAATCAGCCAGGCTTCCTGTGGTTCTGGGTGAAGTCCGTATTGTTTCTCTGAGGTATTAATCAATTGTTGTGTGCGGCGTTAATTTCCCGGTGTTTATCTCTGCCGCCATGAGTACATTCTTTCTTTAGTTTTATTTTTCAATAGAATGTTGAAAGTTTACTTTCAGTATTATTTTGCATTGGTTTCAGATGTACAGCATAGCAGTTAGACAATCATATATACTTTACAGTGTTCCCCCCACCACCACCACCAATATTTCCAGTAACCACCTGGCACCATACAGGGTTATTACAATATTATTGACTATATTTCCTACATTGTGCTTTACATCCCAGTGACTATTTTGTAACTCCCCATCTGTCCATCTTAATCCCTTCACTGGAGTACATTCTTTATCATCAAAATTTTGTAATCCAAAAATCAGTGGGTGGTGGTATGTCCTTGTCTTTATAAGTTCCTATAAATCCTAATTCTAGTTTTACTTAATTGAGCTATTGGGGTGGGAGTGGTGGGTTGACTGAGAAAGAAATAATTCCAGCATGTAGATTTTCACTAGCCTCTCCTATTGTCAGATTTCACAGTAACGATTATTATTGAGATGGAGCAGTAATATACAAAAGGAGGACAAGTAACTGATGTTGGACACATTTTAATCTTTATGAAAAATCTTACCCTACCACCAGGGGACTGTGGTCCTGTGTTAATTTGCAGCTTGAACCTAACAATTGAATAAGGCATCAGAATAAGTCGAATGGAGAGCTGTGTACTGTAGTATTATGCCAACTATTAGATTACCTTTTAAAGAGGGAGAAAATATACGGCAGGTTTCATTTCAACACTTGAAAGAAAAGGCAGTAAGGTTATGTTAAATTCAGGAAGGAAAATTGTTTAAGTTGCATCTTTGTTAACAATTTGGAAGCATCCATTGTATTACTTTTGTAATGTTATTGAGCTAGTTTTATTAAGGCAAATTTATAGCAATGTTAGAAATTAATACCACTCTTATTTCCTCCACTGCCTGACTTTATTGAATGCCATGGGGCATATTAATCAGTAAAGCCAAGTAGTGCATGAAATAAAAGTATAAATTAACCTGTAACATGAACATAAAAGGGGCTTAATAAAATAGAAATAAATAACACTTTAATGCTAATCAACCTGACCTATCTGAGCCAAGCAAAAATTGTGATAATGCCAAACACAGGATCTAAAGAGCCCTATATATTTAAATAAAGTTAGATGGAAAGCAAGCATTGACATGGAAGTCAAAGATGACAATCACGGCCACATAAGTCAGAAATGACATGTTGCCTGAATGGTGGTCCTCTCAATTCAACAGATAAGCACATGTACTGCATTAAAAGATTGTGAACACTGGGCAGCTAACTATTCTAAGTTCCCACTTCTTGTCAAATGGTTTAGAAGAAAATGATTGTCTTATTGGACTTCCCCCCACCACCCCAATATATTCAGGTACTTTCAAAAGTACAATATATAGCTCTTAAATTTATTGATATATGCCATATTTTCTCCAAAAAAATTTAAAATATTATATTTTATCAAAATTTTTTAAATCTCTTCTCTATCTGTAATTAGGACTCTTTTTTACATTATTGTACCTTTTCTTTCTGGATTAAGTACAGTACAGTATTAATATCACTATTAATAGAGGATGTTTATAAATCATATTTTTTTAGAAAATGGACTTTACTGAACAACATTTACATATAACTCAAGGACACTCTAATTTATTGCCCTTCAAAAAGTGTTTCCTATGAGCATATAATTGAATCAACTATGATACCACAGTGTATAACCCTTACAAAATGAAAGTCAAAGCTTGTTTAAAACAAGTAGCCATAGAATGATATTCTCAGCTCTTCACAGAAAAACTGAAACAGCCATAAACTTCAATCTAATCTATAAATTGACATTTACATATGAAATCCAAAGGAGATCATGGGGGCAGAGGGAGAGACATGTAATGCCTATTATTTTTATAAGCATCTGTTAACCTCTCCAGGTTGATGGAAGAACAAAGCAAAATAATACCATAGCATTTGGAATAATAAAATATGTTCCCTGAATGTAAGATATTATTACTAATATTCATGGGAAGAAAATACCCAACACAGCTCTACTTGACTTTTTCTCCTGGATCTTAGCATTAACAGTATTAATCAAGGAAGATGATATAAAAACACTTTAAATCATATTCTAAAATATGTGAACGGTGACTTTAAATTATAACGTCCTTATTTTGCTTTCTAATGCTAATGCTAAATCAATTTGATTACATCTTCAAGGATCCTGTTCCCTGTCACCAGATCAATCTCCCTGGAATATTATTCCTATTACATTTCTCTCTAAAACCCTCCCTGACTCCCTCTGCTCCCAGAACAAAGCCCTAACTGCTCAGCCCACATCAAAACTTCACAGATAGCCTCCATACTCCCATAGGTGCCCAAACTTCCTATGTCCTGGTCTAACCGGGCCCCTTTCCAATCCCAACCCTTTGTGATCTTTCTGCCTAAGAATCTTTCCCTCTCACCACAACGACATACTCCAGGCCTCCCACCATCCCCTCCTGACCTTCAAGGCTCTCCTCAAATGCTACTCCCCCTGAAAGTTTTCTGATGACAGATTGCTTTTTTACAAAATAAGTTTTCAACATGGAGGGAGCCATAACTGTAGATCCACAGAATTGTTGATCCATCATAGAATTTTTCCATCAAAGAATTTTTGTTGTTGTTTTTGTTAATCCTCACCCGAGGATATTTTTTCCATTGATTTTCAGAGAGTGGAAGTGAAAGAGGGAGGGGAGAGAGAGAGAGAGAGAAACATCAATGGGAGATGTGAGAGAGACACATTGATTGGTTTCGGGGGATCCAACCTGCATCCCAGGTACCTGCCCTTGATGAGAAATTGAACCTTCAACCCTTCAGTGTGCAGGGCCAATGCTCTAACCACTGAGAACACTGGCCAAGGCCATCTTAGAATTTTAAGTCTTATATTGTTTGTCTTAAATTTTTTCTCAATTTTTAAAAAATTGCATGTGTTGTACTGGGTCTTTAGCAATGTAAAGTTGATGCTTAGCTTTAAGCTATTTCTTTTGAAATTCAAAAATTACTAAATAGGAATTATTTAAATTTACAAAACCCTTCGTAACATAATTATGAAACTTCACATTATGAGGTGACTTTTCTGATATCATGGGCAAGATCACCAATGCAGGTATGTGAATTCCTTCCCCTCCAATCTATATATTTAAAAGCCTAAGCAACCATTACGACTGGACAACCAGATGACCGGCCAGTCACTATGACATGCACTGACCACCAGGGGGCAGACAATCAATGCAGGAGCTGCTCCCTGGTGGTCAGTGCTCTCCCACAGCCAACTTCCTGCAGCTGGCTAACCTCCTACGGTCCCTTCCCCTGGCAGGCTGGCCTGATAGGAACTGGGCTAGACTGCCCTGATCAGCCCCAATAGCCAGCCAGGCAGAGGGACCCCACCTGTGCACGAATTCGTGCACCAGGCCTCTACTAGAGCAGAATAATCCAGGATGGGCTACAATATATGAAATGTGTGCCCAGAGACATTATAATGGCTTAGAGAGCAGAAAGTCATTTAGATATTCTGAATTATTTTACGGAAGTGAAAACCTACTGACCCAAGGACCTCATCAAGCATAAGGAAACAATATTAAAGGCCACTGGGCTTCTGCATTTTATTAACTTCAAAATTGAAAAATTGTCTCGGTCATAGAAGAACACCAAGTGATTGTGGTGGGACCTCCCCTCACTGTCACAACCTCAAACATATGCCAGATGGTATGTTTTATTTTCTATGCTTTATTTCAGATTTTTTTTTAAGTTGTAAGTGCCAGAGAACAGCCACAAAGATTATATAGAGGTTTTAGTTGATTTCATCTTTTGTAAAATAACAAAATTCAGAACAGGTTTTCCCCTGGATTTCCCCTGGAGAAGAAGCCCAGCCAGTATGGCTCAGTGGTTGAGCATAGACCAGGCCCAGGTTGGGGACTCGATTCCCAGTGTGGGGTGTGCAGGAGGCATCTGATCAATGAATCTCTCTCATCATTGATGCTTCTATTTCTCTCCCTATTCCTTCCTCTCTGAAATTAATTTTTAAACATTTTTTAATAAAATAAAGACAGAGAAGAGAACTCTTACTGCCAATTTCTTGCCTATCAATTATTCATGATGATATCCTAATCATTTCATATAATTAAAGAATAAAAATTGACCCTCTTTGACTTAAAATTATAATAGTCTAGCAATGGTGATTATCTGTATTCTAAATATCTATATTATAAATGTACATAGATTGTAAACATCTTTGTTATAAAAATGTAAAACAACTATAATTATTATTATTATTATAATCCAGCTGGAGAAACTGCAGAGCATAAAACCATTTGGGCTCCCCCTGCTGTTTCTACTGCCAAACTTAAGTAACATATCCGGTTGCCAGAGCTTGGTAACCTGATTTTTAAGGCTGATTCATAAACAAAGGGTAAACAAAACAATAATTAAAATGTTAATAAATCAGTGGGTCAAGGGGAAGAGGAGACATGAGATTGTCCATGCATTGAGTGTAGTTAGTAAGCATTGTGCATGAAGGTGACCATTGTCTGGGATTCCAAAGGCTATGCTGATGCACTTCTGGGGACCATCAAGGCTGTTCTGTCACTGCACTCAGACTAGTAAGTTTGCTGTGGAACTTTATCAGATCTGAAAATTATATACTGACCACTGGCAAATTGGACACAGCATCGCCATTTCGAAGCTGCAAGTGCGACATGTAGACTAGCCCAAGCCCAACAGGGCACACTAAGGAGATGATTTTGGAGAAACCGTAATGACATTGAACAGGAGGCTAGCTTAACATCTTGTCCAAGTGAGATCCCAGGCCTCCTCCGTGATGGCTGCTTGGCGTTCTGCAAGCTAATGAGGGGAACCATCTGCAGGACTGTGCTGGCAGATGTGTCCCCCTCATACTGTGCCAACGGCTCCTAAATGGGGAAGTCTATGGAGGGCTCCAGGATCACTCTGCGAGGGAAGATTGTGCTATTTAGCAACTGTGTAATCTAGAAGCCAAACAAATATTTCATTATTTGCATATATGCATTTTAGTATGCTTATCTTTTCAAATGTGAATATCAGAAAGACGGGTGAATGTACTTATTTGGAAATGTGTTTATATGTTGTCACATTCAGAGACACCCATGAGTAAAAATGATACCCTACATATATTTCTTTTGTAAAGATTCTATAGCCTACTTCAAATGAAAGAAGGATCCAACTTGAGTGGACTGGTTATTTGCCAATATTACTATTTCATCAGAAAAATCTCCAAAGACATTTATACATACTCAGGTATGTTTTCCTGCCTTCAAATGTGTTCATTTTGCAATATAGAGTAAATTTCTAATTTTATCATATAAAAAAGTAATATGAAATTAAACTCAAATGATAAATCTTAAAATCTTTATGAGTAAATTTCAAATTATGATGGAATGACATTTCAAAGCATTCACTTGGCAGCATATGGGAAATTACATAAGGGTTATAGTAGGCATCAAAATATTTTAAGGCAACCATTAAACAGTTTTAAAGAAAGACCTAATCACAAGCTCAGCACTTAAAATAAGTACTTACATACCACAAAGCTGTTTTAAAAGAGCATAAATTATTTTATCCTGCTGCAATTCTCAAAATGTTATGGCAATTCAACTCTATCTTCCAATTTAGTTCCAATTAATCTACCATCATTGAAGAGCCTTGTTAAAATTATTTTTCTTTTTCCAAAACAATGATAATAATACTCCTTTTCAGGTCTTGATTTGAAACTCTTATTCAATGATATAGGCTCAGCTTTCATCTCAAAAGAGAAATAAAAGAGACATAGAGGAGACCAAATAAACTGAAGATTTTAAGATATTTAACCAGGGCCTTATTATATATCAAAAGTTACAAGATGCTTAAGATCAAAGACAAAATGTCTACACTTTAAATTGATGAGTAACAAGGTCAGGTGAGTGTGTGTGTGTGTGTGTGTATGTGTGTGTGTGTGAAATAAGCAGCTTTTAGCAAAAGTGTAAAATAACTTAAAATAGCAGTTTATGTAAATCTCACACAGCAGCACCATGACCAGCTATCTTACCATCTAATGTTTCATATAGAGAAGGCTTTAAATATATTTAAAATGAAACTCTGTTATAGCAGAGTAACATCAATTAGACTGCCAGGTATAACTGCGACAATCTTGCTGCCTGAAACCTCCTCTTAAATTAGATCTGTCTTCCAAAAATATTATTACAAGAAATTTCAGTTCTGATTACCCTCTTTCTCTTTAGCATAGATATAGATGTACAAATGACATTTAAAGAGAAAAGTTCCTCTTACAAGCTTCAGCTTGTTTTCATAATAAATTCCACCTTGAGTATTAGTACTAATAATTGATTTTAGCAATAAGCAATAGATTTATAAGCAGCTCCCATTACTTAAGGAAAGAAATGTCTCAACTTCCGGTTTTATTTATTAGCATTTGAAGTCCCTGCATACCCCTAGTAAGATCAGTGATGGCTTAATTAAATGAGAAAAATGGCCTGCCAAAGATTCTTTGTTCTTAAAATAAATACTGCATGTTTTCAGTTTTCCTGCAAATCATCTTAACCTATTTCAATTTGAGGATAGATTGGGTCCTAAGCCTAAATTTATTTCATACATCTCAAATAAAGTGGGGGGCTGTTTTTAGTGGGGTTTTTTTGCCTGAAATTTTAATATATTTTTTCATTGTGTACCAGCTACAAATATTATCTTAAGAGGTTTCTTCTGCTTTATTAGCCATTTGAGAGTTGTTCATCTTAGGGTTGTAACAGTGAGAAGGTAGCACAGCCTGTTCACAGTAGAAATATTTGCTACTTAAAAAATATCACAAATTTAGACTTACAACATGTCTGTCCTCAGTGCTGTGTTTGTGAGGAAGTTCCATAGTGATCACATGTTCTAAGTATATATTCAAATATATCTACAAAGGAAAACCAAAAAGCTAAGCATTCCCTGACAAAAGATTAAGCTGCTCCATCAACATGGCAGGAATATTTCAAATACATCATCTCTTCTCAACTCCTTTGGGAAAAGATTGCATTTGTCGGGCCTCTCCCCACCCCTGTCCACCATTTTTCTCTACTTTTGTCTATAATCTCTGTCCACTCGGCAATGATCCCCCATTATATTGATGGGAGACATCGATGGGGAAGGAGGGGGGCGAGAAGATGACAGACCTCTGATTTGAGACCAACAACGTGGCTCCCCTCGCCTACCGCTAGCTGGCGCCAGAGCTCTAAAGATGCAGTGACATAGCGTGTCTTCGCTTGCTAATTAACAAACAGGCTTGCAAACTGATTGTGGTCATCCGAGGAAAATACTAAATAATTTTAACTCTGAACATGCAGTACAGCAGCAGCACAGGGTTTACCATTCCAATTAAAATACCTTCATTGTATGCCTCCAAGCTTTTGTCGAGAGAGAGAGAGAGAGAGAGAGTTAACATTAAAGATTTCATGAAGGTTTTTTTCCTCATCCAAATAAAACAAGGCGAAGTCTTTTTTCCTCCACTGTACATATAAAAGTTTAAAAATTTCCGGTTATATAATGCTCTGTTAACCTAAATAAAGTGCCTTTTTTATTGTGCCTTTAGTCTAAGACAGAAGTGTCCGACACATCAGGGTCACACACGGAAAGCGACTTTACTGCGTGAGCTCCTAATTCACGCTTACACCTTCCTTTCCTTCAGCTTTGCACTCTCGGCCTGAACGCTCCCAGAGAGCAGCTTTCTCTCCTCCTGTCCTGCCTCTTCTTGTGTAAGCACGGCACTGACTTCCAGACACTTCCTTGGCCGCAGATCTGTGGGGAGGAGCTGGCCAGCCATTCTAAGGGCACATAATTGCTCATTTGGGGGGAAGGTGGCCTCTGGACAAAAGAACGGGTTTGCTTCGTGACATCAAATAACATGCTGACATTTAGGTCTGGATAGAAGGTGAGAATGAAATGTGATGGACAGTCCAAATGTGTGCATAGCAAACACAATGAAGGAGCTCCCTGTGCCTGCAATGTAAGGGAGGGTCGGGTCGTATCCTTTGCTATCAGTTGTAATTCTGTTGGGCCTTTCCTGGAGACATGAGGGGGAACTACGTTAACCACAACCTGGAATGCTCTGATCTTCATGTGAACTCCAGTTATCTTTTATTACTTACTGGCCTTGACCTATATAGAAGGGCGGCATCAGTTGCTACTGAAGCCTGCAGGTCCCTCTCCGGAGCCTAGGCAGGCCTGAGTCCCATGCACAGTTTAATTCATATTCCACCCAACATGCCCGTTTTATTTCCAGTTGAAATTGCTCATTTAATTGCACTGTAAGTTTTATGGGGTATGCCCCAGGCTGCGTTCTTTATGCTAGGCATTTCAGTATTTATGGGTAGAGCTATACCCAAAACTTCAAACATAAAGTGAAACCAGCAAAATATGCTCTCCTCCGGTTCCATAAATACTTTTCACCAGTTTCATTATTTTTTCCAATGAAATTAAATGAGTGTGTTAAACCTATCACATAGACTATTGCTTGGTGTCTCTGGAGTGCTTTTGTCCTTCATATTCATATCTGATACAGCTCTGCTTTCCTGCTTAAGAACGAGACTGCAAAAGAACAAGCGTGGTCCATTCTGAGTAACAAAAAGACTTCCTCGGTCAGTAGTCTATAGCATTTTTATCCATGAAAGTAACCTTTTTTATTTTTTAAAATGAACTGTGACACCTACACACAGTATATAAACACTCCAGATTACAGATCTAACACATGTATTGCAGAATAGGGTTAGTTTAAAGAAATAAATGTCTGTGTCAGCTAGCTGCCAACGATGGTTTCTGTGTTTGGGGGCAGGGGCAGACAGGCATATAATGTTACCTGTAGCAGATCAGAATACATTCCTAAACTCAAATGCTAATGAGGTTCTATTGTGCTCACTAAATCTATGATTGCATCTATCTGTTGCTGTTATCCCATTACATTCCTTTGCCTGTGTCCTCAGTAGTGGAAGCAGTGGTTGAGCTGGAGCCCTTCTACGTACCAGCAATGGGCACAGTCCCCTGCTCACCAGCACTGGGCAGATAGTGTGATCAAGAAATACACTTTGGTGCCCTGGCTGGTTTGGCTCAGTGGATAGAGCGTTGGCCTGCTGACTAAAGGGTCCCAGGTTGGATTCCAGTCAAGGGCACATGCCTGGGTTGTGGGCTCAGTCCCCAGTGAGGGGCATGCAGGAGACAGCCAATCAATGATTCTCTCTCATCTTTAATGTGTCTGTCTTTCTCTTCCTCT
>NW_006288615.1:13533756-13552569 GCF_000327345.1 Myotis davidii | reverse complement strand
GCGGGAAGAGACTGGACAAAAATCATGCACCTAGGGATGAGGGCAGAGAGTGGGTGGGGAGTGAGGGCGGCGGGGTGGGAACTGGGAGGAGGGGAGTTATGGGGGGAAAAAAGAGGAACAAATGTAATAATCTGAACAATAAAGATTTAATTTTAAAAAAAGAAAGAAGAACGAAAGAGAGAGAGAGAAAGAAAGAAAGAAAGAAAGAAAGAAAGAAAGAAAGAAAGAAAGAAAGAAAGAGAAAGAAGCTTTGGTTGTGTTAAGCTATAGATTAAATTTCTTTCTCACGCAAGGCTGAATGGGAGGGCCAAAACTGATACAGTGGTCCATGGTATTAGGGACCCACAGACTGGTGAAACTGGTCACAGCAGAACTATGTCACTGCAGAAAGAGCCTTGTTTATTTAACAATATACTCAGTTCAAAACAAAGTTAAAAGACTGTATGCTTGTTTTAGTTTCACATCTAAGTTCATTTTTGGCCACCACTATTTCTGTAGAAAAAAGTTTTATTGTCAAAAATGTTTTTAAGCATTTCTTATGAGCACTACACTGAGGCCAGGAAGGAGCCTGACCCACAAAGTATTTATGGTCCAAGATGTGGGGAGAAGAAAGACAAACCAGTGGGTGTATGGCAATTTTTGTACCAAATTAACTATCAAAATGCAAATCAAAAAAGGACCTGAGGAAGGCAGTGGCATGGTGTCACACCCTTCTCTCATTATCCTTTCGTTTTCTTTGCTTCTTTTCCTCCTCCTCCCTTACTTTATTTATATAGGGGGAAATCTATTGTCCATTGGTGGATTCAAGCATGCCTGGATATGTTTGTCAAACTGGTGGGGCAGGCCCAGCAGAAGCCTGAGGGGCCCCTGGCAATGGACTCAAACTGCGTCTGCTACTTACATTCAAACACATCCAGACAAGTCCAGCGAATTAGAAGAGAGTAGGAGAAGGGGCAATGCGTAAGATGCCAAAGTCTCCCAACAAAAGAACTCATTCTCAGGGAGGAGCTACTTGCATGATGCGAGGACTGCTTTATTTTCCCCTCTCAAAATAATTCTCTTTTTTAAAAATTGAGGTTTAATCAACACACAACATTATATTAGTTTTAGGGATACAATGTAATGATTCAACATTTGTATATATTATAAAATGATCACCATAATTAGTCTAGTTAACATCCATCACTATATACAGTTACAGAATTATTTTTCTTGTGATGAAAACTTTTAAGATTTACTCCCCTATGTCAGATATGTTCAAGATTTATTGGGGAGATCACTTTGGAATAAATGTCTAATCACTATGTTGTACACCTGAAACTAATATAATATTGTATGTCAACTATAATTGACATTTTTTAACATTAAAAAAAGATTTACTTTCTTAGCAACTTTCCATCAGACAATACAGTATTGTTAATTACAGTCATCATGCCATACATTCCATTCCATGACATATTTTATAACTACAACTTTGTATCTTTTGACTCCCTTCACCTATTCTGCTCAACCCCACTGCCCCAGCCAGGTAACCATCAATCATGCTAATCCAATTTTAGTATATGTGCTATTGAATGGAGCACTCAAAATCATTCTTCTGGCTGTTCTTAAGCCTAGGAAATTGGACACAGGGTCAGAATCTGTGTACCTAATGGGATCATCACTGTTAGAAGCTTAAGCAGGATTTGCTATCAGGTTAAAAAACAAGGCTGAAGGGTGCCTTTGTATACATTAGAGAAAGATGCCCTACATCAGAGCCTGGCCAAGGGCAGGTAACTGACTGTAGTTCAAAACCAGATAGCAACATGTGGCAGCCCTGACTGGAATGAAGTTCATGCTAGTAAATGAAGGGTCCCAAAGTACCTAACTTCTGCATCACCCCAGCCACCTCTCTCCCCGGTGGTCCTGGGAAAGATATTGAAAGGCAATGAGAAATGGAAACTCCAAGAACCAGACACCTAAATGCCAATGCAAAGCTTTCTAGTTAATAGGCTAAGCACATGGTTTAGGCTTAACTTCAAATGAGTTCCTTTCCTCCCTGTTAGCCTAACTCACATCTTGGCATCTTCCATCCCTTAAGCCCAGCTAGTTTCATGGGATAAAAGACCAAAGTAAAAAAAAATAGCTCAAATAGTGACCCACCAAAGCTAAAATCTGGCCTAACAAAAGCCTGAGAAAGAAACGGGAAAAGGAGTGGGGACAGAGACCGAGGGAGAGTGATCTCACGCTTAAATTGCCAACACTATGATACCATGGTTGACCCCAATAGTCTCAAAGTGCAATTTTAGGGAGCCACTACTGCAAGCTGGTGAGGGGAAAAAATTGGAGTGCCAAGAGTAATGTGGAATAAATCAATACAGTATCCCAATACCATTACCCAAAAGGAACAAAAATAATAACAAGAACTTAAAGAAATATTAACACTGTTCCCTGGCACATAAAACACAGAGGAGTGGCATTTTCCCAGAACACATCCATTTCTGTAATTACTTAACTGATTAATCCACTAAATGCTGAAGTTACAAAACTCCAAGCTCACAATCAAGAGTTTTTACTTCTTTTGATACATCTTAAGACATTTTACATAATTTAAGCTGTCATTTTGTGTAGATTTATTAGAAAGCTAATGGTATGTAATGTAACTTTATTAGTTTTAGGAAATAATAAAATCAGTACCATCTCTTAAAACAAATAGTGATGTAAAATAATAAAATGACTCAGAGTTCTTCAAATTATAATATTCACTCTGCATTTTACTCAGAAATGAAGCAAATATCCAACCGAGGCATGGTTTTCCAACTTCTTTGTGGTCCAGAAAACCTTTTTGAAAAGCTATATTTTACATAGGCATCCTCAATAAATACAGGTGAAATCCGATCTGCTCCAGGAGTGTGCTCATAAATGTTTGACAAGGAGCTCCCCAAGAAAAACTGACTTGAAGGTTTGCTGCTTTCTGTGATGGGAATGTTCCCATCATGGCCATCGCTGAGCAGACTTGGGAAGAGATGTATGTCATCTGACCATGTGATCAGCCTGAAACTCTGAAACCTCTGCACACCTCAGCACTCATCCTCTTCTCTCTACCTTAATGACTCCAGGGACACAATTTGAAAATGCACAGTTAGATAACTTGGTACAGGAAACTTGTTGGTGATGATCTCTAAGATTGCAAAGTTTCTGCTTACTAATACTCAGAAATTCTTTTTTCCTAGTCTTATGATTCAGTGACAGAACTTTACAAATACATAATAGGAACTTAGTAACCACCAATACACAATTTCCCTCAGTTCATTCAAATAACCTTTTGCCCTTCATCCTATGGCATTCTCAATATATAATGTAATACAGTTTGTCTCAAATTTAACATGATACAGAATTTTCAAAAGGGCACACAAATTCTTAAAAACTTGCTCTTAACATTATAAAAAAATTAGACATTATCTAATCCCCACTTTTCCTGTCTTCTTTTCCTTGTCTCTTTCTCTCAAATTCTCTTTCATCTCCCTCTCTTACTCTCTCTTCTTTACTCTCTCCAAAAGTTATAATAAATTTGGAGACATATAGCCTGGTTGAATGAGAAATTTGTACAGAAGTGGAGCACAGCTTAATCCTTTAACTTCTTAGCCTTAGAATTGAAGGATATGAGCCTTTGGATTTGAGGGAGTCTAGAGAGAAGGCCAGAAGCCAATTAACTTCCTTCTCATGTTTCTGTCTCAGAAAGCCCAAATGCCCAGTTAGAGAATGCTTTGGGGAACATGACAGTCACCCGTGGATAAAAGGATGAAAGGAAGAACTGATGAAGAATCCCAGCTTTTGCAACTTTTTAGCAATACCCTTGTTTTCTCTCCTTCTTTAATGTATTTGCTCTCTTGTTAGCAAATAACCACTCCATTATTTTCTTTTTAACATGGCTCTCTAGACACCTTCTTTAGATTTATATTGCTGGATTATTCTACCAGGGAACAAAAAATAAACATTTCCTCACACATGCTATGAATCCACAGTGAAATACTACTTATGCCTTGACTGGTATGGCTCAGTTGGTTGAGCATCATCTCTTGCACCAGGAGGTCAAAGGTTCGATTCTCAGTCAGGGCACATGTCCAGTTTGTGGGCTCGATCCCCACTAGCGGGGCATGCAGAAGGCAGCCGATGGATGTTTCTCTCTCTCCCTTCTCTCTCCTCTTCCACTCCCTCTCCCTCTCCCTTCCTCTCTCTCTAAAAAAAAACAATAGAAATATTTTTTTGAAAAAAATATAAAAGAAATACTACTTATGTGGTAGGCAGTTAGGCAGACATGAGCAGAGCAAGGATGATGGGCCAGGTACAGAAGATCACCAGGGTGGAAAGTCCCAAGTGCCTAGCAATGAGCAAGACTGGGAGTAAGAACAACGCTCCCAGAGTAACGTTTCTTCCCCTAGCATATGACTGGTCATGTGGCTAGGACCCTCCTCTGACCTTTTCTCCCCTGGCATGTTGCTAGTCATGTGGTAGAACCCTCAAAGAGTACCCTCATTCAACTCCCATGTGGGCCCTTGCACAGCCATTCCCTTAAGCATTACCCCCTAGGGATAACATCTAAGCCTCAGTTATGCTTCAGCTCCCGGCCAAGAAAAGCAGCAAAACCAGACAAGCGACACCATGGCTGACCTCAGGACCAGCTGCACTGACTAATGACCCCCTGCCCTGGCAATGACTAATTAGTGGAGACCATGACCCTGGAAGGACACACTCAGAAAGCTGACGACTATTTTGTTAAGATCCTCCCCTAAAATCCCCAGCCTTAAAAGCTCTTAGGATGGAGGACCCAGACTGCTCTCCCTCTTGGGAGCATGACTGTGCCTTTCAGTCCCCTGCCCCTACCCCTGGCACATTCCCTTTCCCTTTCCCGCTCCTAAGCTCCAACTGCCCTTCTTTTGCCCTATAACTTGTTTCCTGAGCCCATGCCCAGCTGGCTCATTATTCCTACCTCTGTGACTTTCTAAATAAACTTTATCTTACAGTTCAAGTCTTGGCTCTGAATTCTTTCTTAACCAGAAGGCAAGAACTGAGGTTGCTGAACTGAGATCCAACCACTGGTAACATTATGGTGCCATTCCTGCAGTCAGCACTTAATAGCTTTTTTTCTCTGCAGATCAAGTTAACCAAACAAAAGAAGGGGGTAGGCCCAGGTACACAGACTTAAGTATAAAGAAGGAGCCTTAGAAGGTGGTCCTTCCCAGACTGTGGCCCAGCTGAAAGGCTAAACCAGTTCACAAATTCCATACACATTTATGAAGCAATTACTCTGTGCTAAGTACCTGCTGGAAGAACTTGGTGAAGGTGCAATAGGAAGGCGATAGAGCGCTGGTTCTGGTCTCTATAACATCGCGCTCACTGAGAAATATTATCTGCAGGAATATGCTATTGATTCTTTCATGAATATGTTTTTATTACTTTATAAGTGCTCTGGATATTTTTTTAAAAAGATAAAGCAAAAGGGGTAAGGAATTAAAGCGTGGAGTTAACTTGGACTTTGCCCATGTTCAGCAATTAGACTTTGGTCAAATTACTCAACCCACAATGAGGAGACAATTTTTGACTGAGTTGGGAGGAAATGATAATAAATGGTTGTAAATTACTCCATTACTAAATACTATCATGATCGAGGTTTGGTAATGTTTTGTGATTAAATGTAAATTAAATGTTTAATTTCTTAATCCTAAAACCAACATTTCTCAGAAACATGATGCTAGCCGGAGATTCCTGAGTCTTCTTGAGGCAACCATAGGAGACTGTGCAGACAAACCCGTTTAGAGGAAGAATGCTTCTAAAAACATCACAGTGTAGTTCCTACCTAAAGTATTGTGATATTTCATTTCAAAGTCAAAAATTGAAACAGGTTCCATGGGCAGAATAGCTTTTAGATGCCCCCAAATCAGCCCTGCAGAACTAAGGCCTTAACCTGTAGGATCTGACGCTATCTAAGAATAAATAGTGTCAGAATTGAGCTGAATTTTATTGCTTGAAACCTTCTATCCAATGTTGGAGTGGGGTGCAGAACTTTTACATATCTATCATGAAACCTTCCTCAATCCCTAAGACCATCAATTCTTTCCCCACCTCACAGAGGCACAGCATTTTAGTCTAGACCAGTGATCGGCAAACTCATTAGTCAACAGAGCCAAATATCAACAGTACAACGATTGAAACTTCTTTTGAGAGCCAAATTTTTTAAACTTAAACTATATAGGTAGGTACATTGTTATTAACTTAATTGGGGTACTCATAAGGCTTAGGAAGAGCCATACGCAAGGGGCCAAAGAGCCACATGTGGCTCGCGAGCCACAGTTTGCTGATCACGGGTCTAGACCACAGGAATCAGTACTCGTATATTGTCTCCCTGTCCTACCCATATTCTGAGGACAGTGAAGGTGTCTTAAGACTTTTTAGTGTTTCTAAAGCTTTGCATAGTATTGCACATATATTTGATTATCAACAAATTCTTGGTTAATTAAGATATAGGTCTTAGGAGTCTGAGGAAAAAAAGATGAAATTTATATCCAAGCATTATATTGCCTCCACATTTATATCAAGGCAATTATTTATTATGCGTGCAATTTGAAGATATTGGTATAAAAATAGGTCTTTATCATGAAAAAGGTGAAGGGATTAAGACATACAAATTGGTAGTTACAAAATAGTCATGGAATGCAAAGTACAGCATAGGGGATATCCTACATAATAAAAGGGTAATATACAAATTGACCCTAACAGCAGAACAACCAGTCGGTTGCTATGATGTGCACTGACCACCAGTGAGCAGACATTCAATATAGGAGCTGTCCCCTGGTGGTCAGTACACTCACACAGGGGGAGCTCTGCTCAGCCACAAGCTGGGCTGACCACAGCTGCGAGCGCAGTGGCAGTGGTGGAAGTCTCTCCCGCCTCCTCAGCAGCTCTAAGGATGTCTGACTGTGGCTTAGGCCTGCTCCCCACCTAAGCCAGCAGTCAGACATCCCCCGAGGGGTCCCAGACTGCCAGAGGGATGTCTGACTGCCAGCTTAGGCCTGATTCCCCAGGAGTCCCGGACTGCAAGAGGACACAGGCCTGGCTGAGGGGCCACCCCCCCCCCAGAGTGCACAAATTTTCGTGCACCAGGCCTCTAGTAGTCAATAATCCTATATAATAAAGAACTAATATGCTAATTAGACTGAACAGAGGAACAACCATCTGGACATCCTCTGGATGACCATCCAGACAACCTTCCCGATGAAGCCAGGGCTGCAAGGGCCAGCCAAGACAGCTGGGGCTGCAAGGGCCGGCTGAGGCTGCGAGGGGCTGTGAGGGCCTGCGACGGGCTACAAGGGCCAGCCAAGGCTGTGAGGGGCTGTGAGGGCCGAGCCCCTTGCACGAATTTTGTGCATTGGTCCTCTAGTATTGTAATAACTATGTATGATGCCATGTGGGTTCTTGAAATATCAAGGGAATCACCCTGTAAAGTATATGATTTAACCACTATGCTGTATACCTGATACTAATACAAAATAATATTGCGTGTAAACTATAATTTTAAAATAAAACAAAAAGATCTTTATCAGTTATTCCTAAGACCACCTGAGTTTGTACTGTACATTCTCAGGATTTTATTTTTTCAGACTCATGAAGCAGGCCTGTGCTTTTGCCAGTTTACTGGAAAATAGAGTCAGAGGAACATTAGAGTGCTCTTGCTTTATTTGGTAGGTGAAACTCAGGGCAGTGAGAGAAAGGAGAGTCAGGAGAGAATGGGAAGCAATGAACAGGTAGGCTTTATGGAAGCACTGTGCCATAGGGCATTTAGTCCATGAAAGGGAGGGAGGCGGGCAATGATCGACCTGCCACACTCTCCTGTTTCTACTGATCAAAGTTCATCCCATGTGTAGTTAACAACCAGCCCTGCGCATTGCATCATTCAGATCCTCTGGCTGCCATTTGGGAAGCCAGATGCCATGCTCTTGCGTGTGGTGTTTCATCCAGTCTCACAGTGGAGGGAGGAGCCAGAAACTCAACAGCTGGCACAGCAGCGGCCAGGAAGAGCCAACACTCCCAAGCAACTTGGCAGCCCCGGTCAGCTGCGTTTGGGCTAAAACAAAGCAATCTGCCCTGTAGGGGCAGAGAGAAATTAAGGAAGTGCATACAATGTCTCTGATACAGTGTAGCATAAGGTTCAGAGGACAATAAGACCATCTCCCATTTTCTCGGAGAATTCTTTTCCTGAAATCTCAAAGCAGCATATGTTCATTACCATAATCAAATGGGACGCCTGGGCTTTCATTCGGCGTGCAGAGAACAAGGATCTTTGCTCACTTCAATGGAATGATATCAGAGTGTGTCTGAGATAAAGAGGTATCCCTTCTGCCAGTTACACCATACAGGGGTGAGCAGTGAGAACTAGCTTCTCTATTTTCCATGTAATGCATGATATATAAATAATCTATAGCTTAATTCAAAATGTATTTCATAACAATTATATACATTTTTCAGGGAACTCAAATGTGCAGCTTCCACAAGGAAGTGGGCTATTGACAAAATGGCTCCTTACATGAACTCTCAGAGAAAGCAACACATTTTAGTTTCCACATACAGTAAGCACTTTCCATTGTAGGCCTGGCCCCAGGGTGGGTGGAGTAAGCCCACTTCCGTTTCATCCAGGGAAACAGGTAATATCTGCAGGGTCTGGGGCAAGTGTACAAATAGAGGCCACTGCCTGCAGGCTGCCCCCACCTTCTCTTTCCCCCTCCTGCTCAGAACCACATTAGGAGAGACCTCTGGAGTATTCTTGTAGACAGGACAGCCCATTCGTCTAAGGAGCTCACAAAATGGTGCATCTTTGGAAGGAGAGATATTGAGAAGGGACACTGAAGGCTTTGCCGTGTGCTCTGGGTATGTGGGCAAGGAATTCAGGGGTCCCAGGAAGCCAGAGCATGGTCTAGAGCAGGGGTCCTCAAACTACGGCCCGAGGGCCACATGCAATACAAATATTGTATTTGTTCTCGTTTTGTTTTTTACTTCAAAATAAGATATGTGCAATGAGCATAGGAATTTGTTCAAAGGTTTTTTTTTAAACTATAGTCCGGCCCTCCAGCGGTCTGAGGGACAGTGAACTGGCCCCCTGTTTAAAAAGTTTGAGGACCCTGGTCTAGAGGAGTGTTGTCCTAAGAAAATCATGAAAGTGCATGTCCTACTGAAGGTAGATGAGGGCAGAGGACTGGCTCTGCCCTGTTTAGGCTGAATGCCTTCCCAGGAGTGTTTAGGAACAGCATCAGTACTGCTTGTTATCTGCAGATGACATACTGGCATTTGGGGTGGGGTGAGTGGCTGCATGTATTTCTAATGCGAGATGAAAGGCTTTGTTTCTTGTGCAGCCATTTTTTTGTTTTGTTATCCTATTATGTATCCAGGAACTGATTTTGATATTCAATAGTTTCTAGTGCAGGGCTAGTTTTGAGCAGAGAATTGCCGAAACAGACTGGTGTGAAGATGTTAGAAATTATATGGTGAGAGATTACTAGGTGATAATTATAACTTCACTTTAAATTGTGTATTGCAAACGGCTTTGTTTCTCTTGTGGATGAAGACACAGGGAGGATTTGAGGATTTCGCTAATCTCCCAACCTAATTTCTCAGGGAGAGCCCTTGGAAATAATTTATTCTTCTGGCATGAAATGATATCACATACTATTTTTATTACAATATATGTCATTTTGCTCTTCAATCTGATTTATTGTGAGAAAGTAGCTAGTGGCTTAATTTATACCCCTTAACTCACACGTCTAATTAGACGAGCAAAACCCAATTAGCATCTACATTTCACACCACTTTTGAAAGAAAAATAATCTTTACTAAAAGCCAGTTTTGAGTCTTAAGAAACAAAATGCCGATTAATTGAGAGAATCAATTGGGGGAAGATTTGAAAGCACAAAAATAAGCCTGTAAGCCTTATGTGAAGTCACCAGAAAAGAAAACAACTCTGGTACAGGCACCCCCCATCATCTCGCATCCTGAGCTCTACCGAATCTACATGGAGAATTTTCACTTCAAAACTGCTAATAAAAGAAGGAATTCAATATTATACTTTAATTTTATGGCATTTTACTCCAAGTATACTTGGCAGGTCATGGGCTTTATTTCAGAAAATTAAAGCTTTTATGGAATGGCAGTTGCCTGCACAGAGGCCCTGGGCTGGCTAAGCTATTGCTATTGCCGGTGTTAGTGTGGCAGGGCCAAGAAGAAAGACGTGGGTAGAGTTGCTTTCACAGAGATACATTTATCTCACACTATCCCTGTTTCTTGTCAGACCTTTTTTTTTTCTTCCAATCTTCTTCTTATTAGCCATATGATCTTAGGCAAATTAGCTTCTCTGACACATAGGGTTCTAATCTCTAAAAATGGAAATAACAGCCCTGACCAATGTTGCTCATTGGTTAGAGCATAAGCCTGAGCAGTTAAGTGTTGTGGGTTCAATTTCAGATGGAGGGCATGTACCTGGGTTGCAGGTTCAATTCCTGGCAGTCAGGGTGCATGTGTGAGGCACCAACTGATATCTCTCACATCGCTCATGCACAAATTCGTGCACCAGGCCTCTAGTGAATAAATAAAAAAAATAAAATGGAGATAATAAACCTACCTATGGCCAATCAAAAGATTAATTGAAACAATGTTTGCAAAAACTTTTGGCAACTAGCAGGCTTCTAATCTATGTGCATTTCCATCCACCTTCTACCTTTTATTTTATTTTTTTTAAATATATTTTTTATTGATTTTTTACAGAGAGGAAGGAAGAGAGATAGAGAGTTAGAAACATTGATGAGAGAGAAACATCGATCAGCTGCCTCCTGCACATCTCCCACTGGGGATGTGCCCGCAACCCAGGTACATGCCCTTGACCGGAATCGAACCTGGGACCCTTCAGTCCGCAAAGCAATTAAGGAAACAGCACTTGAGGCTGCTGCCTGTGGCACTGCACTCAATGTCCTGAGGAAGGGGGCCTTTGAGGTGGGGCTGAAGTTCAGCCAGTGGTGTGTCCTGGCACCAGCCTTCCCAGAAGACATACCTTTCCCTAAATCACACAAAGGAGATTTCTATTGCTAAGTAGTGTGACCACAGACAGGGCTGTATCCGCTCAATAGCACTGTATGGGTCAGCAGCAACCCTTAATCACTAGTATTATTTTTACGTCTCTGTAGGCAAGAAGCATAGAGAGTTTTATTTTATTTTTTTTAAATATATTTTTTATTGATTTTTTACAGAGAGGAAGGAAGAGAGATAGAGAGTTAGAAACATTGATGAGAGAGAAACATCGATCAGCTGCCTCCTGCACATCTCCCACTGGGGATGTGCCCGCAACCCAGGTACATGCCCTTGACCGGAATCGAACCTGGGACCCTTCAGTCCGCAGGCCGACGCTCCATCCACTGAACCAAACTGGCTTCGGCCACCTTCTACCTTTTAAATATAAGTGGAAGAAGAAGCTATACTGTTCTGACCTTGTTACCTCTTTTTTTTTAATTATTGATTTGAGAGAGAGAGAGAGAGAGAGAGAGAAAGAGAGAGAGAGAGAAAGGAAAAGAGAGACAGAGAAACATAACTTTGCTGTCCCATCCATTCATTCAGTCGTTGGTTGATTCCTATATGTGCCCAGACCAGGGAGCAAACTTGAAACCTTCCAAACAATGCTCTAACCAACTGAGCTACCCAGCCAGGGCCCTACCTTGTTATCTTTATTGCCTAGAAATTCAAGCTCACAGCACAGGAAACAGCACAGAATCTAATGTTGAAATTGACAGAGAGCCAGGAATGGGGGGAGATGGTTGCACAGTTCTTACCTGACAATTATTCAACTCTAGTTAAACTGGTTCTCAAAGAAATGAGCAAGAATCTCTTTTTAATTTAAATATTTGTTTTTAAATTTTTTTACTAATCAGGAATTTTGCTTTATGAATACTTTTTAGAAACAACCTTTGCTCTACATATTAAGGGATACTTTAATGACACCTTGGACTTGGCTCATACTACCCATGTAAAAAAATGCATTGGCTAGAATGTGATATTCTTGGCAACTAAAAATAGCCTGGTGTCTGTCCTTCCATTGCTATGCTGAAAGACTCCTTTCAGTTCTCCAAGGTGTGTGGTCACTAAACATGAACAAAACTTAAGTGTTTGACACAGAACTTTAGCTTGATGACTTCAGAGCACATATTCTTTATTAACTGAGATGGTGCCTTGTTCATCAGAGCCCTGCAAATATTAATGAATATATTATAGAAAAAAGCTTTTGTTATCAAATAGCATAAAGGGTGCACAAAGTTTATTGTAAAACTTAAGTAAGCTCTTCAGATTTGTCTACAAATAAAAATCTCAACAGCAATGATAAATTTATAGTCTATGTATATTTGAGGCTTTTGTGAACATAACAGAATTCCTAAATGTTGGTTTTATGTGCTATAATAGAACCCATAAACATGGCCACCTTCTTATTTCATATCTGTAAATACTATAATTCAGGTAATGCAAATAAAAACAAAAATCTAGCATATAAATATTCAACTAATAATTATCACGTAAATGAATAAAGCTTCACTCACTGATAAAGATGCGGCCTCATTTGAATTTCATTTCTTCTCTAAAAAGTGCTTCATTTTATGTAGTTTTGGATTTTCCTATTCCTTTATGCTACCTCACTAGTATATTACATCAATAATTACAAGAATAAAATATGGTATAAGTTAATGAGGGAGTTGGACTACATAATTTCTAATATTTCCTCCAGGTCTAATATTCTAAATTCTATTACAATAAAATTTCATAAATAATATAAAGAGAGTGAGAGGATAATGACATCATCATAGAAACAATTAAACTAATTGAGACACCTGAGGCATAGAATCCTGTCTTTAATCCAATCAGGCAATTATATTTTGATGGGTTTAAATGTACATAAAACTTCATTATTATAAAGTGAATTATAATAACTGAAAAGAACTGTCCCTAAAGAGCAAGCAACACACTCATGGTCACTTGTCAACCTAATGAAAATTTGTTAAAATTATCAAATATGAAGAGAAAATTCTTAAAATAACCTTATTAGACTTTATTTGTCTGTCTTGGTCAGTTGGGCTGCTATAACAAATACCATAGAGTTGGTGGCTTAAACAACAAACATTAATTTTTATAATTCTGGAGATTGGGATGTCCAAGATCAAACCAGGTTCAGTGTCTGGTGAGGGCCCACTTCTTGGGTTGCAGATGACAGCCTCCTTGCTGAATCCTCACATGGCAGAGAGAGATCGATCATCTCTCTGGAGACTCTTTTTATAAGAGCATTAATCCCATTCAGGAGGGCTCCACCCTCATGACCTAATTACCTCTCAAAGCTACACATCCAAATACCAACACCCTGGGAACTAGGGCTTCAAGCTATGAATGGGGGTGGGGGAGACATTAAGTCCATAACATTGCCCTTTTTATTAATGTGAGTTGTTTGCTAAACAGTATTTATTTATTTATATTTTTTAAATGTATTTTTATTGATTTCAGAGAGGAAGAGAGAGGGACAGAGAGATAGAAACGTCAATGATGAGAGAGAATCATTGATCAGCTGCCACCTGCACGTCCCCTACTGGGGATTGAGCCTTCAACCAGGGCATGTGCCCTTGACCAATCAAATCTGGGAGCCTTCATTCTGCAGGCCGATGCTCTATCCACTGAGCCAAAGCAGCTAGGGCTTTTTAAATTGATTTGAGAGAAAGAGAGAGAGAGAGAGAAAGAGAGAGAGAGAAAGAAACATCAATGTGAGAAAGACATATCAATCAGTTACCTCCCAAACGTGCTCAGACCGGGGATCAAACTTGAAACCTAGGTATGTTCCCTGACTGGGAATCTAACCAGAGACCTTCCTGTGCCTGGGACAGCCCTCCAACCAACTGAGCCACACCGGCCAGGGCATTAAATAGCAGTCCTGAGAAACATGTGAATTTAGAAGTACAGTGATAAAAACTTGAATCCAGCTCCAGTGAACTGTGTGGCCTTGGATCACTCTCGGTGTCTGGGCTTTAATTTACTCTTCTGTAAAAGTGTAGAAATGAATTAAATGACCTGTAAATTCTCTTCCTGCTCTAAAATACTGTCATTACTACCAGGAGGGTTTGGTATTTTCGATAGTTCTAAACATTTTCAAGAATTTTGATTTATCAAATGTCTCTCCACCAGATCTAGGGTTAGAATTAGAAATTTGGTATTTACATTTGTTTGAATGAAAATACGCTAAAGAAGAAAAGGACATACATAGAAAATGATACAGGTTTAAAAAAGTAATTGTTTATTCCCCAACTCTGTCCACACTGCAAAGTTGCTCCTACAAATTGTTTATTTTAAGGTCTTACCAACTGGGTATCATAAAACCTAGCTAACATACTAAGAAAATGTCAGGGGGTATTAAAATGTAGTAATTATTACTATTTTGAAATGTCATCTTCCTGTTTGTTTTGCTATTTATATTCCATGTTTTTGTTGCTGTTGATGATGGTCAGATTAATCCTTAATATCTGGGAGCCCTGCAATCAAGGTTGATTGGATCAAAAATAGATACCTGAGGTAAGTAGTCTGTCCATTGGCTTTCCTGCTTGAAATGGTATTCTGTCCCCTCCCACCAAAGATTTAAATATACAGTGAGGCCTTGACTTACGAGTTTAATTCGTTCCGAGAACGAGCTCGTTAAGGAGCTTATTAACTCAAATTACTCCATCAACTCAATGCAAAAAATTGGCCGAGAGACAGCTGGTATCTCAAAAAGCTCGTTAGTCGGGACACTGTAAGTCAAGGCCCCACTGTACACCTAAAGCCTGAAGGTGGTTTGCTGAAAGGTCACATAGACTTAGAGGCTCTCTGCCACTTGGGGAATGTGTGCATTAACGGGCCAGCTACATGAAAGAGGAAAATGGAGTAGATGTGCTACAGAAGAGGAGGCAGACCTTGGCCCCGGTGAGACAGAAAAGGGGAGAATATAGATTCTTTGGTTCCTGACAGTTTCACAGTTACCAGCCTTATTTCCTATGAAGCCTGACTATATTTGATTTAGTGAGATCTTTATTATACCATGTCCTCATCCTTTTTATTTAAACTAATTCAAATAGCTTTCTCTTCCTACTTACAAAAAGAGCTGAGTTTAGAACAACTGCCTGTAGGGCTGGCTTGATCTCTGATGGGCAGTGAATGGAGAGCAGTGCTTTAAAAGGACTCCATGGACCATCTACAGTTCTTGGTTTAACAAGCTCTCTGTTGCTAGTTTACTAGGAACAATTATATGAGCGCCTCGCCTGAACTGAACTGACCCAAAGTGCTTCCTGAGAACAGACTAGAGGCCCAGAGAAACTGGAGGGTGAGTTGGGGGGTTCTGATTCAGTGGAGCGGTGAGCACACCCACTAACTGAAGTGGCTTTACCTTTCAGTAAAGAGCAAGACTCACTGAAGGAGAGTCAGTTTTCTGTATTTTAGGAACTTAAGTCAGATTAACTATCTCACACAGTTCTAACTTTAGCAATTTCACTAGCATGTGACCAGTTTGTCTTTGTTACTTATTACAAGGCCTAGACTAAGAATTATGTAATTTCAAAATTAAGGGGTTTTTTTAGCCAAAAGGAGAAAAAATTCAAAATTATTTCAAATTGGGGGGGTCAAAATTTGTGACAATTATCCCTCAGACACATGGAATCAAGTATTCTAAACATGTTAGCATATTTTAAGGTGCTATGTGCTAAATGATTTTTATTTAAGCTGCTGGGGTCATTGCTTAAGTGTATTTGAAACTTCCTTTCTCCTCTCTCTCTCCACCTAACATTTTTTATTGCTCTATTATTTAATAACAATAGTTTCTGTTTTTTAAGTTGTCTTATACCTAATAGTAATAGTTAAGGCTTAAGATAAATCCAAATGTAAAATAATATTAATGAAGTAATATATAAATTTTATTTCTAGAACTCATTAAAACTTTTTTAACTTTAAGTCTTTGTATATTAGAATATTTGTAATTATTTTTTCATACAGTTTATATGATATCATCTGATTTAAGGAACATTTGACCAAAACATAGTTAACCTGCTGGAAAAAAGTACAGTAGGAATATAATTATATGCAGATCATTAAAATAATTAAAATTAAGAAATCTGAGATATAAACCGAAAAGAATTCATCTGGATTTACTAGTATATCTAATAGATAGTATTTAAAATATTATAACTACAACTTTCAAAGACCATAGTAGTATTTGGACTAAACTGATTCACAGTTGATATTGTAGTTTGAAGTAAACACAAAGAATATACTAGTTAGAACCTTCTATAAATAAACTACAGGGTATAAATAAGACCCAGAGGTGTATTATCATTCTAAATCCAGTATGGTTAGTATGGAAAATGCTTGTATCTTGCAAAAAGGGAAAGAAAATATTCAGTGTTCTATCTGTTCTGTCCATACAATCCTTTATAGTATTTCTATTATGTCAGATTTCTAATAGTGGTCCTGCTTTGTTCTCTCTTATATTTACCCTCAAGAACAATCTGAATTGCATTGATTTCTACTTGCAGTTTTGTGATTGTCATAATTGCTGCAAAGGACTAACCAAAAGCATAGCTCTATCACATAAAGATCAGAATAACATTGTTTGGATTTAATATTGCTCAACTGTAAAAATAAGTCATAAATCAGCCTTTACCCATTGGGATCTGTCATTTCCTATGGATTTAATGTTATTTCCATTTCATTAATTGAAAACACAACTGAAAGTATATTTATTCATCTACTAACTTTTGAAAGTATTGTGGGTTATCACCGTCTACATCATGCTACATCAACATCTATGAAGAATCAATAAACACCTATTTTCTGAGCCTAAGTAGACTTCTTAAAGTCCTATTCTTTCAGCCATTTTTCCATTTTGTTATAATAATAATCCATATATATATAAGCCTAAGCAACTGGCTGACCGGCAGACTGGCCAACGGGCCAACCAGTCTGGTAGCTATGATGTACAATAACCACCAGGGGGCAGAACCTTGATGCAGGAGCTGCCAAGGTGTAGTGACTTGGCAGCTGTGATTCTCAGGTGACACACCCAGAACCAGAGAGGAGGGAGCTGGATTCCGGGGTGCTGTCACCCAAGGACTGCCTTCTTGCAATCCAGGACCCCTCAGGGGATGTTGGAGAGACTATTTTGGCCTGATCCCCACAGGCCAGGCTGAGGGACCCCACCAGCGGATGAATCCAGGTATTGGGCCTCTAGTAATACATAAAAGTTAACTTTTTGAGTTTTTCTGTATGTCATATTTTAATTAATTTAATCATATAAGAACCTTATAAAAACCTTGTAAAAACCAAAAGCAAAACCACTGGTAAGAAATCTGACATTATAGGAAAGGCACTATATGATGCCATAGGGATAAAGTAAAGAGAAAAAACAGACCGCCAACTCAAGAATGCTGACCATGACAGTCCATATCAGGACTAGCGATGTCCACAGCCCTTCCCCCTGATCTCTTTGTTCTGTTTTCCCTCTCCTTCCTTCTAAAAAAAAACTCTGCATGAACTGAAATGTTAAGATGGGCTTTAAGACAAGAATCTCCCATCTTCTTGGGTGGCCAGCACTTGCATAAACCATTTTCCTTCACACTAGCACCTGTATCACATGTTTGGCTCTTATTACAGCAGGCAGCTGAACCTGGGTTCAGTTACAGTGGTGCTGGAGTTCAAATCTGAACAGTCTGGCTCCCAAATACTTGCTGTAAACCACCATATTATATAGCATCTTTGCAAATGTGGCAAAAATTGAAGGCCAGAACAAAACAGAGCCCCCTCTGAAACTGAAGGCATCAGAGCTGTGCACATCCAAAGTACAAACCTTCACCTGCTGCTACTCATCAGATCCCTAGCTAGCTAGAGGTCGAGGTCCCATATTAGAGGTTCTTGTTAAGGACTTTCCTACTCCCTTCAGCCCTACCTCCAGGCTCTTCAGGAAGTATGGCAAAGAGAGATATCCATCAGGCTCCTTTCCCTC
This sequence comes from Myotis davidii, assembly GCF_000327345.1. Taxonomy (NCBI): domain Eukaryota; kingdom Metazoa; phylum Chordata; class Mammalia; order Chiroptera; family Vespertilionidae; genus Myotis; species Myotis davidii. Next base: position 13,534,505 of record NW_006288615.1, on the reverse strand, counting down.
TTGGGACCCATTTCCTGAAGGAAGAAGCCAATTTGCATATAGTAGCTTATATTATTGAAGACAGGACAGAACCAGTCTTAGCTAAAATTATAAAATAGAGAATATTCCTTTGTCACTTTCTCAGCTAGCAAAACCCATTTCCCAGCCTCTTGTTGTACTCAGAACTAACCTACCCTTGACACTCAATACCTTCACAATGGGTAGCCTTTGGGCTGCCCAGAGCTCCCTACCCCAGCCCCCATTATGACTTTCTACTCTGTAATGCCCTCCATCTTGAAGTCTTATTCTTCAAACTACCTTTTTTCTGTGGCAGAAATTGCTCATTATTCCCTCAATATCTGTATGTCCCTTCTTCCATAATGATAGAGATCCCATTTTCTGGCTTCTTCGGAGTCCCTTAAGATCATGTCACTAAGTTTTGCCCAATGGGATATGAACATACAATATGCAAGCAATTTACAGGAAATGTCCTTAAAGAAAGGTGATGTATCCTTCTTTCCCTTTTCATCCTGCCTGCTGGCTACAATGTAGATTTAATTTCTGGCATGAAGCATAGCAGATATGCTGGGGTCCAACCCCAACAGGTCCAGGGGTCCCCAAAGGTGTAGACGGAGTTGGCGAAGAAGGAATGACACGGAGACAGCGTTCAGTTGATCAGCAGCCTTGCCAGGATCTCTAGCCACAATCTCCAGCCAAGTTCTGTGTCCATGTTTTCTTGCTAGGTTATCCAGCCACGTTCTCCAGGTTCT
>NW_006288615.1:13521549-13533470 GCF_000327345.1 Myotis davidii | reverse complement strand
TTCTGCTGGGGAAGGGGTTAAGAGGTTTTATTCCCTCCCTAACTTTAGGGGAAAATCCCTACCTGGGGAAACAACCTTTCTCGGAGAGGTGACCTTGGTTAAAACACAGCGCCAAGAAGGTGAGCAGACATATTAAGAACAGTATGCCATATTTGCCAGGCCCCTTGAAACAGCAAGGATGGACCGGCTCCCAGCACAGATAGCAAGATAGAAGAAGTCTAAGTCTCCAAGTCTTGTGGAATGCCAAGCCAAATTTGGACTGACAACCTAATGAACTAAAAAGACTTCTGGAATATGACAGAGAAATAAACTTCTTCTTTTTTTACTATTATCTTGAACATTTTGTTACTTGCAGGCAAACTTAACCTATTCCCCTCTTTCTGTTATTGAGCAGCAAGACTTGTGGCTTTGTTAATATAAACAGAAGAGTATCCTCTCTGTATCACAAGTACTGTATGAGCCAGTGAATATTAAGGGAACTTAGAAAAAAAACTCTCTTAAAAACTCAGTTTGCAAGGCTGCTGACATGCACAATATTATTTTGCTTTCAGAAACTATCATGTAGGTTTGTATCCTTTCTATCTCAAATCCTAATTTCCAAGTTCTGCCAGTTAGATGAACACAGCTGCCAACTAGAGCAAAGGTTGTGCTCTGAGAAAAGCAAAAGAGAACATCAAAATAATGGTTTTCAAATATCATCATGTTAAGTTATCCGTAGGAAAAGAGCTAAGTCTTGCTCTTTTGCACTTCTTTAGCCATTTCCCATCCACAGAACCGCCAAAATTCATCTTTTAAAAATGATAAATTCATGGAGACAGAAAGTAGACTATCAGCTCCCAGGGCTGGGAGGAGGGGAAGTGGGGAGTTAATTGCTTACTGGGTACAGAGTTTCTGTTTACAGAAATAACAAGTAATAGAACAATTTTAGACATAGCAGTGATGGTTACACAACCTTGTAAATGTAATTAATGTCACTGAATTGTACATCTAAATGGCTAAAATGGCATATTTTATGTTATACATATCTTACTATAATATAAATAAATGAACAGACAAACAAACAAAATGTTGGGGAAAAATGTTTATTAAGGGAATAGAGATAATGATGCCCACCTCTAAAGCCTTATAATAATGTCTCTTTCTACTCCTACTTCTTTTTATTCTGTTTCCTAATTTTTGTATATACTTTTGGAGGTTAAAGAATGTGTCTAAGATACACTGCAATGGTAACCAGCATATTTTGTTTGTTTAGCTGTATTATTGTAAACAAAAGCACTTTCCTTAGTACATGGTTTCCTCTATTTATATTTAATGATGTGTGGGCAGGAGAAGTAACTTCTTAGTAGCTCATACCAAGATTCCTTTTACTGAGAGAGACTTTATCTGAGCAGAGCTCTGCGGTGAAAGGGAACCTGAGCTGGGGACAGACATTCCTTCAGCTACACCATACAACACAGGAGAGAAGGAATACCTGACTCACATTTAAGCCTGTCAAACCTTCATCCTTGATTAATTTATAAATTATCTATCTCCTAAGACTGTGTATAATTTTACATAGTGTGTAGGATTAGCAGAATCTCTTTCAGATTTCTGTCTTCAGGAAAGACTTAACTAAATCAAGAAACTACAAGTATCCTTGTTAGGAAGTCTAAAGTTTAAAAAAACAAAAAAAAGTGCTCTAGCTGGTTTGGCTCAGTGGATAGAGAGTTGGCCTGCGGACTGAAGCGCCCTAGGATCGATTCTCATCATTGATGTTTCTTTCTTTAAAAAAATTTTTTTTATTGATTTCAGAAAGAAAGGGAGCGGGGGAGAGAGAGAGAGAAACATCAATGATGAGAGAGAATCATTGATGGGCTGCCTCCTTCACATCCCCTACTGGGGATCGAGCCCTCAACCTGGGCTTCTGTCCTTAACCACAATCGAACCTGGGACCCTTCAGTCCACAGGCGAATGCTCTATCCAAACCAGCTAGGGTTCATCACTGATGTTTCTATCTCTCTCTCCCTCTCCCTTCCTCTCTGAAATCAATAAAAAATATACTAAAAAAAAAATGTTCTTGCCCTGGCCAGTGTGGCTCAGTTGATTGGAGTGTCTTCCCGTCCTCTGAAGGGAGGTTCAATGCTCAGTCAGGGCACAAACCCAGGTTGCTGGTTTGATCCCATGAGCACATACAGGAGGTAACCAATTGATGTCTCTGACCTCTCTCTCTCTCTCTCCTTCTCCCTCTCCTTCTCTCTTCCTTTCTCTCTAAAATCAATGAAAACATATCCTTGGTGACAATTTTTAAAAAAGTCCTTGATTGGAGGCAAAATGACACTATATCTTATGATGCTAAGGCAATGATTAAAAGGACCAGATAAACCAGAAGAAAGGAAATTAAAATCAACAGATAAAGCGAAAATATTCTAAAATGTAAATGGGATCTAAATAAAGAAAATATTATTTCCACAGCTCATGAGTATCAGAAACTGGTTCTGCTGACTCAAAAGTTCACCTTCTGGCTCTGGCCAGGTAGCTCAGTTGGTTAGAATGTCATCCTGATACACCAAGGTTGCTGGCTTGATCCTGGGTCAGGGCATGTAGTACATGAATCATCCAGGGCACAAGCATAAATAAGCGGAACAACAAATCAGTTTCAGTTCCTCTCTCCCTTCCTCCCTCTCTCTAAAATCAATTATAAAAAATAATAAAAGACCCGGCTGGGGTGGCTCAGTGATTGAGCATTGACCCAACCCGATTGTGTCATATTTAAACTGTCTGCAAGTTTATTTATAAAGATTGATATCTCATGACTTTTTTTCTTAGAAGTCTTCCACAGACCAATCAATAAAATATTTTTTAAAAAATAAAATAAGTAAAAAATAAAAGTTCACTTTCTATCTTCTTTCAACTACCCAGCATTAAATGCCTTGAGAAGTCATCTTTTTCATCTGTACATTTTCCCCTAGTCATGAAGATGTTTTCTCACTTCTCTGTATTACCTGAGGATGTGGCATCCAGCATAGTTTTCTACTCCAAGTCCTGTTGTTATCAGAGATAAATCTAATGTCCTTTTCCAAATAACCCAACACTCTGCCTTCACATTTCCTTAACCCTTTCACTCTCAGGAGGCATCATCTCCTCTTTATTTCAGCTGCCCAGTTCCATGGACTTTGTCATCACAAAGGACTTCTCTGCCTCTGAAATATTATGTTTATTTGCCCCACTTGACAACAACCTTTGATCACAGCTGTGTTGTCCAATTATTTCCATACTTCTTTTTTAATATCTGGGCCCTTGATTGTTCAATTTTCTCCCAATTCATCAGTCTTAATTTCTTTATTTAGTCTTCATGATCCATAACCTCAGCCATTCTTATCAATACTCTCAACTCGCTTGTTTCCCAAGACCTCTTATCCTACTCCACAATCCTAGACCAAACTAACTGGCTGACTTCTTTGTTCACACTCTCAGTCTACAGAGAGCTGCTGGAGAAAATTACCCAGCTAAAGAGAGAGTCAGAGACAGAAAGGGAAAATGAAAATCAACAACAACAAATACACACACACAGTGTGTCCCAAAAAATATATACACACTTTGAATAATTACAAAGTTTATTAAAATACACTTCATTTTCAAAAATGCAAGAGCTATCAGCTGTTAAAGTGTACGTACATTTTTGGAGGATACACACACACACACACACACACACACACATATGGCAAAGGCTTTGGGGCTTCAGAGAGGAGGAAGGTCATTACAGGATATTAAGAAGAGTAGATGTTTAATAATTAATAGTTTACCCAGTCATACAGATAGGTCAAAAGGTTATCTCTGGGGGAGTAAGGGCCTGTGCCGGGGGGCAGGAGCGGATAGGGAGAGGTCAATGGGGGGGAAAGAGGACATATGTAATACATTAAACAATAAAGAATTTAAATTTTTTTAAAAAGGTTATCTCTGACATTTCTTAGTATGGGCAATACTTTTAATTTAAATTTCTCTAAGCAGTTAAGTGGGGATGCAGAAGTTTCTCTTGCTCACAGGGTCTCAGTTGACTTTAGCTCAAAATAATGCCTGTACCACAGAGGCACACCTTGTTCTGAATCCTTACAGCAAGAACTTGTGTCTTTTCTTTTTCCTAGTGATGTATTCTTAGCACCTAAAACATTGTCAGGCACATGGCTGGTGCTCAATATATATTTGTTGAATGAATAAATGAATCAATAAATAATAGGTCACTTGCCCAATCTTGAACCAAGTGCTGTAGTAGAGGGATTCAATGTTCTAATTAGGTAGGGACTGAAACATATGCCCTAAAAATGAGAAATGGGTGATTCCATAAGAAAATCAAAGTACTATTACTATTAGGGAACTATATGCTAGGCAGGTAAAAACACAGATATTCATCTCAAAAGATGTGGGAAATACAGGGAAGTCAAAGATTTTAGCCTTTCAAAGGTCCAATTTGGAACCCATCTGAGACATAGCAGTCATTGTGTATGACTCATCAGTACTTCTAGTATCAAGTTACCCCCTCACCTTTTAAATTACCCACCCATTGTATGTGTGTGTGTGTTTGTGAAAGAGGGTGTGATACTTTCCATCATCTTAATCCACTAATCCAGTGGTTCTCAACCTTCTGGCCCTTTAAATACATGTAGTTCCTCATGTTGTGACCCCCAACCATAAAATTATTTTCGTTGCTACTTCATAACTGTAATGTTGCTACTGTTATGAATCGTAACGTAAATGTCTGACATGCAGGATGGTCTTAGGCAACCCCTGTGAAAGGGTCGTTCAACCCCCAAAGGGGTCGCGACCCACAGGTTGAGAACCGCTGCATCAGACCTGACCACTACTTCAGCCTCCCAGGAGGCATACACAAATTCCCTGTGGGCTCTCAGGCGGGTACCTCACTCACACCTTCTTTCCCAGGAGAGTGGTCACTCTGGGGAGAGCAATGGGTGCATTTCAGTCCCTCAAGAGGTTCCACACCTTTATGTTACAAAACCTTATAGAAACAGAGGGGAAAAGATATGAAAGAGGGGAGGATCCAGAAAGAAGCAGAGACAGCACCTAAAGGGAGAATCAGTGTCCTTAATAAAGACAAGGGCGGAGAGCATCACACAGGAAGAATGGGCAATAGTAATGTCAATCTGTGGGTTAGGGAGGTGTTATGAACTGCATGTTTGCATCCCCCCCAAATCCATACGTTGAATCCGTAATTCCCAATGTGATAGTAATGGGAGATGGGGCCTTTAGGAGGTAATAAGGTCATGATGCTGGTACCCCATGATGGGATTAGTGCCCTTACAAAGAAGAAACATGCCCGGCCAGTGTGGAGCAGGAGGTCGTGGTTCAATTCCCGGTGAGGGCACATGCCGGGATTGTAGGCTCAATCCCCAGTAGAGGGTGTGCAGGAGGTAGCTGATAATGATTCTCTCAGGAATGATATTTCTCTCTCTCCCCTCCCCTTCCCTTCCTCTCTCTGAAATCAAAAGAAAAAAAGAAAAGATGAAGAAGAAAAAGAAACACAAGAGCTAGCTACTGCGAGCCCTTTCTCTGCCCTGTGAGGATACAGCAAGAAAGAGGCTCTCACCAGACACCAACCATGCTGGCACCCTGACAGACTGCCCTGTCTCCAGAACTATGAGAAATAAATGTTTTTTAATTCACCCAATCTGAGGTATTTTGTTAAAGTAGTCCAAACTGACTGAGACAGGAGGATTAACATTGAGAACAGAAAAATTAATTTGACATTTAGATAATCATTTGTGACTCTGGAGAAAGAATTTCCATGGCTGAGGGCAGAAAACTTAAGAAATTAGTGACTAATGAGGAAGTGGAAGTAAATCACAAAATGGCAAATGAATAAATTGCTCAAAAGGGAGTGACAGCCTGCTCTAAACAGAGCACTACACTAGGCACCAGGGCCAGCTTCATGGGCATCTGACGTTTATAGTCACACGGGGTCCTGTGCTCAGAAGGGTCCTGGCATGGCTTACTGATTTGATGTCAGGATCTTGAAATTTTAAATAAAATTTGAAAAAAGGGCCCTGCATTTTCATCTTGCACTAGGCCAGTGATGGCGAACCTTTTGAGCTCGGCATGTCAGCATTTTGAAAAATCCTAACTTAACTCTGGTGCCGTGTCACATATAGAAATTTTTTGATATTTGCAACCATAGTAAAACAAAGATTTATATTTTTGATATATTTAAATGCCATTTAACAAAGAAAAATCAACCAAAAAAATGAGTTCGTGTGTCACCTCTGGCACATGTGTCATAGGTTCGCCATCACTGCACTAGGCCCACATACTATGCAGTAGGACACTTGGGGTACTGAAGGTGACTGAAAATAAATCATTCATTTACTTATTTATTCAATGACAAATACATAAGTTGCCCACTATGAGCCAGGCGCTCTAGTAGTTTCTGCAGGCATGATGAAAAAGGTAGTGAGCACAACAGATGCTTGACAAAAATATATAAGAAAGGGTTGTTACTTTCAAGAATACTAAGATGTAAATACAGCAAGCTATGACATGACATTCCACCTCAGTTCCTTTGTTGTGTAGCCTGTATGACCCCAGTAAATGTATTCAACTTTCCTAAAACCTAGTTTACTCAAACAAAATTCAACCTAATCTAATTGGCGTTATTAAGTGGTTATAAATTGGGCAGCATCCAATCTAGCAACGAGAAGGATGCTCCAAGGGGTTGTACCAAATGGAAGGTTTTCATAGGCAAAAAGAGGATGTAACTAAGTTGAGAGTGGATTATTTCAGTCAAGGAAATCTTCCCTTAGGGGAAGGCAGAGGGTCTTATCAGACAGATTACCTCACTAATGTGGGTCAGGAAATTCCAGACTGATTGGTTTAAAATTCCACTCTTGGGAGTGGCTAAAACCACAATTACTTACGTATTAAATTTAGGTTTGGTATCCAAGTGACACCAAATTGGGCTGTGGCTTTTCTTTTTAACAGCATCTAAAAAATGAGAATAACAGGACCTATTTGTAAATTAGGGGCATTAAATAAGATCAGGAATATAAGGTGCTTAGAACAGTGCAAGATACGTGTTAAGTGTTTAATAATGTGTGACTATGGTAATTTCTAGCACCTAGTATGGCCAAACACATAATAAGAGTTCGGTAAGTGATTAGTTTGTTAAATGGGGGTAAAAAAGGAATTTCAGATCTGGATAGGTTGATATATTTTTGTATAAATGTAGCCAATATGGTTATACAGATTCATACACACTTAAAACATTGATTAGGCCTAGAAAAAAGATGTAAAAGAATATATAGAGTGTCCCCCAAAATACACACTTTACAACTGATAGCTCAATTGATGTTTCTTTTCAGATTTAATGCATTGGAATTAATAATTATTCAGTGTGTATACATTGTTTTGGGACACCATGTATACTAAGTGGTTGACTGTGGTCAAATCTGTGTCATAAGATTTTTAAAAATATATTTTTATTGATTTCAGAGAGGCAGGAAGAGGGAGAGAGAGATAGAAACATAAATGATGAGAATCATTGATCGGTTGCTTCTGTGTGCCTCCTATTTGGGGACTGAGCCCACAACCCAGGCATGTGTGTCCTGATGGGAAGTCAAACTGTGACTTCCTGGTTCTATGCTCAACCACTGAGCCAGGCCAGCCAGGCTGTGTAATAGGATTTGAGGGAACAGATTTTTGTTTAGTGTTTTACTTTATATACTCCTTATTTAAAAACCAAGATTTTAGACAAATAAAGCTACTGACATATTCTGAATATAGTGGCAGATGACAAATTGAATAGTTTATTACAATTTTTCTCTTCTAATAATTACTGTCCTCCTATCTAAAATATTTTAATTCAATTTATATTCTCTTTCTTTTAGTTCTGAATCTGTCACAATTTGCTATTAATCTTGGAAAAAATCAGTTCCTTAATCTGCATTACAGCTTCCCCACTCATAAAATAAATCACACAATCTAGACAGTGCTTCTTAACTACTGGACTATGGCATGCTAGTGTCCTGAATGTGGCTGAGAAATTGACCCCTCCTGCAATGAGGCAGTAGAGAGGGGTCAGGGGAGGTCAGAACCCCCTGGACCAGTACCTTTGTCCATGAGCAGCCTTGTTGAGAGGTCCTCGGGGCAGCGTGTGCAGAATAGTCTGGGGCGTATGCCAAGCACTGTAAACAACAACCAACACTTAAAATTCTACTCTCTGTGCTTGGCCAAGGATTCCTGCCACATGGACAACTACCTGCAAAGCCCAACATGGACCAGACATCCTGGAACCTATACACAATTTTCTGTTCTAGGTGCCCAAGGGGGACAGCACACAGCTCCAGGGGTAATTTGTCAGGGACTGAGAGAGAAGACTTGATTGACTGGGGTTCCCAGTGGGCTCAGCTGCCAGCATTGCCCTATAATATTTGTCTTAACATGTAGTGGCTATTTCTTTCCCTTCTTTTCCTTCTTCACTTCCCCTTCCTTCTTTCCTTCCTTCCTTCCTTCCTTCCTTCCTTCCTTTCTTTTCTCTCCTTTCTTTCTCTCCTTCCTTCTTTCCTTCCTTCCTTCCTTCCTTCCTTCCTTCCTTCCTTCCTTCCTTCCTTTCTTTCTTTTTTTCTTTCTTTCTTCTCTCTCTCTCTCTCTCTCTCTCTCTCTCTCTCTGAGAAAAGGAGAGAGAAACATTGATTTGTTGTTCTACTTATTTATGCATCCACTGGCTGGTTCCTATATGTGCCCCAACCAGGACCAATCTGCAATCCCATGCAACAGGACAACATGCTCCAACCAACTGAGATACCCAGCCAGGGCTAGTGGCTATTTCTATCTCTCTGTGATGATGAACTCTTTTAATGGCCCTCAGACTAGCTGTTGACAATGTAGGCTCATCGTGGAAATCTTCATATAAAAATGTACTATTCGTTTGAAATTCATTTGTCAATAAAAGAAAAGGAGGAGTTGTTATTCTTTAAATATAATTACAATTGTAAGTTTTGAATGATGGTATAAAATGGTTTTAATATTTTATCACCCACTTATGCGATCAGAGTCCCTTATTGATCATTACTATTTGGAATATGAGAAGTTTATCATTAAAAAGTCGAGATCAGAAACTGCATAAAGCCATTTCAACCATAAAACTTAATATCAAAATATATTCATAGGAACAAGTTCAAATTGATCATGAAAAAAATGTGGAAATTTTTTATTTGAATGTTTTATTCAAAATGATTTTTAATATCTTCTCTAATACATTGTATTTTATTTTAACATAATTATATAATTTAAAGAAAATGTTATGAATTTTTTAACCAGCCAGCATTTAGATGTCTCCAAATCTTTGTTTATGCAACCTCGTGTGCTGTACACAAAATAACGTTTTCTGCATGTGTTGTGATATGAAAGAAGTTGAGGCCCCAATATAGATTATTTATAAAATCTGTCTGCTACTCCATCCCACCTTAGAACCCTTGTCCCCTGTTCCTCACCCCATGTACTTTCTCTCTCCCTCCCCCCCTCCCCCCTTTTCACACACACACACTTATAGGAGAGCCAGGGCTACAAGGACAGACAGCAGCCAAGGGTCAAGTTTGTGTCTACCAGGGTCAAGAACTCAAACAGGGATATTTATATGAGTTACCATGTGTCCACAGAGTAGAAACTTTGTAGAAGTAAGAAATAGCTAATGTCTAAACACCACAGAGTCTGGATGAATCCAAAGGGAGGAATCCACATTCTACTGAAGGACAAAAGATCTGAATAAATGGACTGACATTCATGTTCCTGGATGGAAGTACTTAGTATACCATCCCCCACCACTTCTCAAATGAATATCAGAATTTAATGCAATTCAAAGAAGAAAGAATAATAACAGAAGCTATTAAAAATAATTGATTAGAAAAAAATAAAAATAATTGGCTAGGAAACACCTAGAAACCTTCCAGAAAGTGAAGCCAGTGATCAGTTTTCATGATCATCCTTGCAGTTTCTCACCAGGTACTTTGGTGTGAATACCATCTTCCTAAGGCCTTTAATTTTTCGTTTTTCTATATACTCAGAACTGAATCAGAAATCATGTTATCGCCCTAGCTAGCCGGTTTAGCTCAGTGGATAGAGCGTCAGCCTGCGGACTGAAGGGTCCCAGGTTCCATTCCGGTCAAGGGCACATGCCCAGGTTGCAGGCTCCATCCCGAGTACAGGGGCCTGCAGTGGGCGGCGGATCAATGATTCGCTCTCATTATTGATGTTTCTCTCTCCCTCTCCCTTCCTCTCTGAAATAAATAAAAAAATATTTTTTAAAAAAGAAAGAAAAAACGAAATCAAGTTATCCATGCCTATTCATAGTAAATTCAAGAGCCTTCATATATTAAGGGCAGACATTTCCCAACGTCTCAACGTGTTGTTGCCGGGCATCCGCGTGTCTGAGAGGCAGAGCACGGAACAGTTTGCTGGTGATACTGGAATCAGAGCAACAGGAGGAGGCCGGTTCGGAGGGTTATTTCACCCAAGTTACATTTAGGACTGGTGACTGGTTTGTGCCCTGAAAAAGTGCCTTTTGTTCCTGTCTGCCAAATAAAACACCGGTTCTGCTTGGGCAATGCTAAATAAACATTAACACATTCTTATTTTTTTGTGCTTTTTTTTCCCCAAGTCCCCAAAAGACTATTCCCTATTTGTCAACACAAACTTTTAAACAATTTACAATATAATTGATTAGATTCCTCATCTTTCTTACGGTAGGGACACTTGCCAATTATAGTCACTTTCATCAGTACCTTTGTTTAAACATGGGTCTAGAGATGAACTGATGTTTCCTGAGTGTTGGAGATGACCAAATCTTATCCCCATTTTCATTTAAAAAATACTAAAACTGAAGCTCATTTAGGTCAAATGATTTAAAATCACTTAGTTCGGCCGGAAAAGGAGTGCATCTCCAGTTTTTGACTCTGTAATCGATCTTGTTCATTATGCTTCACAACACAGAAGCACTAAGGAAAAGGTTACTGGCCATTAGGGAGCGTACCTTGCTACCCGGCTTTCAAAGTCTTGTAAATCATTCAATTCCCTAAATTCCATCCCCAAGAAAAGTTGCTTCAGCTCTTTCCTCGGTCACTAGGAAAATGTTAGAAAATAGAGCCGGCAGATCTGAGATCAGGGGGAGCCTAAGGAACTGACCTCGATCAGTCCTGCCGCAGGTCCTTAAGGGGACAATTTCAGTGCGAGAGCCGCGTTTTGAGGCCTTTCCCAAGGCTCGTGATTCATACATGTCGGCGGTAAAGGGATTTTTAGCGCAGACCGCCTACAGCGGGCGCCACAGGCACGGAGGCTGGCCGCTTGTATTTGGAAACACGCGAGGAGAAGCCGAGGGGCTAAGGGGTCTTTCTTGGGACCTTAAAGGATAGGAGAGAACAGCGTGGGCTCACGCAGGCCCGGGCAGGGGAGTTAATTCGGACATTGAGACCAACAGGCCTACATGGGGGAGAAGAAAGAAGCGCGAGAAGAAAGGGAAAGGCCTCTTTCTCCGGTGACGCGCGGTCACGAGGCGTTCTCCCGACGTGTGCGCACGCCATTGGCCGATCCCGAGCAGACGTCCCCGCGGCCGCCCGGGCGCGAACAGCGGCAAGGGCGGCGCCGCACTGGAAGTTGAAGAGGCGCGAGCGCTCCCGCGACCTGCCACGCCCCCGCTCTCTGCCCGCCCATCCGCTCGTCCAGTCCCTCTTTGAGCCCAGTTAGCCACGCCCCCCGCGTAACTCGCCCCTCCTCCACCAGGTCGGCGGCGCGCGGAAAGCGCGTCACGTGACGGCTGGCCCCGCCTCTTCCTCTCGGTCCCATATTGAACTCGAGTTGGAAGAGGCGAGTCCGGTCTCAAAATGGAGGTAAAACCGCCGCCCGGTCGCCCCCAGCCCGACTCCGGCCGTCGCCGCCGCCGCCGG